>NW_026519046.1:659642-989463 GCF_947347685.1 Pleuronectes platessa | reverse complement strand
ATTAATTTGGTTTAAAAAAAAAATAATTGTTTTTAATATTATTTTTATTTATGTGCGCAGCACATAATTTGCGCCCCACAGGATGTGCAAGCACAGTTTTTTTATTAATTTGATTTAAATATATGTTTTTGTAAAAATGTTTTAATATTATTTTTATTCATGTGCACAGCAGGATGTGCGCCGCACATAATTTGCGCCCCACAGGATGTGCAAGCACAGTTTTTTTATTAATCTGATTTTAAAAAAAAATTTGTAATTTGTTTTTAATATTATTTTTAGTTATGTGCGCAGCAGGATGTGCGCCGCAGGATGTGCACCCCACAGAATTTGCGCCCCACAGGATGTGCAAGCACAGTTTTTTTATTAATCTGATTTAAATATATTTTTTTGTAAAAATGTTTTAATATTATTTTTATTCATGTGCACAGCAGGATGTGCGCCGCAGGATGTGCGCCCCACATAATTTGCGCCCCACAGGATGTGCAAGCACAGTTTTTTTATTAATTTGATTTAAAAAAAAAAAAATTGTAATTTGTTTTTAATATTATTTTTATTTATGTGCGCAGCAGGATGTGCGCCGCAGGATGTGCGCCCCACAGAATTTGCGCCCCACAGGATGTGCAAGCACAGTTTTTTTATTAATTTGATTTAAATATTTTTTTTTGTAAAAACGTTTTAACATTATTTTTATTTATATGCGCCGCAGGATGTGCGCCCCACAGAATTTGCGCCCCACAGGATGTGCAAGCACATTTTTTTTATTAATTTGATTTAAAAAAAAAAAATTGTAAATTTTTTTTAAGTTTATTTTTATTTATTTGCGCAGCAGGATGTGCGCTGCGGGATGTGCGCCCCACATAATTTGCGCCCCACAGGATGTGCAAGCACAGTTTTTTTATTAATTTGATTTAAAAATAAAAACTTGTAAATTTGTTTCAATATTATTTTTATTTATGTGCGCAGCAGGATGTGCGCCGCAGGATGTGCGCCCCACAGAATTTGCGCCCCACAGGATGTGCAAGGACAGTTTTTTTATTAATTTGATTTAAATATTTTTTTTGTAAAAATGTTTTAATATTATTTTTATTCATGTGCGCAGCAGGATGTGCGCCGCAGGATGTGCGCCCCACAGAATTTTCGCCCCACAGGATGTGCAAGGACAGTTTTTTTATTAATTTGATTTAAAAAAAAAATTGTAATTTGTTTTTAATATTATTTTTATTTATGTGCGCAGCAGGATGTGCGCCGCAGGATGTGCGCCCCACAGAATTTGCGCCCCACAGGATGTGCAAGGACAGTTTTTTTATTAATTTGATTTAAAAAAAAAAATTGTAATTTGTTTTTAATATTATTTTCATTTATGTGCGCAGCAGGATGTGCGCCGCAGGATGTGCGCCCCACAGAATTTGCGCCCCACAGGATGTGCAAGGACAGTTTTTTTATTAATTTGATTTAAAAAAAAAAATTGTAATTTGTTTTTAATATTATTTTCATTTATGTGCGCAGCAGGATGTGCGCCGCAGGATGTGCGCCCCACAGGATGTGCAAGCACAGTTTTTTTATTAATTTGATTTTAATATATTTTTTTGTAAAAATGTTTTAATATTATTTTTATTTATGTGCGCAGCAGGATGTGCGCCGCAGGATGTGCGTCCCACAGAATTTGCGCCCCACAGGATGTGCAAGGACAGTTTTTTTATTAATTTGATTTAAATATTTTTTTTTGTAAAAATGTTTTAATATTATTTTTATGTATGTGCGCAGCAGGATGTGCGCCGCAGGATGTGCGCCCCACAGAATTTGCGCCCCACAGGATGTGCAAGGACAGTTTTTTTATTAATTTGATTTAAAAAAAAAAAATTGTAATTTGTTTTTAATAATATTTTCATTTATGTGCGCAGTAGGATGTGCGCCGCAGGATGTGCGCCCCACAGAATTTGCGCCCCACAGGATGTGCAAGCACAGTTTTTTTATTAATTTGATTTAAATATATTTTTTTGTAAAAATGTTTTAATATTATTTTTATTTATGTGCGCAGCAGGATGTGCGCCGCAGGATGTGCGCCCCACATAATTTGCGCCCCACAGGATGTGCAAGCACAGTTTTTTTATTAATTTGATTTAAAAAAAAAAAAATTGTAATTTGTTTTTAATATTATTTTTATTTATGTGCGCAGCAGGATGTGCGCCGCAGGATGTGCGCCCCACAGAATTTGCGCCCCACAGGATGTGCAAGCACAGTTTTTTTATTAATTTGATTTAAATATTTTTTTTTGTAAAAACGTTTTAACATTATTTTTATTTATATGCGCCGCAGGATGTGCGCCCCACAGAATTTGCGCCCCACAGGATGTGCAAGCACATTTTTTTTATTAATTTGATTTAAAAAAAAAAAATTGTAAATTTTTTTTAAGTTTATTTTTATTTTTTTGCGCAGCAGGATGTGCGCTGCGGGATGTGCGCCCCACATAATTTGCGCCCCACAGGATGTGCAAGCACAGTTTTTTTATTAATTTGATTTAAAAATAAAAACTTGTAAATTTGTTTCAATATTATTTTTATTTATGTGCGCAGCAGGATGTGCGCCCCACATAATTTGCGCCCCACAGGATGTGCAAGCACAGTTTTTTTATTAATTTGATTTAAAAATAAAAACTTGTAAATTTGTTTCAATATTATTTTTATTTATGTGCGCAGCAGGATGTGCGCCGCAGGATGTGCGCCCCACAGAATTTGCGCCCCACAGGATGTGCAAGGACAGTTTTTTTATTAATTTGATTTAAATATTTTTTTTGTAAAAATGTTTTAATATTATTTTTATTCATGTGCGCAGCAGGATGTGCGCCGCAGGATGTGCGCCCCACAGAATTTTCGCCCCACAGGATGTGCAAGGACAGTTTTTTTATTAATTTGATTTAAAAAAAAAATTGTAATTTGTTTTTAATATTATTTTTATTTATGTGCGCAGCAGGATGTGCGCCGCAGGATGTGCGCCCCACAGAATTTGCGCCCCACAGGATGTGCAAGGACAGTTTTTTTATTAATTTGATTTAAAAAAAAAAATTGTAATTTGTTTTTAATATTATTTTCATTTATGTGCGCAGCAGGATGTGCGCCGCAGGATGTGCGCCCCACAGAATTTGCGCCCCACAGGATGTGCAAGCACAGTTTTTTTATTAATTTGATTTAAATATTTTTTTTTGTAAAAATGTTTTAATATTATTTTTAATTATGTGCGCAGCAGGATGTGCGCCGCAAGATGTGCGCCCCACAGGATGTGCAAGCACAGTTTTTTTATTAATTTGATTTTAATATATTTTTTTGTAAAAATGTTTTAATATTATTTTTATTTATGTGCGCAGCAGGATGTGCGCCGCAGGTTGTGCGCCCCACAGAATTTGCGCCCCACAGGATGTGCAAGCACAGTTTTTTTATTAATTTGATTTAAATATATTTTTTTGTAAAAATGTTTTAATATTATTTTTATTTATGTGCGCAGCAGGATGTGAGCCGCAGGATGTGCGCCCCACATAATTTGCGCCCCACAGGATGTGCAAGCACATTTTTTTTATTAATTTGATTTAAAAAAAAAAATTGTAATTTGTTTTTAATATTATTTTTATTTATGTGCGCAGTAGGATGTGCGCCGCAGGATGTGCGCCCCACAGAATTTGCGCCCCACAGGATGTGCAAGCACAGTTTTTTTATTAATTTGATTTAAATATATTTTTTTGTAAAAATGTTTTAATATTATTTTTATTTATGTGCGCAGCAGGATGTGCGCCGCAGGATGTGCGCCCCACATAATTTGCGCCCCACAGGATGTGCAAGCACAGTTTTTTTATTAATTTGATTTAAAAAAAAAAACTTGTAAATTTGTTTCAATATTATTTTTATTTATGTGCGCAGCAGGATGTGCCTCCCACAGAATTTGCGCCCCACAGGATGTGCAAGCACAGTTTTTTTATTAATTTGATTTAAATATTTTTTTTTGTAAAAACGTTTTAACATTATTTTTATTTATATGCGCCGCAGGATGTGCGCCCCACAGAATTTGCGCCCCACAAGATGTGCAAGCACATTTTTTTTATTAATTTGATTTAAAAAAAAAAATTGTAAATTTTTTTTAAGTTTATTTTTATTTATTTGCGCAGCAGGATGTGCGCTGCGGGATGTGCGCCCCACATAATTTGCGCCCCACAGGATGTGCAAGCACAGTTTTTTTATTAATTTGATTTTAATATATTTTTTTGTAAAAATGTTTTAATATTATTTTTATTCATGTGCACAGCAGGATGTGCGCCGCAGGATGTGCGCCCCACATAATTTGCGCCCCACAGGATGTGCAAGCACAGTTTTTTTATTAATTTGATTTAAAAATAAAAACTTGTAAATTTGTTTCAATATTATTTTTATTTATGTGCGCAGCAGGATGTGCGCCGCAGGATGTGCGCCCCACAGAATTTGCGCCCCACAGGATGTGCAAGCACAGTTTTTTTATTAATTTGATTTAAATATATTTTTTTGTAAAAATGTTTTAATATTATTTTTATTCATGTGCGCAGCAGGATTTGCGCCGCAGGATGTGCGCCCAACAGAATTTGCGCCCCACAGGATGTGCAAGGACAGTTTTTTTATTAATTTGATTTAAATATTTTTTTTTGTAAAAATGTTTTAATAGTATTTTTAATTATGTGCGCAGCAGGATGTGCGCCGCAGGATGTGCGCCCCACAGAATTTGCGCCCCACAGGATGTGCAAGGACAGTTTTTTTATTAATTTGATTTAAAAAAAAAAATTGTAATTTGTTTTTAATATTATTTTTATTTATGTGCGCAGCAGGATGTGCGCCGCAGGATGTGCGCCCCACAGAATTTGCGCCCCACAGGATGTGCAAGCACAGTTTTTTTATTAATTTGATTTAAATATATTTTTTTGTAAAAATGTTTTAATATTATTTTTATTTGTGTGCGCAGCAGGATGTGCGCCGCAGGATGTGCGCCCCACATAATTTGCACCCCACAGGATGTGCAAGCACAGTTTTTTTATTAATTTGATTTAAATATATGTTTTTGTAAAAATGTTTTAATATTATTTTTATTCATGTGCACAGCAGGATGTGCGCCGCACATAATTTGCGCCCCACAGGATGTGCAAGCACAGTTTTTTTATTAATTTGATTTTAAAAAAAAAATTGTAATTTGTTTTTAATATTATTTTTATTTATGTGCGCAGCAGGATGTGCGCCGCAGGATGTGCGCCCCACAGAATTTGCGCCACACAGAATGTGCAAGCACAGTTTTTTTATTAATTTGATTTAAATATATTTTTTTGTAAAAATGTTTTAATATCATTTTTATTTATGTGCGCAGCAGGATGTGCGCCGCAGGATGTGCGCCCCACAGAATTTGTGCCCCACAGAATGTGCAAGCACAGTTTTTTTATTAATTTGATTTAAATATATTTTTTTGTAAAAATGTTTTAATATCATTTTTATTTATGTGCGCAGCAGGATGTGCGCCGCAGGATGTGCGCCCCACATAATTTGCGCCCCACACGATGTGCAAGCACAGTTTTTTTATTAATTTGATTTAAATATATTTTTTTGTAAAAATGTTTTAATATTATTTTTATTCATGTGCACAGCAGGATGTGCGCCGCACATAATTTGCGCCCCACAGGATGTGCAAGCACAGTTTTTTTATTAATTTGATTTAAATATTTTTTTTTGTAAAAATGTTTTAATATTATTTTTATTCATTTGCGCAGCAGGATTTGCGCCGCAGGATGTGCGCCCCACAGAATTTGCGCCCCAAAGGATGTGCAAGGACAGTTTTTTTATTAATTTGATTTAAAAAAAAAAATTGTAATTTGTTTTTAATATTATTTTTATTCAATTGCGCAGCAGAATTTGCGCCCCACAGGATGTGCAAGCACAGTTTTTTTATTAATTTGATTTAAAAAAAAAAACTTGTAAATTTGTTTCAATATTATTTTTATTTATGTGCGCAGCAGGATGTGCGCCCCACAGAATTTGCGCCCCACAGGATGTGCAAGCACAGTTTTTTTATTAATTTGATTTAAATATTTTTTTTTGTAAAAACGTTTTAACATTATTTTTATTTATATGCGCCGCAGGATGTGCGCCCCACAGAATTTGCGCCCCACAGGATGTGCAAGCACATTTTTTTTATTAATTTGATTTAAAAAAAAAAAATTGTAAATTTTTTTTAAGTTTATTTTTATTTATTTGCGCAGCAGGATGTGCGCTGCGGGATGTGCGCCCCACATAATTTGCGCCCCACAGGATGTGCAAGCACAGTTTTTTTATTAATTTGATTTAAAAAAAAAAATTGTAATTTGTTTTTAATAATATTTTCATTTATGTGCGCAGCAGGATGTGCGCCGCAGGATGTGCGCCCCACAGGATGTGCAAGCACAGTTTTTTTATTAATTTGATTTTAATATATTTTTTTGTAAAAATGTTTTAATATTATTTTTATTTATGTGCGCAGCAGGATGTGCGCCGCAGGTTGTGCGCCCCACAGAATTTGCGCCCCACAGGATGTGCAAGCACAGTTTTTTTATTAATTTGATTTTAAAAAAAAAATTGTAATTTGTTTTTAATATTATTTTTATTTATGTGCGCAGCAGGATGTGCGCCGCAGGATGTGCGCCCCACAGAATTTGCGCCCCACAGGATGTGCAAGGACAGTTTTTTTATTAATTTGATTTAAATATTTTTTTTGTAAAAATGTTTTAATATTATTTTTATTTATGTGCGCAGCAGGATGTGCGCCGCAGGATGTGCGCCCCACAGAATTTGCGCCCCACAGGATGTGCAAGCACATTTTTTTTATTAATTTGATTTAAATATTTTTTTTTGTAAAAATGTTTTAATATTATTTTTATTTATGTGCGCAGCAGGATGTGCGCCGCAGGATGTGCGCCCCACAGAATTTGCGCCCCACATAATTTGCGCCCCACAGGAAGTGCAAGCACAGTTTTTTTATTAATTTGATTTAGATATTTTTTTTTGTAAAAATGTTTTAATTTTATTTTTATTTATGTGCGCAGCAGGGTGTGCGCCGCAGGATGTGCGCCCCACAGAATTTACGCCCAAAAGGATGTGCAAGGACAGTTTTTTTATTAATTTGATTTTTAAAAAAAATTGTAATTTGTTTTTAATATTATTTTTATTTATGTGCGCAGCAGGATGTGCGCCGCAGGATGTGCGCCCCACAGAATTTGCGCCCCACAGGATGTGCAAGCACAGTTTTTTTATTAATTTGATTTAAATATTTTTTTTTGTAAAAATGTTTTAATATTATTTTTATTCATGTGCGCAGCAGGATGTGTGCCGCAGGATGTGCGCCCCACATAATTTGCGCCCCACAGGATGTGCAAGCACAGTTTTTTTATTAATTTGATTTAAATATTTTTTTTTGTAAAAATGTTTTAATATTGTTTTTATTTATGTGCGCAGCAGGATGTGCGCCGCAGGATTTGCGCCCCACAGAATTTGCGCCCCACAGGATGTGCAAGCACAGTTTTTTTATTAATTTGATTTAAAAAAAAAATTGTAATTTGTTTTTAATATTATTTTTATTTATGTGCGCAGCAGGATGTGCGCCGCAGGATGTGCGCCCCACAGGATGTGCAAGCACAGTTTTTTTATTAATTTGATTTAAATATTTTTTTTTGTAAAAATGTTTTAATATTATTTTTATTTATGTGCGCAGCAGGATGTGCGCCGCAGGATGTGCGCCCCACAGAATTTGCGCCCCACAGGATGTGCAAGCACAGTTTTTTTATTAATTTGATTTTAAAAAAAAAATTGTAATTTGTTTTTAATATTATTTTTATTTATGTGCGCAGCAGGATGTGCGCCGCAGGATGTGCGCCCCACAGAATTTGCGCCACACAGAATGTGCAAGCACAGTTTTTTTATTAATTTGATTTAAATATATTTTTTTGTAAAAATGTTTTAATATCATTTTTATTTATGTGCGCAGCAGGATGTGCGCCGCAGGATGTGCGCCCCACATAATTTGTGCCCCACAGAATGTGCAAGCACAGTTTTTTTATTAATTTGATTTAAATATATTTTTTTGTAAAAATGTTTTAATATCATTTTTATTTATGTGCGCAGCAGGATGTGCGCCGCAGGATGTGCGCCCCACATAATTTGCGCCCCACACGATGTGCAAGCACAGTTTTTTTATTAATTTGATTTAAATATATTTTTTTGTAAAAATGTTTTAATATTATTTTTATTCATGTGCACAGCAGGATGTGCGCCGCACATAATTTGCGCCCCACAGGATGTGCAAGCACAGTTTTTTTATTAATTTGATTTAAATATTTTTTTTTGTAAAAATGTTTTAATATTATTTTTATTCATTTGCGCAGCAGGATTTGCGCCGCAGGATGTGCGCCCCACAGAATTTGCGCCCCAAAGGATGTGCAAGGACAGTTTTTTTATTAATTTGATTTAAAAAAAAAAATTGTAATTTGTTTTTAATATTATTTTTATTCAATTGCGCAGCAGAATTTGCGCCCCACAGGATGTGCAAGCACAGTTTTTTTATTAATTTGATTTAAATATTTTTTTTTGTAAAAATGTTTTAACATTATTTTTATTTATATGCGCAGCAGGATGTGCTCCACAGGATGTGCGCCCCACATAATTTGCGCCCCACAGGATGTGCAAGCACAGTTTTTTTATTAATTTGATTTAAAAAAAAAAACTTGTAAATTTGTTTCAATATTATTTTTATTTATGTGCGCAGCAGGATGTGCGCCCCACAGAATTTGCGCCCCACAGGATGTGCAAGCACAGTTTTTTTATTAATTTGATTTAAATATTTTTTTTTGTAAAAACGTTTTAACATTATTTTTATTTATATGCGCCGCAGGATGTGCGCCCCACAGAATTTGCGCCCCACAGGATGTGCAAGCACATTTTTTTTATTAATTTGATTTAAAAAAAAAAATTGTAATTTGTTTTTAATATTATTTTTATTCAATTGCGCAGCAGAATTTGCGCCCCACAGGATGTGCAAGCACAGTTTTTTTATTAATTTGATTTTAATATATTTTTTTGTAAAAATGTTTTAATATTATTTTTATTTATGTGCGCAGCAGGATGTGCGCCGCAGGTTGTGCGCCCCACAGAATTTGCGCCCCACAGGATGTGCAAGCACAGTTTTTTTATTAATTTGATTTAAATATATGTTTTTGTAAAAATGTTTTAATATTATTTTTATTCATGTGCACAGCAGGATGTGCGCCGCAGGATGTGCGCCCCACATAATTTGCGCCCCACAGGATGTGCAAGCACAGTTTTTTTATTAATTTGATTTAAAAATAAAAACTTGTAAATTTGTTTCAATATTATTTTTATTTATGTGCGCAGCAGGATGTGCGCCGCAGGATGTGCGCCCCACAGAATTTGCGCCCCACAGGATGTGCAAGGACAGTTTTTTTATTAATTTGATTTAAAAAAAAAAATTGTAATTTGTTTTTAATATTATTTTTATTTATGTGCGCAGCAGGATGTGCGCCGCAGGATGTGCGCCCCACAGAATTTGCGCCCCACAGGATGTGCAAGCACAGTTTTTTTATTAATTTGATTTAAATATATTTTTTTGTAAAAATGTTTTAATATTATTTTTATTTGTGTGCGCAGCAGGATGTGCGCCGCAGGATGTGCGCCCCACATAATTTGCGCCCCACAGGATGTGCAAGCACAGTTTTTTTATTAATTTGATTTAAATATATTTTTTTGTAAAAATGTTTTAATATTATTTTTATTTGTGTGCGCAGCAGGATGTGCGCCGCAGGATGTGCGCCCCACATAATTTGCGCCCCACAGGATGTGCAAGCACAGTTTTTTTATTAATTTGATTTAAATATATGTTTTTGTAAAAATGTTTTAATATTATTTTTATTCATGTGCACAGCAAGATGTGCGCCGCACATAATTTGCGCCCCACAGGATGTGCAAGCACAGTTTTTTTATTAATTTGATTTTAAAAAAAAAATTGTAATTTGTTTTTAATATTATTTTTATTTATGTGCGCAGCAGGATGTGCGCCGCAGGATGTGCGCCCCACAGAATTTGCGCCACACAGAATGTGCAAGCACAGTTTTTTTATTAATTTGATTTAAATATATTTTTTTGTAAAAATGTTTTAATATCATTTTTATTTATGTGCGCAGCAGGATGTGCGCCGCAGGATGTGCGCCCCACAGAATTTGTGCCCCACAGAATGTGCAAGCACAGTTTTTTTATTAATTTGATTTAAATATATTTTTTTGTAAAAATGTTTTAATATCATTTTTATTTATGTGCGCAGCAGGATGTGCGCCGCAGGATGTGCGCCCCACATAATTTGCGCCCCACACGATGTGCAAGCACAGTTTTTTTATTAATTTGATTTAAATATATTTTTTTGTAAAAATGTTTTAATATTATTTTTATTCATGTGCACAGCAGGATGTGCGCCGCACATAATTTGCGCCCCACAGGATGTGCAAGCACAGTTTTTTTATTAATTTGATTTAAATATTTTTTTTTGTAAAAATGTTTTAATATTATTTTTATTCATTTGCGCAGCAGGATTTGCGCCGCAGGATGTGCGCCCCACAGAATTTGCGCCCCAAAGGATGTGCAAGGACAGTTTTTTTATTAATTTGATTTAAAAAAAAAAATTGTAATTTGTTTTTAATATTATTTTTATTCAATTGCGCAGCAGAATTTGCGCCCCACAGGATGTGCAAGCACAGTTTTTTATTAATTTGATTTTAATATATTTTTTTGTAAAAATGTTTTAATATTATTTTTATTTATGTGCGCAGCAGGATGTGCGCCGCAGGTTGTGCGCCCCACAGAATTTGCGCCCCACAGGATGTGCAAGCACAGTTTTTTTATTAATTTGATTTAAATATATGTTTTTGTAAAAATGTTTTAATATTATTTTTATTCATGTGCACAGCAGGATGTGCGCCGCAGGATGTGCGCCCCACATAATTTGCGCCCCACAGGATGTGCAAGCACAGTTTTTTTATTAATTTGATTTAAAAATAAAAACTTGTAAATTTGTTTCAATATTATTTTTATTTATGTGCGCAGCAGGATGTGCGCCGCAGGATGTGCGCCCCACAGAATTTGCGCCCCACAGGATGTGCAAGGACAGTTTTTTTATTAATTTGATTTAAAAAAAAAAATTGTAATTTGTTTTTAATATTATTTTTATTTATGTGCGCAGCAGGATGTGCGCCGCAGGATGTGCGCCCCACAGAATTTGCGCCCCACAGGATGTGCAAGCACAGTTTTTTTATTAATTTGATTTAAATATATTTTTTTGTAAAAATGTTTTAATATTATTTTTATTTGTGTGCGCAGCAGGATGTGCGCCGCAGGATGTGCGCCCCACATAATTTGCGCCCCACAGGATGTGCAAGCACAGTTTTTTTATTAATTTGATTTAAATATATTTTTTTGTAAAAATGTTTTAATATTATTTTTATTTGTGTGCGCAGCAGGATGTGCGCCGCAGGATGTGCGCCCCACATAATTTGCGCCCCACAGGATGTGCAAGCACAGTTTTTTTATTAATTTGATTTAAATATATGTTTTTGTAAAAATGTTTTAATATTATTTTTATTCATGTGCACAGCAAGATGTGCGCCGCACATAATTTGCGCCCCACAGGATGTGCAAGCACAGTTTTTTTATTAATTTGATTTTAAAAAAAAAATTGTAATTTGTTTTTAATATTATTTTTATTTATGTGCGCAGCAGGATGTGCGCCGCAGGATGTGCGCCCCACAGAATTTGCGCCACACAGAATGTGCAAGCACAGTTTTTTTATTAATTTGATTTAAATATATTTTTTTGTAAAAATGTTTTAATATCATTTTTATTTATGTGCGCAGCAGGATGTGCGCCGCAGGATGTGCGCCCCACAGAATTTGTGCCCCACAGAATGTGCAAGCACAGTTTTTTTATTAATTTGATTTAAATATATTTTTTTGTAAAAATGTTTTAATATCATTTTTATTTATGTGCGCAGCAGGATGTGCGCCGCAGGATGTGCGCCCCACATAATTTGCGCCCCACACGATGTGCAAGCACAGTTTTTTTATTAATTTGATTTAAATATATTTTTTTGTAAAAATGTTTTAATATTATTTTTATTCATGTGCACAGCAGGATGTGCGCCGCACATAATTTGCGCCCCACAGGATGTGCAAGCACAGTTTTTTTATTAATTTGATTTAAATATTTTTTTTTGTAAAAATGTTTTAATATTATTTTTATTCATTTGCGCAGCAGGATTTGCGCCGCAGGATGTGCGCCCCACAGAATTTGCGCCCCAAAGGATGTGCAAGGACAGTTTTTTTATTAATTTGATTTAAAAAAAAAAATTGTAATTTGTTTTTAATATTATTTTTATTCAATTGCGCAGCAGAATTTGCGCCCCACAGGATGTGCAAGCACAGTTTTTTATTAATTTGATTTAAATATTTTTTTTTGTAAAAATGTTTTAACATTATTTTTATTTATATGCGCAGCAGGATGTGCTCCACAGGATGTGCGCCCCACATAATTTGCGCCCCACAGGATGTGCAAGCACAGTTTTTTTATTAATTTGATTTAAAAAAAAAAACTTGTAAATTTGTTTCAATATTATTTTTATTTATGTGCGCAGCAGGATGTGTGCCCCACAGAATTTGCGCCCCACAGGATGTGCAAGCACAGTTTTTTTATTAATTTGATTTAAATATTTTTTTTTGTAAAAACGTTTTAACATTATTTTTATTTATATGCGCCGCAGGATGTGCGCCCCACAGAATTTGCGCCCCACAGGATGTGCAAGCACATTTTTTTTATTAATTTGATTTAAAAAAAAAAAATTGTAAATTTTTTTTAAGTTTATTTTTATTTATTTGCGCAGCAGGATGTGCGCTGCGGGATGTGCGCCCCACATAATTTGCGCCCCACAGGATGTGCAAGCACAGTTTTTTTATTAATTTGATTTTAATATATTTTTTTGTAAAAATGTTTTAATATTATTTTTATTCATGTGCACAGCAGGATGTGCGCCGCAGGATGTGCGCCCCACATAATTTGCGCCCCATAGGATGTGCAAGCACAGTTTTTTTATTAATTTGATTTAAAAATAAAAAAATGTAAATTTGTTTCAATATTATTTTTATTTATGTGCGCAGCAGGATGTGCGCCGCAGGATGTGCGCCCCACAGAATTTGCGCCCCACAGGATGTGCAAGCACAGTTTTTTTATTAATTTGATTTAAATATATTTTTTTGTTAAAATGTTTTAATATTATTTTTATGTATGTGCGCAGCAGGATGTGCGCCGCAGGATGTGCGCCCCACAGAATTTGCGCCCCACAGGATGTGCAAGGACAGTTTTTTTATTAATTTGATTTAAATATTTTTTTTGTAAAAATGTTTTAATATTATTTTTATTTATGTGCGCAGCAGGATGTGCGCCGCAGGATGTGCGCCCCACAGAATTTGCGCCCCACAGGATGTGCAAGCACAGTTTTTTTATTAATTTGATTTAAATATTTTTTTTTGTAAATATGTCTTAATATTATTTTTATTTATGTGCGCAGCAGGATGTGCGCCGCAGGATGTGCGCCCCACAGAATTTGCGCCCCACAGGATGTGCAAGCACAGTTTTTTTATTAATTTGATTTGAAAAAAAAAAATTGTAAATTTTTTTTAATTTTATTTTTATTTATGTGCGCAGCAGGATGTGCGCCGCAAGATGTGCGCCCCACAGAATTTACGCCCCACAGGATGTGCAAGGACAGTTTTTTTATTAATTTGATTTTTAAAAAAAATTGTAATTTGTTTTTAATATTATTTTTATTTATGTGCGCAGCAGGATGTGCGCCGCAGGATGTGCGCCCCACAGAATTTGCGCCCCACAGGATGTGCAAGGACAGTTTTTTTATTAATTTGATTTAAAAAAAAAAATTGTAATTTGTTTTTAATATTATTTTTATGTATGTGCGCAGCAGGATTAGCGCCGCAGGATGTGCGCCCCACAGAATTTGCGCCCCACAGGATGTGCAAGGACAGTTTTTTTATTAATTTGATTTAAATATTTTTTTTGTAAATATGTCTTAATATTATTTTTATTTATGTGCGCAGCAGGATGTGCCCCGCAGGATGTGCGCCCCACAGAATTTGCGCCCCACAGGATGTGCAAGCACAGTTTTTTTATTAATTTGATTTGAAAAAAAAAAATTGTAAATTTTTTTTAATTTTATTTTTATTTATGTGCGCAGCAGGATGTGCGCCGCAAGATGTGCGCCCCACAGAATTTACGCCCCACAGGATGTGCAAGGACAGTTTTTTTATTAATTTGATTTTTAAAAAAAATTGTAATTTGTTTTTAATATTATTTTTATTTATGTGCGCAGCAGGATGTGCGCCGCAGGATGTGCGCCCCACAGAATTTGCGCCCCACAGGATGTGCAAGGACAGTTTTTTTATTAATTTGATTTAAATATTTTTTTTGTAAATATGTCTTAATATTATTTTTATTTATGTGCGCAGCAGGATGTGCCCCGCAGGATGTGCGCCCCACAGAATTTGCGCCCCACAGGATGTGCAAGCACAGTTTTTTTATTAATTTGATTTGAAAAAAAAAAATTGTAATTTTTTTTTAATTTTATTTTTATTTATGTGCGCAGCAGGATGTGCGCCGCAAGATGTGCGCCCCACAGAATTTACGCCCCACAGGATGTGCAAGGACAGTTTTTTTATTAATTTGATTTTTAAAAAAAATTGTAATTTGTTTTTAATATTATTTTTATTTATGTGCGCAGCAGGATGTGCGCCGCAGGATGTGCGCCCCACAGAATTTGCGCCCCACAGGATGTGCAAGGACAGTTTTTTTATTAATTTGATTTAAAAAAAAAAATTGTAATTTGTTTTTAATATTATTTTTATGTATGTGCGCAGCAGGATGTGCGCCGCAGGATGTGCGCCCCACAGAATTTGCGCCCCACAGGATGTGCAAGCACAGTTTTTTTATTAATTTGATTTAAATATTTTTTTTTGTAAAAATGTTTTAATATTATTTTTATTCATGTGCGCAGCAGGATGTGTGCCGCAGGATGTGCGCCCCACATAATTTGCGCCCCACAGGATGTGCAAGCACAGTTTTTTTATTAATTTGATTTAAATATTTTTTTTTGTAAAAATGTTTTAATATTGTTTTTATTTATGTGCGCAGCAGGATGTGCGCCGCAGGATTTGCACCCCACAGAATTTGCGCCCCACAGGATGTGCAAGCACAGTTTTTTTATTAATTTGATTTAAAAAAAAAATTGTAATTTTTTTTATATTATTTTTATTTATGTGCGCAGCAGGATGTGCGCCGCAGGATGTGCGCCCCACAGGATGTGCAAGCACAGTTTTTTTATTAATTTGATTTAAATATTTTTTTTTGTAAAAATGTTTTAATATTATTTTTATTCATGTGCGCAGCAGGATGTGTGCCGCAGGATGTGCGCCCCACATAATTTGCGCCCCACAGGATGTGCAAGCACAGTTTGTTTATTAATTTGATTTAAAAAAAAAATTGTAATTTGTTTTTAATATTATTTTTATATATGTGCGCAGCAGGATGTGCGCCACAGGATGTGCGCCCCACAGAATTTGCGCCCCACAGGATGTGCAAGCACAGTTTTTTTATTAATTTGATTTAAATATTTTTTTTTGTAAAAATGTTTTAATATTATTTTTATTTATGTGCGCAGCAGGATGTGCGCCCCACAGAATTTGCGCCCCACAGGATGTGCAAGCAAAGTTTGTTTATTAATTTGATTTAAAAAAAAAAATTGTAATTTGTTTTTAATATTATTGTTATTTATGTGCGCAGCAGGATGTGCGCCGCAGGATGTGCGCCCCACAGAATTTGCGCCCCACAGGATGTGCAAGCACAGTTTTTTTATTAATTTGATTTAAAAAAAAAATTGAAATTTGTTTTTAATATTATTTTTGTTTATGTGCGCAGCAGGATGTGTGCCGCAGGATGTGCGCCCCACAGAATTTGCGCCCCACAGGATGTGCAAGCACAGTTTTTTTATTAATTTGATTTAAATATTTTTTTTTGTAAAAATGTTTTAATATTATTTTTATTCATGTGCGCAGCAGGATGTGTGCCGCAGGATGTGCGCCCCACATAATTTGCGCCCCACAGGATGTGCAAGCACAGTTTTTTTATTAATTTGATTTAAATATTTTTTTTTGTAAAAATGTTTTAATATTGTTTTTATTTATGTGCGCAGCAGGATGTGCGCCGCAGGATTTGCGCCCCACAGAATTTGCGCCCCACAGGATGTGCAAGCACAGTTTTTTTATTAATTTGATTTAAAAAAATAATTGTAATTTGTTTTTAATATTATTTTCATTTATATGCGCAGCAGGATGTGCGCCGCAGGATGTGCGCCCCACAGAATTTGCGCCCCACAGGATGTGCAAGCACAGTTTTTTTATTAATTTGATTTAAATATTTTTTTTTGTAAAAATGTTTAAATATTGTTTTTATTTATGTGCGCAGCAGGATGTGCGCCGCAGGATTTGCGCCCCACAGAATTTGCGCCCCACAGGATGTGCAAGCACAGTTTTTTTATTAATTTGATTTAAAAAAATAATTGTAATTTGTTTTTAATATTATTTTTATTTATGTGCGCAGCAGGATGTGCGCCGCAGGATATGCGCCCCACAGGATGTGCAAGCACAGTTTGTTTATTAATTTGATTTAAAAAAAAAATTGTAATTTGTTTTTAATATTATTTTTATATATGTGCGCAGCAGGATGTGCGCCGCAGGATGTGCGCCCCACAGAATTTGCGCCCCACAGGATGTGCAAGCACAGTTTTTTTATTAATTTGATTTAAATATTTTTTTTGTAAAAATGTTTTAATATTATTTTTATTTATGTGCGCAGCAGGATGTCTGCCACAGGATGTGCGCCCCACAGAATTTGCGCCCCACAGGATGTGCAAGGACAGTTTTTTTATTAATTTGATTTAAAAAAAAAAAATTGTAATTTGTTTTTAATATTATTTTTATTTATGTGCGCAGCAGGATGTGCGCCGCAGGATGTGCGCCCCACAGAATTTGCGCCCCACAGGATGTGCAAGCACAGTTTGTTTATTAATTTGATTTAAAAAAAAAATTGTAATTTGTTTTTAATATTATTTTTATATATGTGCGCAGCAGGATGTGCGCCGCAGGATGTGCGCCCCACAGAATTTGCGCCCCACAGGATGTGCAAGCACAGTTTTTTTATTAATTTGATTTAAATATTTTTTTTTGTAAAAATGTTTTAATATTATTTTTATTTATGTGCGCAGCAGGATGTGCGCCGCAGGATGTGCGCCCCACAGAATTTGCGCCCCACAGGATGTGCAAGCACAGTTTTTTTATTAATTTGATTTAAATATTTTTTTTTGTAAAAATGTTTTAATATTGTTTTTATTTATGTGCGCAGCAGGATGTGCGCCGCAGGATTTGCGCCCCACAGAATTTGCGCCCCACAGGATGTGCAAGCACAGTTTTTTTATTAATTTGATTTAAAAAAATAATTGTAATTTGTTTTTAATATTATTTTTATTTATGTGCGCAGCAGGATGTGCGCCGCAGGATGTGCGCCCCACAGAATTTGCGCCCCACAGGATGTGCAAGCACAGTTTGTTTATTAATTTGATTTAAAAAAAAAATTGTAATTTGTTTTTAATATTATTTTTATATATGTGCGCAGCAGGATGTGCGCCGCAGGATGTGCGCCCCACAGAATTTGCGCCCCACAGGATGTGCAAGCACAGTTTTTTTATTAATTTGATTTAAATATTTTTTTTTGTAAAAATGTTTTAATATTATTTTTATTTATGTGCGCAGCAGGATGTGCGCCGCAGGATGTGCGCCCCACAGAATTTGCGCCCCACAGGATGTGCAAGCAAAGTTTGTTTATTAATTTGATTTAAAAAAAAAAATTGTAATTTGTTTTTAATATTATTGTTATTTATGTGCGCAGCAGGATGTGCGCCGCAGGATGTGCGCCCCACAGAATTTGCGCCCCACAGGATGTGCAAGCACAGTTTTTTTATTAATTTGATTTAAAAAAAAAATTGAAATTTGTTTTTAATATTATTTTTATTTATGTGCGCAGCAGGATGTGTGCCGCAGGATGTGCGCCCCACAGAATTTGCGCCCCACAGGATGTGCAAGCACAGTTTTTTTATTAATTTGATTTAAATATTTTTTTTTGTAAAAATGTTTTAATATTATTTTTATTCATGTGCGCAGCAGGATGTGTGCCGCAGGATGTGCGCCCCACATAATTTGCGCCCCACAGGATGTGCAAGCACAGTTTTTTTATTAATTTGATTTAAATATTTTTTTTTGTAAAAATGTTTTAATATTGTTTTTATTTATGTGCGCAGCAGGATGTGCGCCGCAGGATTTGCGCCCCACAGAATTTGCGCCCCACAGGATGTGCAAGCACAGTTTTTTTATTAATTTGATTTAAAAAAATAATTGTAATTTGTTTTTAATATTATTTTCATTTATGTGCGCAGCAGGATGTGCGCCGCAGGATGTGTGCCCCACAGGATGTGCAAGCACAGTTTTTTTATTAATTTGATTTAAAAAAAAAATTGTAATTTGTTTTTAATATTATTTTTATATATGTGCGCAGCAGGATGTGCGCCGCAGGATGTGCGCCCCACAGAATTTGCGCCCCACAGGATGTGCAAGCACAGTTTGTTTATTAATTTGATTTAAAAAAAAAATTGTAATTTGTTTTTAATATTATTTTTATATATGTGCGCAGCAGTATGTGCGCCGCAGGATGTGCGCCCCACAGAATTTGCGCCCCACAGGATGTGCAAGCACAGTTTTTTTATTAATTTGATTTAAATATTTTTTTTTGTAAAAATGTTTTAATATTATTTTTATTTATGTGCGCAGCAGGATGTCTGCCGCAGGATGTGCGCCCCACAGGATGTGCAAGCACAGTTTTTTTATTAATTTGATTTAAATATTTTTTTTTGTAAAAATGTTTTAATATTATTTTTATTTATGTGCGCAGCAGGATGTGCGCCGCAGGATGTGCGCCCCACAGAATTTGCGCCCCACAGGATGTGCAAGCACAGTTTGTTTATTAATTTGATTTAAAAAAAAAATTGTAATTTGTTTTTAATATTATTTTTATATATGTGCGCAGCAGGATGTGCGCCGCAGGATGTGCGCCCCACAGAATTTGCGCCCCACAGGATGTGCAAGCACAGTTTTTTTATTAATTTGATTTAAATATTTTTTTTTGTAAAAATGTTTTAATATTATTTTTATTCATGTGCGCAGCAGGATGTCTGCCGCAGGATGTGCGCCCCACAGAATTTGCGCCCCACAGGATGTGCAAGGACAGTTTTTTTATTAATTTGATTTAAAAAAAAAAAATTGTAATTTGTTTTTAATATTATTTTTATTTATGTGCGCAGCAGGATGTGCGCCCCACAGAATTTGCGCCCCACAGGATGTGCAAGCACAGTTTTTTTATTAATTTGATTTAAATATTTTTTTTTGTAAAAATGTTTTAATATTATTTTTATTCATGTGCGCAGCATGATGTGTGCCGCAGGATGTGCGCCCCACATAATTTGCGCCCCACAGGATGTGCAAGCACAGTTTTTTTATTAATTTGATCTAAATATTTTTTTTTGTAAAAATGTTTTAATATTGTTTTTATTTATGTGCGCAGCAGGATGTGCGCCGCAGGATTTGCGCCCCACAGAATTTGCGCCCCACAGGATGTGCAAGCACAGTTTTTTTATTAATTTGATTTAAATATTTTTTTTTGTAAAAATGTTTTAATATTATTTTTATTCATGTGCGCAGCAGGATTTGTGCCGCAGGATGTGCGCCCCACAGAATTTGCGCCCCACAGGATGTGCAAGCACAGTTTTTTCATTAATTTGATTTAAAAAAAAAATTGTAATTTGTTTTTAATATTATTTTTATTTATGTGCGCAGCAGGATGTGCGCCGCAGGATGTGCGCCCCACAGGATGTGCAAGCACAGTTTGTTTATTAATTTGATTTTAAAAAAAAAATTGTAATTTGTTTTTAATATTATTTTTATTTATGTGCGCAGCAGGATGTGCGCCGCAGGATGTGCGCCCCACAGAATTTGCGCCCCACAGGATGTGCAATCACACTTTTTTTATTAATTTGATTTAAATATTTTTTTTTGTATATATGTTTTAATATTATTTTTATTTATGTGCGCAGCAGGATGTGCGCCGCAGGATGTGCGCCCCACAGAATTTGCGCCCCACAGGATGTGCAAGCACAGTTTGTTTATTAATTTGATTTAAAAAAAAAAATTGTAATTTGTTTTTAATATTATTTTTATTTATTTGCACAGCAGGATGTGCGCCCCACATAATTTGCGCCCCACAGGATGTGCAAGCACAGTTTTTTTATTCATTTGATTTAAATATTTTTTTTTGTATAAATGTTTTGATATTATTTGTATTAATGTGCGCAGCTGGATGTGCGCCGCAGGATGTGCGCCCCACAAAATTTGCGCTCCACAGGATGTGCAAGGACAGTTTTTTTATTAATTTGATTTAAAAAAAAAAAATTGTAATTTGTTTTTAATATTATTTTTATTTATGTGCGCCGCAGGATGTGCGCCCCACAGAATTTGCGCCCCACAGGATGTGCAAGCTCAGTTTTTTTATTAATTTGATTTAAAAAAAAAATTGTAATTTGTTTTTAATATTATTTTTATTTATGTGCGCAGCAGGATGTGCGCCGCAGGATGTGCGCCCCACAGAATTTGCGCCCCACAGGATGTGCAAGGACAGTTTTTTTATTAATTTGATTTAAATATTTTTTTTTGTAAAAATGTTTTAATATTATATTTATTTATGTGCGCAGCTGGATGTGCGCCGCAGGATGTGCGCCCCACAGAATTTGAGCCCCACAGGATGTGCAAGCACAGTTTTTTTATTAATTTGATTTAAATATTTTTTTTTGTAAAAATGTGTTAATATTATTTTTATTCATGTGCGCAGCAGGATGTGCGCCGCAGGATGGGCGCCCCACAGAATTTGCGCCCCACAGGATGTGCAAGCACAGTTTTTTTATTAATTTGATTTAAAAAAAAAAAATTGTAAATTGTTTTTAATATTATTTTTATTTATGTGCGCAGCAGGATGTGCGCCCCACAGAATTTGCGCCCCACAGGATGTGCAAGCACAGTTTTTTTATTAATTTTGATTTAAATATTTTTTTTTGTAAAAATGTTTTAATATTATTTTTATTTATGTGCGCAGCAGGATGTGCGCCGCAGGATGTGCGCCGCAGGATGTGCGCCCCACATAATTTGCGCCCCACAGGATGTGCAAGCACAGTTTTTTTATTAATTTGAAAAAAAAAAAAAAACTTGTAAATTTGTTTCAATATTATTTTTATTTATATGCGCAGCAGGATGTGTGCCGCAGGATGTGCGCCCCACAGAATTTGTGCCCCACAGGATGTGCAAGCACAGTTTGTTTATTAATTTGATTTTAAAAAAAAAATTGTAATTTGTTTTTAATATTATTTTTATTTATTTGCACAGCAGGATGTGTGCCCCACATAATTTGCGCCCCACAGGATGTGCAAGCACAGTTTTTTTATTAGTTATATTTAAATATTTTTTTTTGTAAAAATGTTTTAATATTATTTTTATTCATGTGCGCAGCAGGATGTGCGCCGCAGGATGTGCGCCCCACAGGATTTGCAAGCACAGTTTTTTTATTAATTTGATTTAAATATTTTTTTTTGTAAAAATGTTTTAATATTATTTTTATTCATGTGCGCAGCAGGATGTGCGCCGCAGGATGTGCGCCCCACAGGATGTGCAAGCACAGTTTTTTTATTAATTTGATTTAAATATTTTTTTTTGTAAAAATGTGTTAATATTATTTTTATTCATGTGCGCAGCAGGATTTGCGCCGCAGGATGTGCGCCCCACAGAATTTGCGCCCCACAGGATGTGCAAGCACAGTTTTTTTATTAATTTGATTTAAAAAAAAAATTGTAATTTGTTTTTAATATTATTTTTATATATGTGCGCAGCAGGATGTGCGCCGCAGGATGTGCGCCCCACAGAATTTGCGCCCCACAGGATGTGCAAGCACAGTTTTTTTATTAATTTGATTTAAATATTTTTTTTTGTAAAAATGTTTTAATATTATTTTTATTTATGTGCGCAGCAGGATGTGCGCCGCAGGATGTGCGCCCCACAGAATTTGCACCCCACAGGATGTGCAAGCACAGTTTGTTTATTAATTTGATTTAAAAAAAAAATTGTAATTTGTTTTTAATATTATTTTTATATATGTGCGCAGCAGGATGTGCGCCGCAGGATGTGCGCCCCACAGAATTTGCGCCCCACAGGATGTGCAAGCACAGTTTTTTTATTAATTTGATTTAAATATTTTTTTTTGTAAAAATGTTTTAATATTGTTTTTATTTATGTGCGCAGCAGGATATGCGCCGCAGGATTTGCGCCCCACAGAATTTGCGCCCCACAGGATGTGCAAGCACAGTTTTTTTATTAATTTGATTTTAAAAAATAATTGTAATTTGTTTTTAATATTATTTTTATTTATGTGCGCAGCAGGATGTGCGCCGCAGGATGTGCGCCCCACAGAATTTGCGCCCCACAGGATGTGCACGGACAGTTTTTTTATTAATTTGATTTAAAAAAAAAAAATTGTAATTTGTTTTTAATATTATTTTTATTTATGTGCGCAGCAGGATGTGCGCCCCACAGAATTTGCGCCCCACAGGATGTGCAAGCACAGTTTTTTTATTAATTTGATTTAAATATTTTTTTTTGTCAAAATGTTTTAATATTATTTTTATTCATGTGCACAGCAGGATGTGCGCCGCAGGATGTGCGCCCCACAGAATTTGCGCCCCACAGGATGTGCAAGCACAGTTTTTTTATTAATTTGATTTAAAAAAAAAAAATTGTAAATTGTTTTTAATATTATTTTTATTTATGTGCGCAGCAGGATGTGCGCCGCAGGATGTGCGCCCCACAGAATTTGCGCCCCACAGGATGTGCAACGACAGTTTTTTTATTAATTTGATTTAAAAAAAAAAATTGTAATTTGTTTTTAATATTATTTTTATTTATGTGCGCAGCAGGATGTGCGCCCCACAGAATTTGCGCCCCACAGGATGTGCAAGCACAGTTTTTTTATTAATTTGATTTAAATATTTTTTTTTGTAAAAATGTTTTAATATTATTTTTATTTATGTGCGCAGCAGGATGTGCGCCGCAGGATGTGCGCCGCAGGATGTGCGCCCCACATAATTTGCGCCCCACAGGATGTGCAAGCACAGTTTTTTTATTAATTTGAAAAAAAAAAAAAAACTTGTAAATTTGTTTCAATATTATTTTTATTTATATGCGCAGCAGGATGTGTGCCGCAGGATGTGCGCCCCACAGAATTTGTGCCCCACAGGATGTGCAAGGACAGTTTTTTTATTAATTTGATTTAAATATTTTTTTTTGTAAAAATGTTTTAATATTATATTTATTTATGTGCGCAGCTGGATGTGCGCCGCAGGATGTGCGCCCCACAGAATTTGCGCCCCACAGGATGTGCAAGCACAGTTTTTTTATTAATTTGATTTAAATATTTTTTTTTGTAAAAATGTTTTATTTTATTTTTATTTATGTGCGCAGCAGGATGTGCGCCGCAGGATGTGCGCCCCACAGAATTTGCGCCCCACAGGATGTGCAAGGACAGTTTTTTTATTAATTTGATTTTTAAAAAAAAATTGTAATTTGTTTTTAATATTATTTTTATTTATGTGCGCCGCAGGATGTGCGCCCCACAGAATTTGCGCCCCACAGGATGTGCAAGGACAGTTTTTTTATTAATTTGATTTAAAAAAAAAAATTGTAATTTGTTTTTAATATTATTTTTATTTATGTGCGCAGCAGGATGTGCGCCGCAGGATGTGCGCCCCACATAATTTGCGCCCCACAGGTATGTGCAAGCAAGGTTTTTTATTAGTTATATTTAAATATTTTTTTTTGTAAAAATGTTTTAATATTATTTTTATTTATGTGCGCCGCAGGATGTGCGCCCCACATAATTTGCATCCCACAGGATGTGCAAGCACATTTTTTTTATTAATTTGATTTAAAAAAAAAAAAATTGTAAATTTTTTTTAATTTTATTTGTATTTATTTGCGCAGCAGGATGTGCGCTGCAGGATGTGCACCGCATGATGTGCGCCCCACAGAATTTGCGCCCCACAGGATGTGCAAGGACAGTTTTTTTATTAATTTGATTTAAAAAAAAAAATTGTAATTTGTTTTTAATATTATTTTTATTTATGTGCGCAGCAGGATGTGCGCCGCAGGATGTGCGCCCCACATAATTTGCGCCCCACAGGATGTGCAAGCACAGTTTTTTTATTAATTTGATTTAAATATTTTTTTTTGTAAAAATGTTTTAATATTATTTTTATTCATGTGCGCCCCACAGAATTTGCGCCCCACAGGATGTGCAAGCACAGTTTTTTTATTAATTTGATTTAAATATTTTTTTTTGTAAAAATGTTTTAATATTATTTTTATTCATGTGCGCAGCAGGATTTGTGCCGCAGGATGTGCGCCCCACAGAATTTGTGCCCCACAGGATGTGCAAGCACAGTTTTTTCATTAATTTGATTTAAAAAAAAATTGTAATTTGTTTTTAATATTATTTTTATTTATGTGCGCAGCAGGATGTGCGCCCCACAGGATGTGCAAGCACAGTTTGTTTATTAATTTGATTTTAAAAAAAAAATTGTAATTTGTTTTTAATATTATTTTTATTTATGTGCGCAGCAGGATGTGTGCCGCAGGATGTGCGCCCCACAGAATTTGTGCCCCACAGGATGTGCAAGCACAGTTTTTTCATTAATTTGATTTAAAAAAAAATTGTAATTTGTTTTTAATATTATTTTTATTTATGTGCGCAGCAGGATGTGCGCCGCAGGATGTGCGCCCCACATAATTTGCGCCCCACAGGATGTGCAAGCACAGTTTTTTTATTAATTTGATTTAAATATTTTTTTTTGTAAAAATGTTTTAATATTATTTTTATTCATGTGTGCCCCACAGAATTTGCGCCCCACAGGATGTGCAAGCACAGTTTTTTTATTAATTTGATTTAAATATTTTTTTTTGTAAAAATGTTTTAATATTATTTTTATTCATGTGCGCAGCAGGATTTGTGCCGCAGGATGTGCGCCCCACAGAATTTGTGCCCCACAGGATGTGCAAGCACAGTTTTTTCATTAATTTGATTTAAAAAAAAATTGTAATTTGTTTTTAATATTATTTTTATTTATGTGCGCAGCAGGATGTGCGCCGCAGGATGTGCGCCCCACAGGATGTGCAAGCACAGTTTGTTTATTAATTTGATTTTAAAAAAAAAATTGTAATTTGTTTTTAATATTATTTTTATTTATGTGCGCAGCAGGATGTGTGCCGCAGGATGTGCGCCCCACAGAATTTGCAGCCCACAGGATGTGCAAGCACAGTTTTTTTATTCATTTGATTTAAATATTTTTTTTTGTATAAATGTTTTGATATTATTTGTATTAATGTGCGCAGCTGGATGTGCGCCGCAGGATGTGCGCCCCAAAGAATTTGCGCCCCACAGGATGTGCAAGCACAGTTTTTTTATTAATTTGATTTAAAAAAAAAATTGTAATTTGTTTTTAATATTATTTTTATTTATGTGCGCAGCAGGATGTGCGCGGCAGGATGTGCGCCCCACAGGATGTGAAAGCACAGTTTGTTTATTAATTTGATTTTAAAAAAAAAATTGTAATTTGTTTTTAATATTATTTTTATTTATTTGCACAGCAGGATGTGCGCCCCACATAATTTGCGCCCCACAGGATGTGCAAGCACAGTTTTTTTATTAATTTGATTTAAAAAAAAAATTTAAATTTGTTTTTAATATTATTTTTATTTATGTGCGCAGCAGGATGTGTGCCGCAGGATATGCGCCCCACAGAATTTGCGCCCCACAGGATGTGCAACCACAGTTTTTTTATTAATTTGATTTAAATATTTTTTTTTGTAAAAATGTTTTAATATTATTTTTATTCATGTGCGCAGCAGGATGTGTGCCGCAGGATGTGCGCCCCACAGGATGTGCAAGCACAGTTTGTTTATTAATTTGATTTTAAAAAAAAAATTGTAATTTGTTTTTAATATTATTTTTATTTATGTGCGCAGCAGGATGTGTGCCGCAGGATGTGCGCCCCACATAATTTGCAGCCCACAGGATGTGCAAGCACAGTTTTTTTATTAATTTGATTTAAATATTTTTTTTTGTAAAAATGTTTTAATATTATTTTTATTTATGTGCGCAGCAGGATGTGCGCCGCAGGATGTGCGCCCCACAGAATTTGCGCCCCACAGGATGTGCAAGCACAGTTTGTTTATTAATTTGATTTAAAAAAAAAAATTGTAATTTGTTTTTAATATTATTTTTATTTATTTGCACAGCAGGATGTGTGCCCCACATAATTTGCGCCCCACAGGATGTGCAAGCACAGTTTTTTTATTAGTTATATTTAAATATTTTTTTTTGTAAAAATGTTTTAATATTATTTTTATTCATGTGCGCAGCAGGATGTGCGCCGCAGGATGTGCGCCCCACAGGATTTGCAAGCACAGTTTTTTTATTAATTTGATTTAAAAAAAAAATTGTAATTTGTTTTTAATATTATTTTTATATATGTGCGCAGCAGGATGTGCGCCGCAGGATGTGCGCCCCACAGAATTTGCGCCCCACAGGATGTGCAAGCAAAGTTTTTTTATTAATTTGATTTAAAAAAAAAATTGTAATTTGTTTTTAATATTATTTTTATATATGTGCGCAGCAGGATGTGCGCCGCAGGATGTGCGCCCCACAGAATTTGCGCCCCACAGGATGTGCAAGCACAGTTTTTTTATTAATTTGATTTAAATATTTTTTTTTGTAAAAATGTTTTAATATTATTTTTATTTATGTGCGCAGCAGGATGTGCGCCGCAGGATGTGCGCCCCACAGAATTTGCGCCCCACAGGATGTGCAAGCACAGTTTGTTTATTAATTTGATTTAAAAAAAAAATTGTAATTTGTTTTTAATATTATTTTTATATATGTGCGCAGCAGGATGTGCGCCGCAGGATGTGCGCCCCACAGAATTTGCGCCCCACAGGATGTGCAAGCACAGTTTTTTTATTAATTTGATTTAAATATTTTTTTTTGTAAAAATGTTTTAATATTGTTTTTATTTATGTGCGCAGCAGGATGTGCGCCGCAGGATTTGCGCCCCACAGAATTTGCGCCCCACAGGATGTGCAAGCACAGTTTTTTTATTAATTTGATTTTAAAAAATAATTGTAATTTGTTTTTAATATTATTTTTATTTATGTGCGCAGCAGGATGTGCGCCGCAGGATGTGCGCCCCACAGAATTTGCGCCCCACAGGATGTGCAAGCACAGTTTGTTTATTAATTTGATTTAAAAAAAAAATTGTAATTTGTTTTTAATATTATTTTTATATATGTGCGCAGCAGGATGTGCGCCGCAGGATGTGCGCCCCACAGAATTTGCGCCCCACAGGATGTGCAAGCACAGTTTTTTTATTAATTTGATTTAAATATTTTTTTTTGTAAAAATGTTTTAATATTATTTTTATTTATGTGCGCAGCAGGATGTGCGCCGCAGGATGTGCGCCCCACAGAATTTGCGCCCCACAGGATGTGCAAGCAAAGTTTGTTTATTAATTTGATTTAAAAAAAAAAATTGTAATTTGTTTTTAATATTATTGTTATTTATGTGCGCAGCAGGATGTGCGCCGCAGGATGTGCGCCCCACAGAATTTGCGCCCCACAGGATGTGCAAGCACAGTTTGTTTATTAATTTGATTTAAAAAAAAAATTGTAATTTGTTTTTAATAGTATTTTTATATATGTGCGCAGCAGGATGTGCGCCGCAGGATGTGCGCCCCACAGAATTTGCGCCCCACAGGATGTGCAAGCACAGTTTTTTTATTAATTTGATTTAAATATTTTTTTTTGTAAAAATGTTTTAATATTGTTTTTATTTATGTGCGCAGCAGGATGTGCGCCGCAGGATTTGCGCCCCACAGAATTTGCGCCCCACACCATGTGCAAGCACAGTTTTTTTATTAATTTGATTTAAAAAAATAATTGTAATTTGTTTTTAATATTATTTTTATTTATGTGCGCAGCAGGATGTGCGCCGCAGGATGTGCGCCCCACAGGATGTGCAAGCACAGTTTTTTTATTAATTTGATTTAAATATTTTTTTTTGTAAAAATGTTTTAATATTATTTTTATTTATGTGCGCAGCAGGATGTGCGCCGCAGGATGTGCGCCCCACAGAATTTGCGCCCCACAGGATGTGCAAGCACAGTTTGTTTATTAATTTGATTTAAAAAAAAAATTGTAATTTGTTTTTAATATTATTTTTATATATGTGCGCAGCAGGATGTGCGCCGCAGGATGTGCGCCCCACAGAATTTGCGCCCCACAGGATGTGCAACCACAGTTTTTTTATTAATTTGATTTAAATATTTTTTTTTGTAAAAATGTTTTAATATTATTTTTATTCATGTGCGCAGCATGATGTGTGCCGCAGGATGTGCGCCCCACAGAATTTGCGCCCCACAGGATGTGCAAGCACAGTTTTTTCATTAATTTGATTTAAAAAAAAAATTGTAATTTGTTTTTAATATTATTTTTATTTATGTGCGCAGCAGGATGTGCGCCGCAGGATGTGCGCCCCACAGGATGTGCAAGCACAGTTTGTTTATTAATTTGATTTAAATATTTTTTTTGTAAAAATGTTTTAATATTATTTTTATTTATGTGCGCAGCAGGATGTGCGCCGCAGGATGTGCGCCCCACAGAATTTGCGCCCCACAGGATGTGCAAGCACAGTTTGTTTATTAATTTGATTTAAAAAAAAAATTGTAATTTGTTTTTAATATTATTTTTATATATGTGCGCAGCAGGATGTGCGCCGCAGGATGTGCGCCCCACAGAATTTGCGCCCCACAGGATGTGCAAGCACAGTTTGTTTATTAATTTGATTTAAAAAAATAATTGTAATTTGTTTTTAATATTATTTTTATTTATGTGCGCAGCAGGATGTGCGCCGCAGGATGTGCGCCCCACAGGATGTGCAAGCACAGTTTTTTTATTAATTTGATTTAAATATTTTTTTTTGTAAAAATGTTTTAATATTATTTTTATTTATGTGCGCAGCAGGATGTGCGCCGCAGGATGTGCGCCCCACAGAATTTGCGCCCCACAGGATGTGCAACCACAGTTTTTTTATTAATTTGATTTAAATATTTTTTTTTGTAAAAATGTTTTAATATTATTTTTATTCATGTGCGCAGCATGATGTGTGCCGCAGGATGTGCGCCCCACAGAATTTGCGCCCCACAGGATGTGCAAGCACAGTTTTTTCATTAATTTGATTTAAAAAAAAAATTGTAATTTGTTTTTAATATTATTTTTATTTATGTGCGCAGCAGGATGTGCGCCGCAGGATGTGCGCCCCACAGGATGTGCAAGCACAGTTTGTTTATTAATTTGATTTTAAAAAAAAAATTGTAATTTGTTTTTAATATTATTTTTATTTATGTGCGCAGCAGGATGTGCGCCGCAGGATGTGCGCCCCACAGAATTTGCGCCCCACAGGATGTGCAATCACACTTTTTTTATTAATTTGATTTAAATATTTTTTTTTGTATATATGTTTTAATATTATTTTTATTTATGTGCGCAGCAGGATGTGCGCCGCAGGATGTGCGCCCCACAGAATTTGCGCCCCACAGGATGTGCAAGCACAGTTTGTTTATTAATTTGATTTAAAAAAAAAAATTGTAATTTGTTTTTAATATTATTTTTATTTATTTGCACAGCAGGATGTGCGCCGCAGGATGTGCGCCCCACAGGATGTGCAAGCACAGTTTTTTTATTAATTTGATTTAAATATTTTTTTTGTAAAAATGTTTTAATATTATTTTTATTTATGTGCGCAGCAGGATGTGCGCCGCAGGATGTGCGCCCCACAGAATTTGCGCCCCACAGGATGTGCAAGCACAGTTTGTTTATTAATTTGATTTAAAAAAAAAATTGTAATTTGTTTTTAATATTATTTTTATATATGTGCGCAGCAGGATGTGCGCCGCAGGATGTGCGCCCCACAGAATTTGCGCCCCACAGGATGTGCAAGCACAGTTTGTTTATTAATTTGATTTAAAAAAAAAATTGTAATTTGTTTTTAATATTATTTTTATATATGTGCGCAGCAGGATGTGCGCCGCAGGATGTGCGCCCCACAGAATTTGCGCCCCATAGGATGTGCAAGCACAGTTTTTTTATTAATTTGATTTAAATATTTTTTTTTTGTAAAAATGTTTTAATATTATTTTTATTTATGTGCGCAGCAGGATGTCTGCCGCAGGATGTGCGCCCCACAGGATGTGCAAGCACAGTTTTTTTATTAATTTGATTTAAATATTTTTTTTTGTAAAAATGTTTTAATATTATTTTTATTTATGTGCGCAGCAGGATGTGCGCCGCAGGATGTGCGCCCCACAGAATTTGCGCCCCACAGGATGTGCAAGCACAGTTTTTTTATTAATTTGAGTTTAAAAAAAAATTGTAATTTGTTTTTATTATTATTTTTATTTATGTGCGCAGCAGGATGTGCGCCGCAGGATGTGCGCCCCACAGAATTTGCGCCCCACAGGATGTGCAAGCACAGTTTGTTTATTAATTTGATTTAAAAAAAAAAATTGTAATTTGTTTTTAATATTATTTTTATTTATTTGCACAGCAGGATGTGCGCCCCACAGAATTTGCGCCCCACAGGATGTGCAACCACAGTTTTTTTATTAATTTGATTTAAATATTTTTTTTTGTAAAAATGTTTTAATATTATTTTTATTCATGTGCGCAGCATGATGTGTGCCGCAGGATGTGCGCCCCACATAATTTGCGCCCCACAGGATGTGCAAGCACAGTTTTTTTATTAATTTGATCTAAATATTTTTTTTTGTAAAAATGTTTTAATATTGTTTTTATTTATGTGCGCAGCAGGATGTGCGCCGCAGGATTTGCGCCCCACAGAATTTGCGCCCCACAGGATGTGCAAGCACAGTTTTTTTATTAATTTGATTTAAATATTTTTTTTTGTAAAAATGTTTTAATATTATTTTTATTCATGTGCGCAGCAGGATTTGTGCCGCAGGATGTGCGCCCCACAGAATTTGCGCCCCACAGGATGTGCAAGCACAGTTTTTTCATTAATTTGATTTAAAAAAAAAATTGTAATTTGTTTTTAATATTATTTTTATTTATGTGCGCAGCAGGATGTGCGCCGCAGGATGTGCGCCCCACAGGATGTGCAAGCACAGTTTGTTTATTAATTTGATTTTAAAAAAAAAATTGTAATTTGTTTTTAATATTATTTTTATTTATGTGCGCAGCAGGATGTGCGCCGCAGGATGTGCGCCCCACAGAATTTGCGCCCCACAGGATGTGCAATCACACTTTTTTTATTAATTTGATTTAAATATTTTTTTTTGTATATATGTTTTAATATTATTTTTATTTATGTGCGCAGCAGGATGTGCGCCGCAGGATGTGCGCCCCACAGAATTTGCGCCCCACAGGATGTGCAAGCACAGTTTTTTTATTCATTTGATTTAAATATTTTTTTTTGTATAAATGTTTTGATATTATTTGTATTAATGTGCGCAGCTGGATGTGCGCCGCAGGATGTGCGCCCCACAAAATTTGCGCTCCACAGGATGTGCAAGGACAGTTTTTTTATTAATTTGATTTAAAAAAAAAAAATTGTAATTTGTTTTTAATATTATTTTTATATATGTGCGCCGCAGGATGTGCGCCCCACAGAATTTGCGCCCCACAGGATGTGCAAGCTCAGTTTTTTTATTAATTTGATTTAAAAAAAAAATTGTAATTTGTTTTTAATATTATTTTTATTTATGTGCGCAGCAGGATGTGCGCCGCAGGATGTGCGCCCCGCAGAATTTGCGCCCCACAGGATGTGCAAGGACAGTTTTTTTATTAATTTGATTTAAATATTTTTTTTTGTAAAAATGTTTTAATATTATATTTATTTATGTGCGCAGCTGGATGTGCGCCGCAGGATGTGCGCCCCACAGAATTTGAGCCCCACAGGATGTGCAAGCACAGTTTTTTTATTAATTTGATTTAAAAAAAAAATTGAAATTTGTTTTTAATATTATTTTTATTTATGTGCGCAGCAGGATGTGTGCCGCAGGATGTGCGCCCCACAGAATTTGCGCCCCACAGGATGTGCAAGCACAGTTTTTTTATTAATTTGATTTAAAAAAAAAATTGTAATTTGTTTTTAATATTATTTTTATTTATGTGCGCAGCAGGATGTGCGCCGCAGGATGTGCGCCCCACAGGATGTGCAAGCACAGTTTTTTTATTAATTTGATTTAAATATTTTTTTTTGTAAAAATGTTTTAATATTATTTTTATTTATGTGCGCAGCAGGATGTGCGCCGCAGGATGTGCGCCCCACAGGATGTGCAAGCACAGTTTTTTTATTAATTTGATTTAAATATTTTTTTTTGTAAAAATGTGTTAATATTATTTTTATTCATGTGCGCAGCAGGATTTGCGCCGCAGGATGTGCGCCCCACATAATTTGCGCCCCACAGGATGTGCAAGCACAGTTTTTTTATTAATTTGATTTAAAAAAAAAATTGTAATTTGTTTTTAATATTATTTTTATTTATGTGCGCAGCAGGATGTGCGCCGCAGGATGTGCGCCCCACAGGATGTGCAAGCACAGTTTGTTTATTAATTTGATTTTAAAAAAAAAATTGTAATTTGTTTTTAATATTATTTTTATTTATGTGCGCCGCAGGATGTGCGCCCCACAGAATTTGCGCCCCACAGGATGTGCAAGCACAGTTTGTTTATTAATTTGATTTAAAAAAAAAAATTGTAATTTGTTTTTAATATTATTTTTATTTATTTGCACAGCAGGATGTGCGCCCCACATAATTTGCGCCCCACAGGATGTGCAAGCACAGTTTTTTTATTAGTTATATTTAAATATTTTTTTTTGTAAAAATGTTTTAATATTATTTTTATTCATGTGCGCAGCAGGATGTGCGCCGCAGGATGTGCGCCGCACATAATTTGCGCCCGACAGGATGTGCAAGCACAGTTTTTTTATTCATTTGATTTAAATATTTTTTTTTGTATAAATGTTTTGATATTATTTGTATTAATGTGCGCAGCTGGATGTGCGCCGCAGGATGTGCGCCCCACAAAATTTGCGCTCCACAGGATGTGCAAGGACAGTTTTTTTATTAATTTGATTTAAAAAAAAAAAATTGTAATTTGTTTTTAATATTATTTTTATTTATGTGCGCCGCAGGATGTGCGCCCCACAGAATTTGCGCCCCACAGGATGTGCAAGCAAGGTTTTTTATTAGTTATATTTAAATATTTTTTTTTGTAAAAATGTTTTAATATTATTTTTATTCATGTGCACAGCAGGATACGCGCCGCAGGATGTGCGCCCCACATAATTTGCGCCCCACAGAATGTGCAAACGCACAGTTTTTTTATTAGTTATATTTAAATTTTTTTTTTTGTAAAAATGTTTTAATATTATTTTTATTCATGTGCGCCCCACAGAATTTGCGCCCCACAGGATGTGCAAGGACAGTTTTTTTATTAATTTGATTTAAAAAAAAAATTGTAATTTGTTTTTAATATTATTTTTATTTATGTGCGCAGCAGGATGTGCGCCGCAGGATGTGCGCCCCACATAATTTGCGCCCCACAGGATGTGCAAGCACAGTTTTTTTATTAATTTGATTTAAATATATTTTTTTGTAAAAGTGTTTTAATATTATCTTTATTTATGTGCGCAGCAGGATGTGCGCCGCAGGATGTGTGCCCCACAGAATTTGCGCCCCACAGGATGTTCAAGCACAGTTTTTTTAATAATTTGATTTAAATATTTTTTTTTGTAAAAATGTTTTAATATTATTTTTATTTATGTGCGCAGCAGGATGTGCGCCGCAGGATGTGCGCCCCACAGAATTTGCGCCCCACAGGATGTGCAAGCACAGTTTTTTTATTAATTTGATTTAAAAAAAAAAACTTGTAAATTTGTTTCAATATTATTTGTATTTATGTGCGCAGCAGGATGTGTGCCGCAGGATGTGCGCCCCACAGAATTTTCGCCCCACAGGTATGTGTAAGCAAGAGTTTTTATTAGTTATATTTAAATATTTTTTTTTGTAAAAATGTTTTAATATTATTTTTATTTATGTGCGCAGCAGGATGTGCGCCGCAGGATGTGCGCCCCACATAATTTGCGCCCCACAGGATGTGCAAGCACAGTTTTTTTATTAATTTGATTTAAATATATTTTTTTGTAAAAGTGTTTTAATATTATTTTTATTCATGTGCACAGCAGGATGTGCGCCGCAGGATGTGCGCCCCACAGAATTTTCGCCCCACAGGATGTGCAAGCACAGTTTTTTTATTAATTTGACTTAAATATTTTTTTTTGTAAAAATGTTTTATTTTATTTTTATTTATGTGCGCAGCAGGATGTGCGCCGCAGGATGTGCGCCCCACAGAATTTGCGCCCCACAGGATGTGCAAGGACAGTTTTTTTATTAATTTGATTTTTAAAAAAAAATTGTAATTTGTTTTTAATATTATTTTTATTTATGTGCGCTGCAGGATGTGTGCCCCACATAATTTGCGCCCCACAGGATGTGCAAGCAAGGTTTTTTATTAGTTATATTTAAATATTTTTTTTTGTAAAAATGTTTTAATATTAATTTTATTCATGTGCGCAGCAGGATGTGCGCCGCAGGATGTGCGCCCCACAGAATTTGCGCCCCACAGGATGTGCGACAGTTTTTTTATTAATTTGATTTAAAAAAAAAAATTGTAATTTGTTTTTAATATTATTTTTATTTATGTGCGCAGCAGGATGTGCGCCACAGGATGTGCGCCCCACAGAATTTGCGCCCCACAGGATGTGCAAGGACAGTTTTTTTATTAATTTGATTTAAAAAAAAAAATTGTAATTTGTTTTTAATATTATTTTTATTTATGTGCGCAGCAGGATGTGCGCCGCAGGATGTGCGCCCCACATAATTTGCGCCCCACAGGTATTTGCAAGCAAGGTTTTTTATTAGTTATATTTAAATATTTTTTTTTGTAAAAATGTTTTAATATTATTTTTATTTATGTGCGCAGCAGGATGTGCGCCGCAGGATGTGCGCCCCACATAATTTGCATCCCACAGGATGTGCAAGCACATTTTTTTTATTAATTTGATTTAAAAAAAAAAAAATTGTAAATTTTTTTTAATATTATTTGTATTTATTTGCGCAGCAGGATGTGCGCTGCAGGATGTGCACCGCATGATGTGCGCCCCACAGAATTTGCGCCCCACAGGATGTGCAAGGACAGTTTTTTTATTAATTTGATTTAAAAAAAAAAATTGTAATTTGTTTTTAATATTATTTTTATTTATTTGCACAGCAGGATGTGCGCCCCACATAATTTGCGCCCCACAGGATGTGCAAGCACAGTTTTTTTATTAATTTGATTTAAAAAAAAAATTGAAATTTGTTTTTAATATTATTTTTATTTATGTGCGCAGCAGGATGTGTGCCGCAGGATATGCGCCCCACAGAATTTGCGCCCCACAGGATGTGCAACCACAGTTTTTTTATTAATTTGATTTAAATATTTTTTTTTGTAAAAATGTTTTAATATTATTTTTATTCATGTGCGCAGCAGGATGTGTGCCGCAGGATGTGCGCCCCACATAATTTGCGCCCCACAGGATGTGCAAGCACAGTTTTTTTATTAATTTGATTTAAAAAAAAATTGTAATTTGTTTTTAATATTATTTTTATTTATGTGCGCAGCAGGATGTGCGCCGCAGGATGTGCGCCCCACAGGATGTGCAAGCACAGTTTGTTTATTAATTTGATTTTAAAAAAAAAATTGTAATTTGTTTTTAATATTATTTTTATTTATTTGCACAGCAGGATGTGTGCCCCACATAATTTGCGCCCCACAGGATGTGCAAGCACAGTTTGTTTATTAATTTGATTTAAAAAAAAAAATTGTAATTTGTTTTTAATATTATTTTTATTTATTTGCACAGCAGGATGTGTGCCCCACATAATTTGCGCCCCACAGGATGTGCAAGCACAGTTTTTTTATTAGTTATATTTAAATATTTTTTTTTGTAAAAATGTTTTAATATTATTTTTATTCATGTGCGCAGCAGGATGTGCGCCGCAGGATGTGCGCCCTACAGGATTTGCAAGCACAGTTTTTTTATTAATTTGATTTAAATATTTTTTTTTGTAAAAATGTTTTAATATTATTTTTATTCATGTGCGCAGCAGGATGTGCGCCGCAGGATGTGCGCCCCACATAATTTGCGCCCGACAGGATGTGCAAGCACAGTTTTTTTATTCATTTGATTTAAATATTTTTTTTTGTATAAATGTTTTGATATTATTTGTATTAATGTGCGCAGCTGGATGTGCGCCGCAGGATGTGCGCCCCACAAAATTTGCGCTCCACAGGATGTGCAAGGACAGTTTTTTTATTAATTTGATTTAAAAAAAAAAAATTGTAATTTGTTTTTAATATTATTTTTATTTATGTGCGCCGCAGGATGTGCGCCCCACAGAATTTGCGCCCCACAGGATGTGCAAGCTCAGTTTTTTTATTAATTTGATTTAAAAAAAAAATTGTAATTTGTTTTTAATATTATTTTTATTTATGTGCGCAGCAGGATGTGCGCCGCAGGATGTGCGCCCCACAGAATTTGCGCCCCACAGGATGTGCAAGGACAGTTTTTTTATTAATTTGATTTAAATATTTTTTTTTGTAAAAATGTTTTAATATTATTTTTATTTATGTGCGCAGCAAGATGTGCGCCGCAGGATGTGCGCCCCACAGAATTTGCGCCCCACAGGATGTGCAAGCACAGTTTGTTTATTAATTTGATTTTAAAAAAAAAATTGTAATTTGTTTTTAATATTATTGTTATTTATGTGCGCAGCAGGATGTGCGCCGCAGGATGTGCGCCCCACAGAATTTGCGCCCCACAGGATGTGCAAGCACAGTTTTTTTATTAATTTGATTTAAAAAAAAAATTGAAATTTGTTTTTAATATTATTTTTATTTATGTGCGCAGCAGGATGTGTGCCGCAGGATGTGCGCCCCACAGAATTTGCGCCCCACAGGATGTGCAAGCACAGTTTTTTTATTAATTTGATTTAAATATTTTTTTTTGTAAAAATGTTTTAATATTATTTTTATTTATGTGCGCAGCAGGATGTGCGCCGCAGGATGTGCGCCCCACAGAATTTGCGCCCCACAGGATGTGCAAGCACAGTTTGTTTATTAATTTGATTTAAAAAAAAAAATTGTAATTTGTTTTTAATATTATTTTTATTTATTTGCACAGCAGGATGTGTGCCCCACATAATTTGCGCCCCACAGGATGTGCAAGCACAGTTTTTTTATTAGTTATATTTAAATATTTTTTTTTGTAAAAATGTTTTAATATTATTTTTATTCATGTGCGCAGCAGGATGTGCGCCGCAGGATGTGCGCCCCACAGGATGTGCAAGCACAGTTTTTTTATTAATTTGATTTAAATATTTTTTTTTGTAAAAATGTTTTAATATTATTTTTATTCATGTGCGCAGCAGGATGTGCGCCGCAGGATGTGCGCCCCACATAATTTGCGCCCGACAGGATGTGCAAGCACAGTTTTTTTATTCATTTGATTTAAATATTTTTTTTTGTATAAATGTCTTGATATTATTTGTATTAATGTGCGCAGCTGGATGTGCGCCGCATGATGTGCGCCCCAGAAAATTTGCGCTCCACAGGATGTGCAAGGACAGTTTTTTTATTAATTTGATTTAAAAAAAAAAAATTGTAATTTGTTTTTAATATTATTTTTATTTATGTGCGCAGCAGGATGTGCGCCGCAGGATGTGCGCCCCACAGAATTTGCGCCCCACAGGATGTGCAAGCACAGTTTTTTTATTAGTTATATTTAAATATTTTTTTTTTGTAATAATGTTTTAATATTATTTTTATTCATGTGCGCAGCAGGATGTGCGCCGCAGGATGTGCGCCCCACAGAATTTGCGCCCCACAGGATGTGCAAGCACAGTTTTTTTATTAATTTGATTTTAAAAAAAAATTGTAATTTGTTTTTAATATTATTTTTATTTATGTGCGCAGCAGGATGTGCGCCGCAGGATGTGCGCCCCACAGGATGTGCAAGCACAGTTTGTTTATTAATTTGATTTAAAAAAAAAATTGTAATTTGTTTTTAATATTATTTTTATTTATTTGCACAGCAGGATGTGCGCCCCACATAATTTGCGCCCCACAGGATGTGCAAGCACAGTTTTTTTATTAATTTGATTTAAAAAAAAAATTTGTTTTTAATATTATTTTTATTTATGTGCGCAGCAGGATGTGCGCCGCAGGATGTGCGCCCCACAGGATGTGCAAGCACAGTTTTTTTATTAATTTGATTTAAATATTTTTTTTTGTACAAATGTTTTAATATTATTTGTATTTATGTGCGCAGCAGGATGTGCGCCCCACAGAATTTGCGCCCCAAAGGATGTGCAAGGACAGTTTTTTTATTAATTTGATTTAAATATTTTTTTTTGTAAAAATGTTTTAATATTATTTTTATTCATGTGCGCAGCAGGATTTGCGCCGCAGGATGTGCGCCCCACAGAGTTTGCGCCCCACAGGATGTGCAAGCACAGTTTTTTTATTAATCTGATTTAAATATATTTTTTTGTAAAAATGTTTTAATATTATTTTTATTCATGTGCACAGCAGGATGTGCGCCGCAGGATGTGCGCCCCACATAATTTGCGCCCCACAGGATGTGCAAGTACAGTTTTTTTATTAATTTGATTTAAAAAAAAAAACTTGTAAATTTGTTTCAATTTTATTTTTATTTATGTGCGCAGCAGGATGTGTGCCGCAGGATGTGCGCCCCACAGAATTTGCGCCCCACAGGATGTGCAAGCACAGTTTTTTTATTAATCTGATTTAAATATATTTTTTTGTAAAAATGTTTTAATATTATTTGTATTTATGTGCGCAGCAGGATGTGCGCCGCAGGATGTGCGCCCCACAGAATTTGCGCCCTACAGAATTTGCGCCCCACAGGATGTGCAAGCACAGTTTTTTTATTAATTTGATTTAAAAAAAAAAAATGTTAATTGTTTTTAATATTATTTTTATTTATGTGTCCAGCAGGATGTGCGCCCCACAGAATTTGCGCCCCATAGGATGTGCAAGCACAGGTTTTTTATTAATTTGATTTAAATATTTTTTTTTGTAAAAATGTTGTAATATTATTTTTATTTATGTGCGCAGCAGGATGTGCGCCCCATAGGATGTGCAAGCACAGGTTTTTTATTAATTTGATTTAAATATTTTTTTTTGTAAAAATGTTGTAATATTATTTATATTTATGTGCGCAGCAGGATGTGCGCCGCAGGATGTGCGCCCCACAGAATTTGCGCCCCACAGGATGTGCAAGCACAGTTTTTTTATTAATTTGATTTAAATATTTTTTTTTGTAAAAATGTTTTAATATTATTTTTATTCTTGTGCGCAGCTGGATGTGCGCTGCAGGATGTGCGCCCTACATAATTTGCGCCCCACAGGATGTGCAAGCACAGTTTTTTTATTAATTTGATTTAAATATTTTTTTTTGTAAAAATGTTTTAATATTATTTTTATTCATGTGCGCAGCAGGATTTGTGCCGCAGGATGTGCGCCCCACAGAATTTGCGCCCCACAGGATGTGCAAGCACAGTTTTTTTATTAATTTGATTTTAAAAAAAAAATTGTAATTTGTTTTTAATATTATTTTTATTCATGTGCGCAGCAGGATGTGGGCCGCAGGATGTGCGCCCCACAGGATGTGCAAGCACAGTTTGTTTATTAATGTGATTTTAAAAAAAAAATTGTAATTTGTTTTTAATATTATTTTTATTCATGTTCACAGCAGGATGTGCGCCGCAGGATGTGCGCCCCACAGAATTTGCGCCCCACAGGATGTGCAAGCACAGTTTTTTTATTAATTTGATTTAAATATTTTTTTTTGTAAAAATGTTTTAATATTATTTTTATTTATGTGCGCAGCAGGATGTGCGCCCCACATAATTTGCGCCCCACAGGATGTGCAAGCACAGTTTTTTTATTAGTTATATTTAAATATTTTTTTTTTGTAATAATGTTTTAATATTATTTTTATTCATGTGCGCAGCAGGATGTGCGCCGCAGGATGTGCGCCCCACATAATTTGCGCCCCACAGGATGTGCAAGCACAGTTTTTTTATTAATTTGATTTAAAAAAAAAATTGAAATTTGTTTTTAATATTATTTTTATTTATGTGCGCAGCAGGATGTGCGCCGCAGGATGTGCGCCCCACAGGATGTGCAAGCACAGTTTGTTTATTAATTTGATTTTAAAAAAAAAATTGTAATTTGTTTTTAATATTATTTTTATTCATGTGCGCAGCAGGATGTGCGCCGCAGGATGTGCGCCCCACATAATTTGCGCCCCACAGGATGTGCAAGCACAGTTTTTTTATTAATTTGATTTAAATTTTTTTTTTTGTAAAAATGTTTTAATATTATTTTTATTCATGTGCGCAGCAGGATTTGTGCCGCAGGATGTGCGCCCCACAGAATTTGCGCCCCACAGGATGTGCAAGCACAGTTTTTTTATTAGTTATATTTAAATATTTTTTTTTTGTAATAATGTTTTAATATTATTTTTATTCATGTGCGCAGCAGGATGTGCGCCGCAGGATGTGCGCCCCACATAATTTGCGCCCGACAGGATGTGCAAGCACAGTTTTTTTATTCATTTGATTTAAATATTTTATTTTGTATAAATGTTTTGATATTATTTGTATTAATGTGCGCAGCTGGATGTGCGCCGCAGGATGTGCGCCCCACAGGATGTGCAAGCACAGTTTGTTTATTAATTTGATTTAAAAAAAAAAATTGTAATTTGTTTTTAATATTATTTTTATTTATGTGCGCAGCAGGATGTGCGCCGCAGGATGTGCGCCCCACAGAATTTGCGCCCCACAGGATGTGCAAGCACAGTTTGTTTATTAATTTGATTTAAAAAAAAAAATTGTAATTTGTTTTTAATATTATTTTTATTTATTTGCACAGCAGGATGTGCGCCCCACATAATTTGCGCCCCACAGGATGTGCAAGCACAGTTTTTTTATTAGTTATATTTAAATATTTTTTTTTTGTAATAATGTTTTAATATTATTTTTATTCATGTGCGCAGCAGGATGTGCGCCGCAGGATGTGCGCCCCACATAATTTGCGCCCCACAGGATGTGCAAGCACAGTTTTTTTATTAATTTGATTTAAAAAAAAAATTGAAATTTGTTTTTAATATTATTTTTATTTATGTGCGCAGCAGGATGTGTGCCGCAGGATGTGCGCCCCACATAATTTTCGCCCCACAGGATGTGCAAGCACAGTTTTTTTATTAATTTGATTTAAATATTTTTTTTTGTAAAAATGTTTTAATATTATTTTTATTTATGTGCGCAGCAGGATGTGCGCCGCAGGATGTGCGCCCCACATAATTTGCGCCCCACAGGATGTGCAAGGACAGTTTTTTTATTAATTTGATTTAAAAAAAAAAATTGTAATTTGTTTTTAATATTATTTTTATTTATGTGCTTAGCAGGATGTGCACCGCAGGATGTGCGCCCCACAGGATGTGCAAGCACACTTTTTTTATTAATTTGATTTAAATATTTTTTTTTGTAAAAATGTTTTAATATTATTTTTATTTATGTGCGCAGCAGGATGTGCGCCACAGGATGTGCGCCCCACAGAATTTGCCCCCCACAGGATGTGCAAGCACAGTTTGTTTATTAATTTGATTTTAAAAAAAAAATTGTTATTTGTTTTTAATATTATTTTTATTTATGTTCGCAGCAGGATGTGCGCCGCAGGATGTGCGCCCCACAGAATTTGCGCCCCACAGGATGTGCAAGCACAGTTTGTTTATTAATTTGATTTAAAAAAAAAAATTGTAATTTGTTTTTAATATTATTTTTATTCATGTGCGCAGCAGGATGTGCGCCGCAGGATGTGCGCCCCACAGAATTTGCGCCCCACAGGATGTGCAAGCAGAGTTTTTTTATTAATTTGATTTAAATATATTTTTTTGTAAAAATGTTTTAATATTATTTTTATTTATATGCGCAGCAGGATGTGCGCCCCACATAATTTGCGCCCCACAGGATGTGCAAGCACAGTTTTTTTATTAGTTATATTTAAATATTTTTTTTTGTAAATATGTTTTAATATTATTTTTATTTATGTGCGCAGCAGGATGTGCGCCGCAGGATGTGCAAGCACAGTTTTTTTATTAATTTGATTTAAAAATATTTTTTTGTAAAAATGTTTTAATATTATTTTTATTTATGTGCGCAGCAGGATGTGCGCCCCACATAATTTGCGCCCCACAGGATGTGCAAGCACAGTTTTTTATTAGTTATATTTAAATATTTTTTTTTTGTAATAATGTTTTAATATTATTTTTATTCATGTGCGCAGGAGGATGTGCGCCGCAGGATGTGCGCCCCACAGAATTTGCGCCCCACAGGATGTGCAAGCACAGTTTGTTTATTAATTTGATTTAAAATTTTTTTTTTGTAAAAATGTTTTAATATTATTTTTATTTATGTGCGCAGCAGGATGTGCGCCGCAGGATGTGCGCCCCACATAATTTGCGCCCCACAGGATGTGCAAGGACAGTTTTTTTATTAATTTGATTTAAAAAAAAATTGTAATTTGTTTTTAATATTATTTTTATTTATGTGCGCAGCAGGATGTGCGCCGCAGGATGTGCGCCCCACAGAATTTGCGCCCCACATAATTTGCGCCCCACAGGATGTGCAAGCACAGTTTTTTATTAATTTGATATAAATATATTTTTTTGTAAAAATGTTTTAATATTATTTTTATTCATGTGCGCAGCAGGATGTGTGCCGCAGGATGTGCGCCCCACAGGATGTGCAAGCACAGTTTTTTTATTAATTTGATTTAAATATTTTTTTTTGTAAAAATGTTTTAATATTATTTTTATTCATCTGCGCCCCACAGAATTTGCGCCCCACAGGATGTGCAAGCACAGTTTTTTTATTAATTTGATTTAAATATTTTTTTTTGTAAAAATGTTTTAATATTATTTTTATTTATGTGCGCAGCAGGATGTGCGCCCCACATAATTTGCGCCCCACAGGATGTGCAAGGACAGTTTTTTTATTAATTTGATTTAAAAAAAAAAATTTTAATTTGTTTTTAATATTATTTTTATTTATGTGCGCAGCAGGATGTGCGCCGCAGGATGTGCGCCCCACAGAATTTGCGCCCCACAGGATGTGCAAGCACAGTTTTTTTAATAATTTGATTTAAAAAAAAAAAATTGTAAATTTTTTTTAATTTTATTTTTATTTATTTGCGCAGCAGGATGTGCGCTGCAGGATGTGCGCCCCACATAATTTGCGCCCCACAGGATGTGCAAGCACAGTTTTTTTATTAATTTGATTTAAATATTTTTTTTTGTAAAAATGTTTTAATATTATTTTTATTCATGTGCGCCCCACAGAATTTGCGCCCCACAGGATGTGCAAGCACAGTTTTTTTATTAATTTGATTTAAATATTTTTTTTTGTAAAAATGTTTTAATATTATTTTTATTTATGTACGCAGCAGGATGTGCGCCGCAGGATGTGCGCCCCACAGAATTTGCGCCCCACAGGATGTGCAAGGACAGTTTTTTTATTAATTTGATTTAAAAAAAAAAATTGTAATTTGTTTTTAATATTATTTTTATTTATGTGCGCAGCAGGATGTGCGCCCCACATAATTTGCGCCCCACAGGATGTGCAAGCACAGTTTTTTTATAAATTTGATTTAAAAAAAAAAAATTGTAAATTTTTTTTTATTTTATTTTTATTTATGTGCGCAGCAGGATGTGCGCCGCAGGATTTGCGCCCCACAGAATTTGCGCCCCACAGGATGTGCAAGCACAGTTTTTTTATTAATTTGATTTAAATATTTTTTTTTGTAAAAATGTTTTAACATTATTTTTATTTATATGCGCAGCAGGATGTGCGCCGCAGGATTTGCGCCCCACAGAATTTGCGCCCCACAGAATGTGCAAGCACAGTTTTTTTATTAATTTGATTTTAATATATTTTTTTGTAAAAATGTTTTAATATTATTTTTATATATGTGCGCAGCAGGATGTGCGCCGCAGGATGTGCGCCCCACAGAATTTGCGCCCCACATAATTTGCGCCCCACAGGATGTGCAAGCACAGTTTTTTATTAATTTGATATAAATATATTTTTTTTTAAAAATGTTTTAATATTATTTTTATTTATGTGCGCAGCAGGATGTGCACCGCAGGATGTGCGCCCCACATAATTTGCGCCCCAAAGGATGTGCAAGCACAGTTTTTTTATAAATTTGATTTAAAAAAAAAAAATTGTAAATTTTTTTTAATTTTATTTTTATTTATTTGCGCAGCAGGATGTGCGCTGCAGGATGTGCGCCCCACAGAATTTGCGCCCCACAGGATGTGCAAGGACAGTTTTTTTATTAATTTGATTTAAAAAAAAAAATTGTAATTTGTTTTTAATTTTATTTTTATTTATTTGCGCAGCAGGATGTGCGCTGCAGGATGTGCGCCCCACAGAATTTGCGCCCCACAGGATGTGCAAGGACAGTTTTTTTATTAATTTGATTTAAAAAAAAAAATTGTAATTTGTTTTTAATATTATTTTTATTAATGTGCGCAGCAGGATGTGCGCCCCACATAATTTGCGCCCCACAGGATGTGCAAGCACAGTTTTTTTATTAATTTGATTTAAATATTTTTTTTGTAAAAATGTTTTAATATTATTTTTATTTATGTGCGCAGCAGGATGTGCGCCGCAGGATGTGCGCCCCACAGAATTTGCGCCCCACATAATTTGCGCCCCACAGGATGTGCAAGCACAGTTTTTTTATTAATTTGATTTAAATATTTTTTTTGTAAAAATGTTTTAATATTATTTTTATTCATGTGCGCAGCAGGATGTGCGCTGCAGGATGTGCGCCCCACATAATTTGCGCCCCACAGGATGTGCAAGGACAGTTTTTTTATTAATTTGATTTAAATATTTTTTTTGTAAAAATGTTTTAATATTATTTTTATTCATGTGCGCAGCAGGATGTGCGGCTCAGGATGTGCGCCCCACAGAATTTGCGCCCCACAGGATGTGCAAGGACAGTTTTTTTATTAATTTGATTTAAAAAAAAAATTGTAATTTGTTTTTAATATTATTTTTATTTATGTGCGCAGCAGGATGTGCGCCGCATGATGTGCGCCCCATATAATTTGCGCCCCACAGGATGTGCAAGCACAGTTTTTTTATTAATTTGATTTAAATATATTTTTTTGTAAAAATGTTTTAATATTATTTTTATTTATGTGCGCAGCAGGATGTGCGACGCAGGATGTGCGCCCCACAGAATTTGCGCCCCACAGGATGTGCAAGCACATTTTTTTTATTAATTTGATTTAAATATTTTTTTTTGTAAAAATGTTTTCATATTATTTGTATTAATGTGCGCAGCTGGATGTGCGCCGCAGGATGTGCGCCCCACAGAATTTGCGCCCCACAGGATGTGCAAGCACAGTTTTTTTATTAATTTGATTTTAAAAAAAAATTGTAATTTGTTTTTAATATTATTTTTATTTATGTGCGCAGCAGGATGTGCGCCGCAGGATGTGCGCCCCACAGAATTTGCGCCCCACAGGATGTGCAAGGACAGTTTTTTTATTAATTTGATTTAAAAAAAAAAAATTGTAATTTGTTTTTAATATTATTTTTATTTATGTGCGCAGCAGGATGTGCGCCCCACAGAATTTGCGCCCCACAGGATGTGCAAGCACAGTTTTTTTATTAATTTGATTTAAATATTTTTTTTTGTAAAAATGTTTTAATATTATTTTTATTCATGTGCGCAGCAGGATGTGTGCCGCAGGATGTGCGCCCCACAGGATGTGCAAGCACAGTTTTTTTATTAATTTGATTTAAATATTTTTTTTTGTAAAAATGTTTTAATATTATTTTTATTTATGTGCGCAGCAAGATGTGCGCCGCAGGATGTGCGCCCCACAGAATTTGCGCCCCACAGGATGTGCAAGCACAGTTTGTTTATTAATTTGATTTTAAAAAAAAAATTGTAATTTGTTTTTAATATTATTGTTATTTATGTGCGCAGCAGGATGTGCGCCGCAGGATGTGCGCCCCACAGAATTTGCGCCCCACAGGATGTGCAAGCACAGTTTTTTTATTAGTTATATTTAAATATTTTTTTTTTGTAATAATGTTTTAATATTATTTTTATTCATGTGCGCAGCAGGATGTGCGCCGCAGGATGTGTGCCCCACAGAATTTGCGCCCCACAGGATGTTCAAGCACAGTTTTTTTAATAATTTGATTTAAATATTTTTTTTTGTAAAAATGTTTTAATATTATTTTTATTTATGTGCGCAGCAGGATGTGCGCCGCAGGATGTGCGCCCCACAGAATTTGCGCCCCACAGGATGTGCAAGCACATTTTTTTATTAATTTGATTTAAATATTTTTTTATGTAAAAATGTTTTAATATTATTTTTATTTATGTGCGCAGCAGGATGTGCGCCGCAGGATGTGCGCCCCACAGAATTTGCGCCCCACATAATTTGCGCCCCACAGGAAGTGCAAGCACAGTTTTTTTATTAATTTGATTTAGATATTTTTTTTTGTAAAAATGTTTTAATTTTATTTTTATTCATGTGCACAGCAGGATACGCGCCGCAGGATGTGCGCCCCACATAATTTGCGCCCCACAGAATGTGCAAACGCACAGTTTTTTTATTAGTTATATTTAAATTTTTTTTTTTGTAAAAATGTTTTAATATTATTTTTTATTCATGTGCGCCCCACAGAATTTGCGCCCCACAGGATGTGCAAGGACAGTTTTTTTATTAATTTGATTTAAAAAAAAAATTGTAATTTGTTTTTAATATTATTTTTATTTATGTGCGCAGCAGGATGTGCGCCGCAGGATGTGCGCCCCACATAATTTGCGCCCCACAGGATGTGCAAGCACAGTTTTTTTATTAATTTGATTTTAAAAAAAAAATTGTAATTTGTTTATAATATTATCTTTATTTATGTGCGCAGCAGGATGTGCGCCGCAGGATGTGTGCCCCACAGAATTTGCGCCCCACAGGATGTTCAAGCACAGTTTTTTTAATAATTTGATTTAAATATTTTTTTTTGTAAAAATGTTTTAATATTATTTTTATTTATGTGCGCAGCAGGATGTGCGCCGCAGGATGTGCGCCCCACAGAATTTGCGCCCCACAGGATGTGCAAGGACAGTTTTTTTATTAATTTGATTTAAATATTTTTTTTTGTAAAAATGTTTTAATATTATATTTATTTATGTGCGCAGCTGGATGTGCGCCGCAGGATGTGCGCCCCACAGAATTTGCGCCCCACAGGATGTGCAAGCACAGTTTTTGTATTAATTTGATTTAAATATTTTTTTTTGTAAAAATGTTTTAATATTATTTTTATATATGTGCGCAGCAGGATGTGCGCCGCAGGATGTGCGCCCCACAGAATTTGCGCCCCACATAATTTGCGCCCCACAGGATGTGCAAGCACAGTTTTTTATTAATTTGATATAAATATATTTTTTTTTAAAAATGTTTTAATATTATTTTTATTTATGTGCGCAGCAGGATGTGCACCGCAGGATGTGCGCCCCACATAATTTGCGCCCCAAAGGATGTGCAAGCACAGTTTTTTTATAAATTTGATTTAAAAAAAAAAAATTGTAAATTTTTTTTAATTTTATTTTTATTTATTTGCGCAGCAGGATGTGCGCTGCAGGATGTGCGCCCCACAGAATTTGCGCCCCACAGGATGTGCAAGGACAGTTTTTTTATTAATTTGATTTAAAAAAAAAAATTGTAATTTGTTTTTAATTTTATTTTTATTTATTTGCGCAGCAGGATGTGCGCTGCAGGATGTGCGCCCCACAGAATTTGCGCCCCACAGGATGTGCAAGGACAGTTTTTTTATTAATTTGATTTAAAAAAAAAAATTGTAATTTGTTTTTAATATTATTTTTATTAATGTGCGCAGCAGGATGTGCGCCCCACATAATTTGCGCCCCACAGGATGTGCAAGCACAGTTTTTTTATTAATTTGATTTAAATATTTTTTTTGTAAAAATGTTTTAATATTATTTTTATTTATGTGCGCAGCAGGATGTGCGCCGCAGGATGTGCGCCCCACAGAATTTGCGCCCCACATAATTTGCGCCCCACAGGATGTGCAAGCACAGTTTTTTTATTAATTTGATTTAAATATTTTTTTTGTAAAAATGTTTTAATATTATTTTTATTCATGTGCGCAGCAGGATGTGCGCTGCAGGATGTGCGCCCCACATAATTTGCGCCCCACAGGATGTGCAAGGACAGTTTTTTTATTAATTTGATTTAAATATTTTTTTTGTAAAAATGTTTTAATATTATTTTTATTCATGTGCGCAGCAGGATGTGCGGCTCAGGATGTGCGCCCCACAGAATTTGCGCCCCACAGGATGTGCAAGGACAGTTTTTTTATTAATTTGATTTAAAAAAAAAATTGTAATTTGTTTTTAATATTATTTTTATTTATGTGCGCAGCAGGATGTGCGCCGCATGATGTGCGCCCCATATAATTTGCGCCCCACAGGATGTGCAAGCACAGTTTTTTTATTAATTTGATTTAAATATATTTTTTTGTAAAAATGTTTTAATATTATTTTTATTTATGTGCGCAGCAGGATGTGCGACGCAGGATGTGCGCCCCACAGAATTTGCGCCCCACAGGATGTGCAAGCACATTTTTTTTATTAATTTGATTTAAATATTTTTTTTTGTAAAAATGTTTTCATATTATTTGTATTAATGTGCGCAGCTGGATGTGCGCCGCAGGATGTGCGCCCCACAGAATTTGCGCCCCACAGGATGTGCAAGCACAGTTTTTTTATTAATTTGATTTTAAAAAAAAATTGTAATTTGTTTTTAATATTATTTTTATTTATGTGCGCAGCAGGATGTGCGCCGCAGGATGTGCGCCCCACAGAATTTGCGCCCCACAGGATGTGCAAGGACAGTTTTTTTATTAATTTGATTTAAAAAAAAAAAATTGTAATTTGTTTTTAATATTATTTTTATTTATGTGCGCAGCAGGATGTGCGCCCCACAGAATTTGCGCCCCACAGGATGTGCAAGCACAGTTTTTTTATTAATTTGATTTAAATATTTTTTTTTGTAAAAATGTTTTAATATTATTTTTATTCATGTGCGCAGCAGGATGTGTGCCGCAGGATGTGCGCCCCACAGGATGTGCAAGCACAGTTTTTTTATTAATTTGATTTAAATATTTTTTTTTGTAAAAATGTTTTAATATTATTTTTATTTATGTGCGCAGCAAGATGTGCGCCGCAGGATGTGCGCCCCACAGAATTTGCGCCCCACAGGATGTGCAAGCACAGTTTGTTTATTAATTTGATTTTAAAAAAAAAATTGTAATTTGTTTTTAATATTATTGTTATTTATGTGCGCAGCAGGATGTGCGCCGCAGGATGTGCGCCCCACAGAATTTGCGCCCCACAGGATGTGCAAGCACAGTTTTTTTATTAGTTATATTTAAATATTTTTTTTTTGTAATAATGTTTTAATATTATTTTTATTCATGTGCGCAGCAGGATGTGCGCCGCAGGATGTGTGCCCCACAGAATTTGCGCCCCACAGGATGTTCAAGCACAGTTTTTTTAATAATTTGATTTAAATATTTTTTTTTGTAAAAATGTTTTAATATTATTTTTATTTATGTGCGCAGCAGGATGTGCGCCGCAGGATGTGCGCCCCACAGAATTTGCGCCCCACAGGATGTGCAAGCACATTTTTTTATTAATTTGATTTAAATATTTTTTTATGTAAAAATGTTTTAATATTATTTTTATTTATGTGCGCAGCAGGATGTGCGCCGCAGGATGTGCGCCCCACAGAATTTGCGCCCCACATAATTTGCGCCCCACAGGAAGTGCAAGCACAGTTTTTTTATTAATTTGATTTAGATATTTTTTTTTGTAAAAATGTTTTAATTTTATTTTTATTCATGTGCACAGCAGGATACGCGCCGCAGGATGTGCGCCCCACATAATTTGCGCCCCACAGAATGTGCAAACGCACAGTTTTTTTATTAGTTATATTTAAATTTTTTTTTTTGTAAAAATGTTTTAATATTATTTTTTATTCATGTGCGCCCCACAGAATTTGCGCCCCACAGGATGTGCAAGGACAGTTTTTTTATTAATTTGATTTAAAAAAAAAATTGTAATTTGTTTTTAATATTATTTTTATTTATGTGCGCAGCAGGATGTGCGCCGCAGGATGTGCGCCCCACATAATTTGCGCCCCACAGGATGTGCAAGCACAGTTTTTTTATTAATTTGATTTTAAAAAAAAAATTGTAATTTGTTTATAATATTATCTTTATTTATGTGCGCAGCAGGATGTGCGCCGCAGGATGTGTGCCCCACAGAATTTGCGCCCCACAGGATGTTCAAGCACAGTTTTTTTAATAATTTGATTTAAATATTTTTTTTTGTAAAAATGTTTTAATATTATTTTTATTTATGTGCGCAGCAGGATGTGCGCCGCAGGATGTGCGCCCCACAGAATTTGCGCCCCACAGGATGTGCAAGGACAGTTTTTTTATTAATTTGATTTAAATATTTTTTTTTGTAAAAATGTTTTAATATTATATTTATTTATGTGCGCAGCTGGATGTGCGCCGCAGGATGTGCGCCCCACAGAATTTGCGCCCCACAGGATGTGCAAGCACAGTTTTTGTATTAATTTGATTTAAATATTTTTTTTTGTAAAAATGTTTTAATATTATTTTTATTTATGTGCGCAGCAAGATGTGCGCCGCAGGATGTGCGCCCCACAGGATGTGCAAGGACAGTTTTTTTATTAATTTGATTTAAAAAAAAAAATTGTAATTTGTTTTTAATATTATTTTTATTTATGTGCGCAGCAGGATGTGCGCCCCACAGGATGTGCAAGCACAGTTTGTTTATTAATTTGATTTTAAAAAAAAAATTGTAATTTGTTTTTAATATTATTTTTATTTATGTGCGCAGCAGGATGTGTGCCGCAGGATGTGCGCCCCACAGAATTTGTGCCCCACAGGATGTGCAAGCACAGTTTTTTCATTAATTTGATTTAAATATTTTTTTTTGTAAAAATGTTTTAATATTGTTTTTATTTATGTGCGCAGCAGGATGTGCGCCGCAGGATTTGCGCCCCACAGAATTTGCGCCCCACAGGATGTGCAAGCACAGTTTTTTTATTAATTTGATTTTAAAAAAAAATTGTAATTTGTTTTTAATATTATTTTTATTTATGTGCGCAGCAGGATGTGCGCCGCAGGATGTGCGCCCCACAGGATGTACAAGCACAGTTTTTTTATTAATTTGATTTAAAAAAAAATAATTGTAAATTGTTTTTAATATTATTTTTATTTATGTGCGCAGCAGGATGTGCGCCGCAGGATGTGCGCCCCACAGAATTTGCGCCCCACAGGATGTGCAAGGACAGTTTTTTTATTAATTTGATTTTTAAAAAAAAATTGTAATTTGTTTTTAATATTATTTTTATTTATGTGTGCAGCAGGATGTGCGCCGCATGATGTGCGCCCCACATAATTTGCGCCCCACAGGATGTGCCAGCACAGTTTTTTTATTAATTTGATTTAAAAAAAAAAAAATGTAATTTGTTTTTAATATTATTTTTATTTATGTGCGCCGCATGATGTGCGCCCCACATAATTTTTGCCCCACAGGATGTGCAAGCACAGTTTTTTTATTAATTTGATTTAAAAAAAAAAAATTGTAAATTTGTTTCAATATTATTTTTATTTATGTGCGCAGCAGGATGTGCGCCCCACATAATTTGCGCCCCACAGGATGTGCAAGCACAGTTTTTTTATTAATTTGATTTTAATATATTTTTTTGTAAAAATGTTTTAATATTATTTTTATTTATGTGCACAGCAGGATGTGCGCTGCAGGATGTGCGCCCCACATAATTTGCGCCCCACAGGATGTGCAAGCACATTTTTTTATTAATTTGATTTAAAAAAAAAAAATTGTAAATTTTTTTTAATTTCATTTTTATTCATGTGCGCAGCAGGATGTGCGCCGCAGGATGTGCGCCCCACAGAATTTGCGCCCCACAGGATGTGCAAGGACAGTTTTTTTATTAATTTGATTTAAAAAAAAAAATTGTAATTTGTTTTTAATATTATTTTTATTTATGTGCGCAGCAGGATGTGCCTCGCAGGATGTGCGCCCCACGGAATTTGCGCCCCACAGGATGTGCAAGCACAGTTTTTTTATTAATTTGATTTAAATATTTTTTTTTGTAAAAATGTTTTAATATTATTATTATTAATGTGCGCAGCTGGATGTGCGCCGCATGATGTGCGCCCCACATAATTTGCGCCCCACAGGATGTGCAAGCACAGTTTTTGTATTAATTTGATTTAAATATATTTTTTTGTAAAAATGTTTTAATATTATTTGTATTTATGTGCGCAGCAGGATGTGCGCCGCAGGATGTACAAGCACAGTTTTTTTATTATTTTGATTTAAATATTTTTTTTTGTAAAAATGTTTTAATATTATTTTTATTTATGTGCGCAGAAGGATGTGCGCCGCAGGGTGTGCGCCCCACATAATTTGCGCCCCACAGGATGTGCAAGCACAGTTTTTGTATTAATTTGATTTAAATATATTTTTTTGTAAAAATGTTTTAATATTATTTTTATTTATGTGCGCAGCAGGATGTGCGCCGCAGGATGTACAAGCACAGTTTTTTTATTATTTTGATTTAAATATTTTTTTTTGTAAAAATGTTTTAATATTATTTTTATTTATGTGCGCAGCAGGATGTTAGCCGCAGGATGTTTGCCCCACAGAATTTGCGCCCCACAGAATGTGCAAGCACAGTTTTTTTATTAATTTGATTTTAATATATTTTTTTGTAAAAATGTTTTAATATTATTTTTATTTATGTGCGCAGCAGGATGTGCGCCGCAGGATGTGCGCCCCACATAATTTGCGCCCCACAGGATGTGCAAGCACAGTTTTTTTATTAATTTGATTTAAAAAAAAAATAATTGTAAATTGTTTTTAATATTATTTTTATTTATGTGCGCAGCAGGATGTGCGCCGCAGGATGTACAAGCACAGTTTTTTTATTATTTTGATTTAAATATTTTTTTTTGTAAAAATGTTTTAATATTATTTTTATTTATGTGCGCAGCAGGATGTGCCTCGCAGGATGTGCGCCCCACAGAATTTGCGCCCCACAGGATGTGCAAGCACAGTTTTTTTATTAATTTGATTTAAATATTTTTTTTTGTAAAAATGTTTTAATATTATTTTTATACATGTGCGCAGCAGGATTTGCGCCGCAGGATGTGCGCCCCACAGAATTTGCGCCCCACAGGATGTGCAAGGACAGTTTTTTTATTAATTTGATTTTAAAAAAAAATTGTAATTTGTTTTTAATATTATTTTTATTTATGTGCGCAGCAGGATGTGCGCCGCAGGATTTGCGGCCCACAGAATTTGCGCCCCACAGGATGTGCAAGCACAGTTTTTTTATTAATTTGATTTTAAAAAAAAAATTGTAATTTGTTTTTAATATTATTTTTATTCATGTGCGCAGCAGGATGTGGGCCGCAGGATGTGCGCCCCACAGGATGTGCAAGCACAGTTTGTTTATTAATGTGATTTTAAAAAAAAAATTGTAATTTGTTTTTAATATTATTTTTATTCATGTGCACAGCAGGATGTGCGCCGCAGGATGTGCGCCCCACAGAATTTGCGCCCCACAGGATGTGCAAGCACAGTTTTTTTATTAATTTGATTTAAATATTTTTTTTTGTAAAAATGTTTTAATATTATTTTTATTTATGTGCGCAGCAGGATGTGCGCCCCACATAATTTGCGCCCCACAGGATGTGCAAGCACAGTTTTTTTATTAATTTGATTTAAAAAAAAAATTGAAATTTGTTTTTAATATTATTTTTATTTATGTGCGCAGCAGGATGTGCGCCGCAGGATGTGCGCCCCACAGGATGTGCAAGCACAGTTTGTTTATTAATTTGATTTTAAAAAAAAAATTGTAATTTGTTTTTAATATTATTTTTATTCATGTGCGCAGCAGGATGTGCGCCGCAGGATGTGCGCCCCACATAATTTGCGCCCCACAGGATGTGCAAGCACAGTTTTTTTATTAAATTGATTTAAATATTTTTTTTTGTAAAAACGTTTTTAATATTATTTTTATTCATGTGCGCAGCAGGATTTGTGCCGCAGGATGTGCGCCCCAAAGAATTTGCGCCCCACAGGATGTGCAAGCACAGTTTTTTTATTAATTTGATTTAAAAAAAAAATTGTAATTTGTTTTTAATATTATTTTTATTTATGTGCGCAGCAGGATGTGCGCGGCAGGATGTGCGCCCCACAGGATGTGCAAGCACAGTTTGTTTATTAATTTGATTTTAAAAAAAAAATTGTAATTTGTTTTTAATATTATTTTTATTTATTTGCACAGCAGGATGAGCGCCCCACATAATTTGCGCCCCACAGGATGTGCAAGCACAGTTTTTTTATTAATTTGATTTAAAAAAAAAATTGAAATTTGTTTTTAATATTATTTTTATTTATGTGCGCAGCAGGATGTGTGCCGCAGGATATGCGCCCCACAGAATTTGCGCCCCACAGGATGTGCAACCACAGTTTTTTTATTAATTTGATTTAAATATTTTTTTTTGTAAAAATGTTTTAATATTATTTTTATTCATGTGCGCAGCAGGATGTGTGCCGCAGGATGTGCGCCCCACATAATTTGCGCCCCACAGGATGTGCAAGCACAGTTTTTTTATTAATTTGATTTAAAAAAAAATTGTAATTTGTTTTTAATATTATTTTTATTTATGTGCGCAGCAGGATGTGCGCCGCAGGATGTGCGCCCCACAGGATGTGCAAGCACAGTTTGTTTATTAATTTGATTTTAAAAAAAAAATTGTAATTTGTTTTTAATATTATTTTTATTTATTTGCACAGCAGGATGTGTGCCCCACATAATTTGCGCCCCACAGGATGTGCAAGCACAGTTTGTTTATTAATTTGATTTAAAAAAAAAAATTGTAATTTGTTTTTAATATTATTTTTATTTATTTGCACAGCAGGATGTGTGCCCCACATAATTTGCGCCCCACAGGATGTGCAAGCACAGTTTTTTTATTAGTTATATTTAAATATTTTTTTTTGTAAAAATGTTTTAATATTATTTTTATTCATGTGCGCAGCAGGATGTGCGCCGCAGGATGTGCGCCCTACAGGATTTGCAAGCACAGTTTTTTTATTAATTTGATTTAAATATTTTTTTTTGTAAAAATGTTTTAATATTATTTTTATTCATGTGCGCAGCAGGATGTGCGCCGCAGGATGTGCGCCCCACATAATTTGTGCCCGACAGGATGTGCAAGCACAGTTTTTTTATTCATTTGATTTAAATATTTTTTTTTGTATAAATGTTTTGATATTATTTGTATTAATGTGCGCAGCTGGATGTGCGCCGCAGGATGTGCGCCCCACAAAATTTGCGCTCCACAGGATGTGCAAGGACAGTTTTTTTATTAATTTGATTTAAAAAAAAAAAATTGTAATTTGTTTTTAATATTATTTTTATTTATGTGCGCCGCAGGATGTGCGCCGCAGGATGTGCGCCCCACAGAATTTGCGCCCCACAGGATGTGCAAGCACAGTTTTTTTATTAATTTGATTTAAATATTTTTTTTTGTAAAAATGTTTTAATATTATTTTTATTTATGTGCGCAGCAGGATGTGCGCCGCAGGATGTGCGCCCCACAGAATTTGCGCCCCACAGGATGTGCAAGCACAGTTTGTTTATTAATTTGATTTAAAAAAAAAATTGTAATTTGTTTTTAATATTATTTTTATTTATTTGCACAGCAGGATGTGTGCCCCACATAATTTGCGCCCCACAGGATGTGCAAGCACAGTTTTTTTATTAGTTATATTTAAATATTTTTTTTTGTAAAAATGTTTTAATATTATTTTTATTCATGTGCGCAGCAGGATGTGCGCCGCAGGATGTGCGCCCCACAGGATGTGCAATCACACTTTTTTTATTAATTTGATTTAAATATTTTTTTTTGTATATATGTTTTAATATTATTTTTATTTATGTGCGCAGCAGGATGTGCGCCGCAGGATGTGCGCCCCACAGAATTTGCGCCCCACAGGATGTGCAAGCACAGTTTTTTTATTCATTTGATTTAAATATTTTTTTTTGTATAAATGTTTTGATATTATTTGTATTAATGTGCGCAGCTGGATGTGCGCCGCAGGATGTGCGCCCCACAAAATTTGCGCTCCACAGGATGTGCAAGGACAGTTTTTTTATTAATTTGATTTAAAAAAAAAAAATTGTAATTTGTTTTTAATATTATTTTTATATATGTGCGCCGCAGGATGTGCGCCCCACAGAATTTGCGCCCCACAGGATGTGCAAGCTCAGTTTTTTTATTAATTTGATTTAAAAAAAAAATTGTAATTTGTTTTTAATATTATTTTTATTTATGTGCGCAGCAGGATGTGCGCCGCAGGATGTGCGCCCCGCAGAATTTGCGCCCCACAGGATGTGCAAGGACAGTTTTTTTATTAATTTGATTTAAATATTTTTTTTTGTAAAAATGTTTTAATATTATATTTATTTATGTGCGCAGCTGGATGTGCGCCGCAGGATGTGCGCCCCACAGAATTTGAGCCCCACAGGATGTGCAAGCACAGTTTTTTTATTAATTTGATTTAAAAAAAAAATTGAAATTTGTTTTTAATATTATTTTTATTTATGTGCGCAGCAGGATGTGTGCCGCAGGATGTGCGCCCCACAGAATTTGCGCCCCACAGGATGTGCAAGCACAGTTTTTTTATTAATTTGATTTAAAAAAAAAATTGTAATTTGTTTTTAATATTATTTTTATTTATGTGCGCAGCAGGATGTGCGCCGCAGGATGTGCGCCCCACAGGATGTGCAAGCACAGTTTTTTTATTAATTTGATTTAAATATTTTTTTTTGTAAAAATGTTTTAATATTATTTTTATTTATGTGCGCAGCAGGATGTGCGCCGCAGGATGTGCGCCCCACAGGATGTGCAAGCACAGTTTTTTTATTAATTTGATTTAAATATTTTTTTTTGTAAAAATGTGTTAATATTATTTTTATTCATGTGCGCAGCAGGATTTGCGCCGCAGGATGTGCGCCCCACATAATTTGCGCCCCACAGGATGTGCAAGCACAGTTTTTTTATTAATTTGATTTAAAAAAAAAATTGTAATTTGTTTTTAATATTATTTTTATTTATGTGCGCAGCAGGATGTGCGCCGCAGGATGTGCGCCCCACAGGATGTGCAAGCACAGTTTGTTTATTAATTTGATTTTAAAAAAAAAATTGTAATTTGTTTTTAATATTATTTTTATTTATGTGCGCCGCAGGATGTGCGCCCCACAGAATTTGCGCCCCACAGGATGTGCAAGCACAGTTTGTTTATTAATTTGATTTAAAAAAAAAAATTGTAATTTGTTTTTAATATTATTTTTATTTATTTGCACAGCAGGATGTGCGCCCCACATAATTTGCGCCCCACAGGATGTGCAAGCACAGTTTTTTTATTAGTTATATTTAAATATTTTTTTTTGTAAAAATGTTTTAATATTATTTTTATTCATGTGCGCAGCAGGATGTGCGCCGCAGGATGTGCGCCGCACATAATTTGCGCCCGACAGGATGTGCAAGCACAGTTTTTTTATTCATTTGATTTAAATATTTTTTTTTGTATAAATGTTTTGATATTATTTGTATTAATGTGCGCAGCTGGATGTGCGCCGCAGGATGTGCGCCCCACAAAATTTGCGCTCCACAGGATGTGCAAGGACAGTTTTTTTATTAATTTGATTTAAAAAAAAAAAATTGTAATTTGTTTTTAATATTATTTTTATTTATGTGCGCCGCAGGATGTGCGCCCCACAGAATTTGCGCCCCACAGGATGTGCAAGCAAGGTTTTTTATTAGTTATATTTAAATATTTTTTTTTGTAAAAATGTTTTAATATTATTTTTATTCATGTGCACAGCAGGATACGCGCCGCAGGATGTGCGCCCCACATAATTTGCGCCCCACAGAATGTGCAAACGCACAGTTTTTTTATTAGTTATATTTAAATTTTTTTTTTTGTAAAAATGTTTTAATATTATTTTTATTCATGTGCGCCCCACAGAATTTGCGCCCCACAGGATGTGCAAGGACAGTTTTTTTATTAATTTGATTTAAAAAAAAAATTGTAATTTGTTTTTAATATTATTTTTATTTATGTGCGCAGCAGGATGTGCGCCGCAGGATGTGCGCCCCACATAATTTGCGCCCCACAGGATGTGCAAGCACAGTTTTTTTATTAATTTGATTTAAATATATTTTTTTGTAAAAGTGTTTTAATATTATCTTTATTTATGTGCGCAGCAGGATGTGCGCCGCAGGATGTGTGCCCCACAGAATTTGCGCCCCACAGGATGTTCAAGCACAGTTTTTTTAATAATTTGATTTAAATATTTTTTTTTGTAAAAATGTTTTAATATTATTTTTATTTATGTGCGCAGCAGGATGTGCGCCGCAGGATGTGCGCCCCACAGAATTTGCGCCCCACAGGATGTGCAAGCACAGTTTTTTTATTAATTTGATTTAAAAAAAAAAACTTGTAAATTTGTTTCAATATTATTTGTATTTATGTGCGCAGCAGGATGTGTGCCGCAGGATGTGCGCCCCACAGAATTTTCGCCCCACAGGTATGTGTAAGCAAGAGTTTTTATTAGTTATATTTAAATATTTTTTTTTGTAAAAATGTTTTAATATTATTTTTATTTATGTGCGCAGCAGGATGTGCGCCGCAGGATGTGCGCCCCACATAATTTGCGCCCCACAGGATGTGCAAGCACAGTTTTTTTATTAATTTGATTTAAATATATTTTTTTGTAAAAGTGTTTTAATATTATTTTTATTCATGTGCACAGCAGGATGTGCGCCGCAGGATGTGCGCCCCACAGAATTTTCGCCCCACAGGATGTGCAAGCACAGTTTTTTTATTAATTTGACTTAAATATTTTTTTTTGTAAAAATGTTTTATTTTATTTTTATTTATGTGCGCAGCAGGATGTGCGCCGCAGGATGTGCGCCCCACAGAATTTGCGCCCCACAGGATGTGCAAGGACAGTTTTTTTATTAATTTGATTTTTAAAAAAAAATTGTAATTTGTTTTTAATATTATTTTTATTTATGTGCGCTGCAGGATGTGTGCCCCACATAATTTGCGCCCCACAGGATGTGCAAGCAAGGTTTTTTATTAGTTATATTTAAATATTTTTTTTTGTAAAAATGTTTTAATATTAATTTTATTCATGTGCGCAGCAGGATGTGCGCCGCAGGATGTGCGCCCCACAGAATTTGCGCCCCACAGGATGTGCGACAGTTTTTTTATTAATTTGATTTAAAAAAAAAAATTGTAATTTGTTTTTAATATTATTTTTATTTATGTGCGCAGCAGGATGTGCGCCACAGGATGTGCGCCCCACAGAATTTGCGCCCCACAGGATGTGCAAGGACAGTTTTTTTATTAATTTGATTTAAAAAAAAAAATTGTAATTTGTTTTTAATATTATTTTTATTTATGTGCGCAGCAGGATGTGCGCCGCAGGATGTGCGCCCCACATAATTTGCGCCCCACAGGTATTTGCAAGCAAGGTTTTTTATTAGTTATATTTAAATATTTTTTTTTGTAAAAATGTTTTAATATTATTTTTATTTATGTGCGCAGCAGGATGTGCGCCGCAGGATGTGCGCCCCACATAATTTGCATCCCACAGGATGTGCAAGCACATTTTTTTTATTAATTTGATTTAAAAAAAAAAAAATTGTAAATTTTTTTTAATATTATTTGTATTTATTTGCGCAGCAGGATGTGCGCTGCAGGATGTGCACCGCATGATGTGCGCCCCACAGAATTTGCGCCCCACAGGATGTGCAAGGACAGTTTTTTTATTAATTTGATTTAAAAAAAAAAATTGTAATTTGTTTTTAATATTATTTTTATTTATTTGCACAGCAGGATGTGCGCCCCACATAATTTGCGCCCCACAGGATGTGCAAGCACAGTTTTTTTATTAATTTGATTTAAAAAAAAAATTGAAATTTGTTTTTAATATTATTTTTATTTATGTGCGCAGCAGGATGTGTGCCGCAGGATATGCGCCCCACAGAATTTGCGCCCCACAGGATGTGCAACCACAGTTTTTTTATTAATTTGATTTAAATATTTTTTTTTGTAAAAATGTTTTAATATTATTTTTATTCATGTGCGCAGCAGGATGTGTGCCGCAGGATGTGCGCCCCACATAATTTGCGCCCCACAGGATGTGCAAGCACAGTTTTTTTATTAATTTGATTTAAAAAAAAATTGTAATTTGTTTTTAATATTATTTTTATTTATGTGCGCAGCAGGATGTGCGCCGCAGGATGTGCGCCCCACAGGATGTGCAAGCACAGTTTGTTTATTAATTTGATTTTAAAAAAAAAATTGTAATTTGTTTTTAATATTATTTTTATTTATTTGCACAGCAGGATGTGTGCCCCACATAATTTGCGCCCCACAGGATGTGCAAGCACAGTTTGTTTATTAATTTGATTTAAAAAAAAAAATTGTAATTTGTTTTTAATATTATTTTTATTTATTTGCACAGCAGGATGTGTGCCCCACATAATTTGCGCCCCACAGGATGTGCAAGCACAGTTTTTTTATTAGTTATATTTAAATATTTTTTTTTGTAAAAATGTTTTAATATTATTTTTATTCATGTGCGCAGCAGGATGTGCGCCGCAGGATGTGCGCCCTACAGGATTTGCAAGCACAGTTTTTTTATTAATTTGATTTAAATATTTTTTTTTGTAAAAATGTTTTAATATTATTTTTATTCATGTGCGCAGCAGGATGTGCGCCGCAGGATGTGCGCCCCACATAATTTGCGCCCGACAGGATGTGCAAGCACAGTTTTTTTATTCATTTGATTTAAATATTTTTTTTTGTATAAATGTTTTGATATTATTTGTATTAATGTGCGCAGCTGGATGTGCGCCGCAGGATGTGCGCCCCACAAAATTTGCGCTCCACAGGATGTGCAAGGACAGTTTTTTTATTAATTTGATTTAAAAAAAAAAAATTGTAATTTGTTTTTAATATTATTTTTATTTATGTGCGCCGCAGGATGTGCGCCCCACAGAATTTGCGCCCCACAGGATGTGCAAGCTCAGTTTTTTTATTAATTTGATTTAAAAAAAAAATTGTAATTTGTTTTTAATATTATTTTTATTTATGTGCGCAGCAGGATGTGCGCCGCAGGATGTGCGCCCCACAGAATTTGCGCCCCACAGGATGTGCAAGGACAGTTTTTTTATTAATTTGATTTAAATATTTTTTTTTGTAAAAATGTTTTAATATTATTTTTATTTATGTGCGCAGCAAGATGTGCGCCGCAGGATGTGCGCCCCACAGAATTTGCGCCCCACAGGATGTGCAAGCACAGTTTGTTTATTAATTTGATTTTAAAAAAAAAATTGTAATTTGTTTTTAATATTATTGTTATTTATGTGCGCAGCAGGATGTGCGCCGCAGGATGTGCGCCCCACAGAATTTGCGCCCCACAGGATGTGCAAGCACAGTTTTTTTATTAATTTGATTTAAAAAAAAAATTGAAATTTGTTTTTAATATTATTTTTATTTATGTGCGCAGCAGGATGTGTGCCGCAGGATGTGCGCCCCACAGAATTTGCGCCCCACAGGATGTGCAAGCACAGTTTTTTTATTAATTTGATTTAAATATTTTTTTTTGTAAAAATGTTTTAATATTATTTTTATTTATGTGCGCAGCAGGATGTGCGCCGCAGGATGTGCGCCCCACAGAATTTGCGCCCCACAGGATGTGCAAGCACAGTTTGTTTATTAATTTGATTTAAAAAAAAAAATTGTAATTTGTTTTTAATATTATTTTTATTTATTTGCACAGCAGGATGTGTGCCCCACATAATTTGCGCCCCACAGGATGTGCAAGCACAGTTTTTTTATTAGTTATATTTAAATATTTTTTTTTGTAAAAATGTTTTAATATTATTTTTATTCATGTGCGCAGCAGGATGTGCGCCGCAGGATGTGCGCCCCACAGGATGTGCAAGCACAGTTTTTTTATTAATTTGATTTAAATATTTTTTTTTGTAAAAATGTTTTAATATTATTTTTATTCATGTGCGCAGCAGGATGTGCGCCGCAGGATGTGCGCCCCACATAATTTGCGCCCGACAGGATGTGCAAGCACAGTTTTTTTATTCATTTGATTTAAATATTTTTTTTTGTATAAATGTCTTGATATTATTTGTATTAATGTGCGCAGCTGGATGTGCGCCGCATGATGTGCGCCCCAGAAAATTTGCGCTCCACAGGATGTGCAAGGACAGTTTTTTTATTAATTTGATTTAAAAAAAAAAAATTGTAATTTGTTTTTAATATTATTTTTATTTATGTGCGCAGCAGGATGTGCGCCGCAGGATGTGCGCCCCACAGAATTTGCGCCCCACAGGATGTGCAAGCACAGTTTTTTTATTAGTTATATTTAAATATTTTTTTTTTGTAATAATGTTTTAATATTATTTTTATTCATGTGCGCAGCAGGATGTGCGCCGCAGGATGTGCGCCCCACAGAATTTGCGCCCCACAGGATGTGCAAGCACAGTTTTTTTATTAATTTGATTTTAAAAAAAAATTGTAATTTGTTTTTAATATTATTTTTATTTATGTGCGCAGCAGGATGTGCGCCGCAGGATGTGCGCCCCACAGGATGTGCAAGCACAGTTTGTTTATTAATTTGATTTAAAAAAAAAATTGTAATTTGTTTTTAATATTATTTTTATTTATTTGCACAGCAGGATGTGCGCCCCACATAATTTGCGCCCCACAGGATGTGCAAGCACAGTTTTTTTATTAATTTGATTTAAAAAAAAAATTTGTTTTTAATATTATTTTTATTTATGTGCGCAGCAGGATGTGCGCCGCAGGATGTGCGCCCCACAGGATGTGCAAGCACAGTTTTTTTATTAATTTGATTTAAATATTTTTTTTTGTACAAATGTTTTAATATTATTTGTATTTATGTGCGCAGCAGGATGTGCGCCCCACAGAATTTGCGCCCCAAAGGATGTGCAAGGACAGTTTTTTTATTAATTTGATTTAAATATTTTTTTTTGTAAAAATGTTTTAATATTATTTTTATTCATGTGCGCAGCAGGATTTGCGCCGCAGGATGTGCGCCCCACAGAGTTTGCGCCCCACAGGATGTGCAAGCACAGTTTTTTTATTAATCTGATTTAAATATATTTTTTTGTAAAAATGTTTTAATATTATTTTTATTCATGTGCACAGCAGGATGTGCGCCGCAGGATGTGCGCCCCACATAATTTGCGCCCCACAGGATGTGCAAGCACAGTTTTTTTATTAATTTGATTTAAAAAAAAAAACTTGTAAATTTGTTTCAATTTTATTTTTATTTATGTGCGCAGCAGGATGTGTGCCGCAGGATGTGCGCCCCACAGAATTTGCGCCCCACAGGATGTGCAAGCACAGTTTTTTTATTAATCTGATTTAAATATATTTTTTTGTAAAAATGTTTTAATATTATTTGTATTTATGTGCGCAGCAGGATGTGCGCCGCAGGATGTGCGCCCCACAGAATTTGCGCCCTACAGAATTTGCGCCCCACAGGATGTGCAAGCACAGTTTTTTTATTAATTTGATTTAAAAAAAAAAAATGTTAATTGTTTTTAATATTATTTTTATTTATGTGTCCAGCAGGATGTGCGCCCCACAGAATTTGCGCCCCATAGGATGTGCAAGCACAGGTTTTTTATTAATTTGATTTAAATATTTTTTTTTGTAAAAATGTTGTAATATTATTTTTATTTATGTGCGCAGCAGGATGTGCGCCCCATAGGATGTGCAAGCACAGGTTTTTTATTAATTTGATTTAAATATTTTTTTTTGTAAAAATGTTGTAATATTATTTATATTTATGTGCGCAGCAGGATGTGCGCCGCAGGATGTGCGCCCCACAGAATTTGCGCCCCACAGGATGTGCAAGCACAGTTTTTTTATTAATTTGATTTAAATATTTTTTTTTGTAAAAATGTTTTAATATTATTTTTATTCTTGTGCGCAGCTGGATGTGCGCTGCAGGATGTGCGCCCTACATAATTTGCGCCCCACAGGATGTGCAAGCACAGTTTTTTTATTAATTTGATTTAAATATTTTTTTTTGTAAAAATGTTTTAATATTATTTTTATTCATGTGCGCAGCAGGATTTGTGCCGCAGGATGTGCGCCCCACAGAATTTGCGCCCCACAGGATGTGCAAGCACAGTTTTTTTATTAATTTGATTTTAAAAAAAAAATTGTAATTTGTTTTTAATATTATTTTTATTCATGTGCGCAGCAGGATGTGGGCCGCAGGATGTGCGCCCCACAGGATGTGCAAGCACAGTTTGTTTATTAATGTGATTTTAAAAAAAAAATTGTAATTTGTTTTTAATATTATTTTTATTCATGTTCACAGCAGGATGTGCGCCGCAGGATGTGCGCCCCACAGAATTTGCGCCCCACAGGATGTGCAAGCACAGTTTTTTTATTAATTTGATTTAAATATTTTTTTTTGTAAAAATGTTTTAATATTATTTTTATTTATGTGCGCAGCAGGATGTGCGCCCCACATAATTTGCGCCCCACAGGATGTGCAAGCACAGTTTTTTTATTAGTTATATTTAAATATTTTTTTTTTGTAATAATGTTTTAATATTATTTTTATTCATGTGCGCAGCAGGATGTGCGCCGCAGGATGTGCGCCCCACATAATTTGCGCCCCACAGGATGTGCAAGCACAGTTTTTTTATTAATTTGATTTAAAAAAAAAATTGAAATTTGTTTTTAATATTATTTTTATTTATGTGCGCAGCAGGATGTGCGCCGCAGGATGTGCGCCCCACAGGATGTGCAAGCACAGTTTGTTTATTAATTTGATTTTAAAAAAAAAATTGTAATTTGTTTTTAATATTATTTTTATTCATGTGCGCAGCAGGATGTGCGCCGCAGGATGTGCGCCCCACATAATTTGCGCCCCACAGGATGTGCAAGCACAGTTTTTTTATTAATTTGATTTAAATTTTTTTTTTTGTAAAAATGTTTTAATATTATTTTTATTCATGTGCGCAGCAGGATTTGTGCCGCAGGATGTGCGCCCCACAGAATTTGCGCCCCACAGGATGTGCAAGCACAGTTTTTTTATTAGTTATATTTAAATATTTTTTTTTTGTAATAATGTTTTAATATTATTTTTATTCATGTGCGCAGCAGGATGTGCGCCGCAGGATGTGCGCCCCACATAATTTGCGCCCGACAGGATGTGCAAGCACAGTTTTTTTATTCATTTGATTTAAATATTTTATTTTGTATAAATGTTTTGATATTATTTGTATTAATGTGCGCAGCTGGATGTGCGCCGCAGGATGTGCGCCCCACAGGATGTGCAAGCACAGTTTGTTTATTAATTTGATTTAAAAAAAAAAATTGTAATTTGTTTTTAATATTATTTTTATTTATGTGCGCAGCAGGATGTGCGCCGCAGGATGTGCGCCCCACAGAATTTGCGCCCCACAGGATGTGCAAGCACAGTTTGTTTATTAATTTGATTTAAAAAAAAAAATTGTAATTTGTTTTTAATATTATTTTTATTTATTTGCACAGCAGGATGTGCGCCCCACATAATTTGCGCCCCACAGGATGTGCAAGCACAGTTTTTTTATTAGTTATATTTAAATATTTTTTTTTTGTAATAATGTTTTAATATTATTTTTATTCATGTGCGCAGCAGGATGTGCGCCGCAGGATGTGCGCCCCACATAATTTGCGCCCCACAGGATGTGCAAGCACAGTTTTTTTATTAATTTGATTTAAAAAAAAAATTGAAATTTGTTTTTAATATTATTTTTATTTATGTGCGCAGCAGGATGTGTGCCGCAGGATGTGCGCCCCACATAATTTTCGCCCCACAGGATGTGCAAGCACAGTTTTTTTATTAATTTGATTTAAATATTTTTTTTTGTAAAAATGTTTTAATATTATTTTTATTTATGTGCGCAGCAGGATGTGCGCCGCAGGATGTGCGCCCCACATAATTTGCGCCCCACAGGATGTGCAAGGACAGTTTTTTTATTAATTTGATTTAAAAAAAAAAATTGTAATTTGTTTTTAATATTATTTTTATTTATGTGCTTAGCAGGATGTGCACCGCAGGATGTGCGCCCCACAGGATGTGCAAGCACACTTTTTTTATTAATTTGATTTAAATATTTTTTTTTGTAAAAATGTTTTAATATTATTTTTATTTATGTGCGCAGCAGGATGTGCGCCACAGGATGTGCGCCCCACAGAATTTGCCCCCCACAGGATGTGCAAGCACAGTTTGTTTATTAATTTGATTTTAAAAAAAAAATTGTTATTTGTTTTTAATATTATTTTTATTTATGTTCGCAGCAGGATGTGCGCCGCAGGATGTGCGCCCCACAGAATTTGCGCCCCACAGGATGTGCAAGCACAGTTTGTTTATTAATTTGATTTAAAAAAAAAAATTGTAATTTGTTTTTAATATTATTTTTATTCATGTGCGCAGCAGGATGTGCGCCGCAGGATGTGCGCCCCACAGAATTTGCGCCCCACAGGATGTGCAAGCAGAGTTTTTTTATTAATTTGATTTAAATATATTTTTTTGTAAAAATGTTTTAATATTATTTTTATTTATATGCGCAGCAGGATGTGCGCCCCACATAATTTGCGCCCCACAGGATGTGCAAGCACAGTTTTTTTATTAGTTATATTTAAATATTTTTTTTTGTAAATATGTTTTAATATTATTTTTATTTATGTGCGCAGCAGGATGTGCGCCGCAGGATGTGCAAGCACAGTTTTTTTATTAATTTGATTTAAAAATATTTTTTTGTAAAAATGTTTTAATATTATTTTTATTTATGTGCGCAGCAGGATGTGCGCCCCACATAATTTGCGCCCCACAGGATGTGCAAGCACAGTTTTTTATTAGTTATATTTAAATATTTTTTTTTTGTAATAATGTTTTAATATTATTTTTATTCATGTGCGCAGGAGGATGTGCGCCGCAGGATGTGCGCCCCACAGAATTTGCGCCCCACAGGATGTGCAAGCACAGTTTGTTTATTAATTTGATTTAAAATTTTTTTTTTGTAAAAATGTTTTAATATTATTTTTATTTATGTGCGCAGCAGGATGTGCGCCGCAGGATGTGCGCCCCACATAATTTGCGCCCCACAGGATGTGCAAGGACAGTTTTTTTATTAATTTGATTTAAAAAAAAATTGTAATTTGTTTTTAATATTATTTTTATTTATGTGCGCAGCAGGATGTGCGCCGCAGGATGTGCGCCCCACAGAATTTGCGCCCCACATAATTTGCGCCCCACAGGATGTGCAAGCACAGTTTTTTATTAATTTGATATAAATATATTTTTTTGTAAAAATGTTTTAATATTATTTTTATTCATGTGCGCAGCAGGATGTGTGCCGCAGGATGTGCGCCCCACAGGATGTGCAAGCACAGTTTTTTTATTAATTTGATTTAAATATTTTTTTTTGTAAAAATGTTTTAATATTATTTTTATTCATCTGCGCCCCACAGAATTTGCGCCCCACAGGATGTGCAAGCACAGTTTTTTTATTAATTTGATTTAAATATTTTTTTTTGTAAAAATGTTTTAATATTATTTTTATTTATGTGCGCAGCAGGATGTGCGCCCCACATAATTTGCGCCCCACAGGATGTGCAAGGACAGTTTTTTTATTAATTTGATTTAAAAAAAAAAATTTTAATTTGTTTTTAATATTATTTTTATTTATGTGCGCAGCAGGATGTGCGCCGCAGGATGTGCGCCCCACAGAATTTGCGCCCCACAGGATGTGCAAGCACAGTTTTTTTAATAATTTGATTTAAAAAAAAAAAATTGTAAATTTTTTTTAATTTTATTTTTATTTATTTGCGCAGCAGGATGTGCGCTGCAGGATGTGCGCCCCACATAATTTGCGCCCCACAGGATGTGCAAGCACAGTTTTTTTATTAATTTGATTTAAATATTTTTTTTTGTAAAAATGTTTTAATATTATTTTTATTCATGTGCGCCCCACAGAATTTGCGCCCCACAGGATGTGCAAGCACAGTTTTTTTATTAATTTGATTTAAATATTTTTTTTTGTAAAAATGTTTTAATATTATTTTTATTTATGTACGCAGCAGGATGTGCGCCGCAGGATGTGCGCCCCACAGAATTTGCGCCCCACAGGATGTGCAAGGACAGTTTTTTTATTAATTTGATTTAAAAAAAAAAATTGTAATTTGTTTTTAATATTATTTTTATTTATGTGCGCAGCAGGATGTGCGCCCCACATAATTTGCGCCCCACAGGATGTGCAAGCACAGTTTTTTTATAAATTTGATTTAAAAAAAAAAAATTGTAAATTTTTTTTTATTTTATTTTTATTTATGTGCGCAGCAGGATGTGCGCCGCAGGATTTGCGCCCCACAGAATTTGCGCCCCACAGGATGTGCAAGCACAGTTTTTTTATTAATTTGATTTAAATATTTTTTTTTGTAAAAATGTTTTAACATTATTTTTATTTATATGCGCAGCAGGATGTGCGCCGCAGGATTTGCGCCCCACAGAATTTGCGCCCCACAGAATGTGCAAGCACAGTTTTTTTATTAATTTGATTTTAATATATTTTTTTGTAAAAATGTTTTAATATTATTTTTATATATGTGCGCAGCAGGATGTGCGCCGCAGGATGTGCGCCCCACAGAATTTGCGCCCCACATAATTTGCGCCCCACAGGATGTGCAAGCACAGTTTTTTATTAATTTGATATAAATATATTTTTTTTTAAAAATGTTTTAATATTATTTTTATTTATGTGCGCAGCAGGATGTGCACCGCAGGATGTGCGCCCCACATAATTTGCGCCCCAAAGGATGTGCAAGCACAGTTTTTTTATAAATTTGATTTAAAAAAAAAAAATTGTAAATTTTTTTTAATTTTATTTTTATTTATTTGCGCAGCAGGATGTGCGCTGCAGGATGTGCGCCCCACAGAATTTGCGCCCCACAGGATGTGCAAGGACAGTTTTTTTATTAATTTGATTTAAAAAAAAAAATTGTAATTTGTTTTTAATTTTATTTTTATTTATTTGCGCAGCAGGATGTGCGCTGCAGGATGTGCGCCCCACAGAATTTGCGCCCCACAGGATGTGCAAGGACAGTTTTTTTATTAATTTGATTTAAAAAAAAAAATTGTAATTTGTTTTTAATATTATTTTTATTAATGTGCGCAGCAGGATGTGCGCCCCACATAATTTGCGCCCCACAGGATGTGCAAGCACAGTTTTTTTATTAATTTGATTTAAATATTTTTTTTGTAAAAATGTTTTAATATTATTTTTATTTATGTGCGCAGCAGGATGTGCGCCGCAGGATGTGCGCCCCACAGAATTTGCGCCCCACATAATTTGCGCCCCACAGGATGTGCAAGCACAGTTTTTTTATTAATTTGATTTAAATATTTTTTTTGTAAAAATGTTTTAATATTATTTTTATTCATGTGCGCAGCAGGATGTGCGCTGCAGGATGTGCGCCCCACATAATTTGCGCCCCACAGGATGTGCAAGGACAGTTTTTTTATTAATTTGATTTAAATATTTTTTTTGTAAAAATGTTTTAATATTATTTTTATTCATGTGCGCAGCAGGATGTGCGGCTCAGGATGTGCGCCCCACAGAATTTGCGCCCCACAGGATGTGCAAGGACAGTTTTTTTATTAATTTGATTTAAAAAAAAAATTGTAATTTGTTTTTAATATTATTTTTATTTATGTGCGCAGCAGGATGTGCGCCGCATGATGTGCGCCCCATATAATTTGCGCCCCACAGGATGTGCAAGCACAGTTTTTTTATTAATTTGATTTAAATATATTTTTTTGTAAAAATGTTTTAATATTATTTTTATTTATGTGCGCAGCAGGATGTGCGACGCAGGATGTGCGCCCCACAGAATTTGCGCCCCACAGGATGTGCAAGCACATTTTTTTTATTAATTTGATTTAAATATTTTTTTTTGTAAAAATGTTTTCATATTATTTGTATTAATGTGCGCAGCTGGATGTGCGCCGCAGGATGTGCGCCCCACAGAATTTGCGCCCCACAGGATGTGCAAGCACAGTTTTTTTATTAATTTGATTTTAAAAAAAAATTGTAATTTGTTTTTAATATTATTTTTATTTATGTGCGCAGCAGGATGTGCGCCGCAGGATGTGCGCCCCACAGAATTTGCGCCCCACAGGATGTGCAAGGACAGTTTTTTTATTAATTTGATTTAAAAAAAAAAAATTGTAATTTGTTTTTAATATTATTTTTATTTATGTGCGCAGCAGGATGTGCGCCCCACAGAATTTGCGCCCCACAGGATGTGCAAGCACAGTTTTTTTATTAATTTGATTTAAATATTTTTTTTTGTAAAAATGTTTTAATATTATTTTTATTCATGTGCGCAGCAGGATGTGTGCCGCAGGATGTGCGCCCCACAGGATGTGCAAGCACAGTTTTTTTATTAATTTGATTTAAATATTTTTTTTTGTAAAAATGTTTTAATATTATTTTTATTTATGTGCGCAGCAAGATGTGCGCCGCAGGATGTGCGCCCCACAGAATTTGCGCCCCACAGGATGTGCAAGCACAGTTTGTTTATTAATTTGATTTTAAAAAAAAAATTGTAATTTGTTTTTAATATTATTGTTATTTATGTGCGCAGCAGGATGTGCGCCGCAGGATGTGCGCCCCACAGAATTTGCGCCCCACAGGATGTGCAAGCACAGTTTTTTTATTAGTTATATTTAAATATTTTTTTTTTGTAATAATGTTTTAATATTATTTTTATTCATGTGCGCAGCAGGATGTGCGCCGCAGGATGTGTGCCCCACAGAATTTGCGCCCCACAGGATGTTCAAGCACAGTTTTTTTAATAATTTGATTTAAATATTTTTTTTTGTAAAAATGTTTTAATATTATTTTTATTTATGTGCGCAGCAGGATGTGCGCCGCAGGATGTGCGCCCCACAGAATTTGCGCCCCACAGGATGTGCAAGCACATTTTTTTATTAATTTGATTTAAATATTTTTTTATGTAAAAATGTTTTAATATTATTTTTATTTATGTGCGCAGCAGGATGTGCGCCGCAGGATGTGCGCCCCACAGAATTTGCGCCCCACATAATTTGCGCCCCACAGGAAGTGCAAGCACAGTTTTTTTATTAATTTGATTTAGATATTTTTTTTTGTAAAAATGTTTTAATTTTATTTTTATTCATGTGCACAGCAGGATACGCGCCGCAGGATGTGCGCCCCACATAATTTGCGCCCCACAGAATGTGCAAACGCACAGTTTTTTTATTAGTTATATTTAAATTTTTTTTTTTGTAAAAATGTTTTAATATTATTTTTTATTCATGTGCGCCCCACAGAATTTGCGCCCCACAGGATGTGCAAGGACAGTTTTTTTATTAATTTGATTTAAAAAAAAAATTGTAATTTGTTTTTAATATTATTTTTATTTATGTGCGCAGCAGGATGTGCGCCGCAGGATGTGCGCCCCACATAATTTGCGCCCCACAGGATGTGCAAGCACAGTTTTTTTATTAATTTGATTTTAAAAAAAAAATTGTAATTTGTTTATAATATTATCTTTATTTATGTGCGCAGCAGGATGTGCGCCGCAGGATGTGTGCCCCACAGAATTTGCGCCCCACAGGATGTTCAAGCACAGTTTTTTTAATAATTTGATTTAAATATTTTTTTTTGTAAAAATGTTTTAATATTATTTTTATTTATGTGCGCAGCAGGATGTGCGCCGCAGGATGTGCGCCCCACAGAATTTGCGCCCCACAGGATGTGCAAGGACAGTTTTTTTATTAATTTGATTTAAATATTTTTTTTTGTAAAAATGTTTTAATATTATATTTATTTATGTGCGCAGCTGGATGTGCGCCGCAGGATGTGCGCCCCACAGAATTTGCGCCCCACAGGATGTGCAAGCACAGTTTTTGTATTAATTTGATTTAAATATTTTTTTTTGTAAAAATGTTTTAATATTATTTTTATTTATGTGCGCAGCAAGATGTGCGCCGCAGGATGTGCGCCCCACAGGATGTGCAAGGACAGTTTTTTTATTAATTTGATTTAAAAAAAAAAATTGTAATTTGTTTTTAATATTATTTTTATTTATGTGCGCAGCAGGATGTGCGCCCCACAGGATGTGCAAGCACAGTTTGTTTATTAATTTGATTTTAAAAAAAAAATTGTAATTTGTTTTTAATATTATTTTTATTTATGTGCGCAGCAGGATGTGTGCCGCAGGATGTGCGCCCCACAGAATTTGTGCCCCACAGGATGTGCAAGCACAGTTTTTTCATTAATTTGATTTAAATATTTTTTTTTGTAAAAATGTTTTAATATTGTTTTTATTTATGTGCGCAGCAGGATGTGCGCCGCAGGATTTGCGCCCCACAGAATTTGCGCCCCACAGGATGTGCAAGCACAGTTTTTTTATTAATTTGATTTTAAAAAAAAATTGTAATTTGTTTTTAATATTATTTTTATTTATGTGCGCAGCAGGATGTGCGCCGCAGGATGTGCGCCCCACAGGATGTACAAGCACAGTTTTTTTATTAATTTGATTTAAAAAAAAATAATTGTAAATTGTTTTTAATATTATTTTTATTTATGTGCGCAGCAGGATGTGCGCCGCAGGATGTGCGCCCCACAGAATTTGCGCCCCACAGGATGTGCAAGGACAGTTTTTTTATTAATTTGATTTTTAAAAAAAAATTGTAATTTGTTTTTAATATTATTTTTATTTATGTGTGCAGCAGGATGTGCGCCGCATGATGTGCGCCCCACATAATTTGCGCCCCACAGGATGTGCCAGCACAGTTTTTTTATTAATTTGATTTAAAAAAAAAAAAATGTAATTTGTTTTTAATATTATTTTTATTTATGTGCGCCGCATGATGTGCGCCCCACATAATTTTTGCCCCACAGGATGTGCAAGCACAGTTTTTTTATTAATTTGATTTAAAAAAAAAAAATTGTAAATTTGTTTCAATATTATTTTTATTTATGTGCGCAGCAGGATGTGCGCCCCACATAATTTGCGCCCCACAGGATGTGCAAGCACAGTTTTTTTATTAATTTGATTTTAATATATTTTTTTGTAAAAATGTTTTAATATTATTTTTATTTATGTGCACAGCAGGATGTGCGCTGCAGGATGTGCGCCCCACATAATTTGCGCCCCACAGGATGTGCAAGCACATTTTTTTATTAATTTGATTTAAAAAAAAAAAATTGTAAATTTTTTTTAATTTCATTTTTATTCATGTGCGCAGCAGGATGTGCGCCGCAGGATGTGCGCCCCACAGAATTTGCGCCCCACAGGATGTGCAAGGACAGTTTTTTTATTAATTTGATTTAAAAAAAAAAATTGTAATTTGTTTTTAATATTATTTTTATTTATGTGCGCAGCAGGATGTGCCTCGCAGGATGTGCGCCCCACGGAATTTGCGCCCCACAGGATGTGCAAGCACAGTTTTTTTATTAATTTGATTTAAATATTTTTTTTTGTAAAAATGTTTTAATATTATTATTATTAATGTGCGCAGCTGGATGTGCGCCGCATGATGTGCGCCCCACATAATTTGCGCCCCACAGGATGTGCAAGCACAGTTTTTGTATTAATTTGATTTAAATATATTTTTTTGTAAAAATGTTTTAATATTATTTGTATTTATGTGCGCAGCAGGATGTGCGCCGCAGGATGTACAAGCACAGTTTTTTTATTATTTTGATTTAAATATTTTTTTTTGTAAAAATGTTTTAATATTATTTTTATTTATGTGCGCAGAAGGATGTGCGCCGCAGGGTGTGCGCCCCACATAATTTGCGCCCCACAGGATGTGCAAGCACAGTTTTTGTATTAATTTGATTTAAATATATTTTTTTGTAAAAATGTTTTAATATTATTTTTATTTATGTGCGCAGCAGGATGTGCGCCGCAGGATGTACAAGCACAGTTTTTTTATTATTTTGATTTAAATATTTTTTTTTGTAAAAATGTTTTAATATTATTTTTATTTATGTGCGCAGCAGGATGTTAGCCGCAGGATGTTTGCCCCACAGAATTTGCGCCCCACAGAATGTGCAAGCACAGTTTTTTTATTAATTTGATTTTAATATATTTTTTTGTAAAAATGTTTTAATATTATTTTTATTTATGTGCGCAGCAGGATGTGCGCCGCAGGATGTGCGCCCCACATAATTTGCGCCCCACAGGATGTGCAAGCACAGTTTTTTTATTAATTTGATTTAAAAAAAAAATAATTGTAAATTGTTTTTAATATTATTTTTATTTATGTGCGCAGCAGGATGTGCGCCGCAGGATGTACAAGCACAGTTTTTTTATTATTTTGATTTAAATATTTTTTTTTGTAAAAATGTTTTAATATTATTTTTATTTATGTGCGCAGCAGGATGTGCCTCGCAGGATGTGCGCCCCACAGAATTTGCGCCCCACAGGATGTGCAAGCACAGTTTTTTTATTAATTTGATTTAAATATTTTTTTTTGTAAAAATGTTTTAATATTATTTTTATACATGTGCGCAGCAGGATTTGCGCCGCAGGATGTGCGCCCCACAGAATTTGCGCCCCACAGGATGTGCAAGGACAGTTTTTTTATTAATTTGATTTTAAAAAAAAATTGTAATTTGTTTTTAATATTATTTTTATTTATGTGCGCAGCAGGATGTGCGCCGCAGGATTTGCGGCCCACAGAATTTGCGCCCCACAGGATGTGCAAGCACAGTTTTTTTATTAATTTGATTTTAAAAAAAAAATTGTAATTTGTTTTTAATATTATTTTTATTCATGTGCGCAGCAGGATGTGGGCCGCAGGATGTGCGCCCCACAGGATGTGCAAGCACAGTTTGTTTATTAATGTGATTTTAAAAAAAAAATTGTAATTTGTTTTTAATATTATTTTTATTCATGTGCACAGCAGGATGTGCGCCGCAGGATGTGCGCCCCACAGAATTTGCGCCCCACAGGATGTGCAAGCACAGTTTTTTTATTAATTTGATTTAAATATTTTTTTTTGTAAAAATGTTTTAATATTATTTTTATTTATGTGCGCAGCAGGATGTGCGCCCCACATAATTTGCGCCCCACAGGATGTGCAAGCACAGTTTTTTTATTAATTTGATTTAAAAAAAAAATTGAAATTTGTTTTTAATATTATTTTTATTTATGTGCGCAGCAGGATGTGCGCCGCAGGATGTGCGCCCCACAGGATGTGCAAGCACAGTTTGTTTATTAATTTGATTTTAAAAAAAAAATTGTAATTTGTTTTTAATATTATTTTTATTCATGTGCGCAGCAGGATGTGCGCCGCAGGATGTGCGCCCCACATAATTTGCGCCCCACAGGATGTGCAAGCACAGTTTTTTTATTAATTTGATTTAAATTTTTTTTTTTGTAAAAATGTTTTAATATTATTTTTATTCATGTGCGCAGCAGGATTTGTGCCGCAGGATGTGCGCCCCACAGAATTTGCGCCCCACAGGATGTGCAAGCACAGTTTTTTTATTAGTTATATTTAAATATTTTTTTTTTGTAATAATGTTTTAATATTATTTTTATTCATGTGCGCAGCAGGATGTGCGCCCCACATAATTTGCGCCCCACAGGATGTGCAAGCACAGTTTTTTTATTAATTTGATTTAAAAAAAAAATTGAAATTTGTTTTTAATATTATTTTTATTTATGTGCGCAGCAGGATGTGCGCCGCAGGATGTGCGCCCCACAGGATGTGCAAGCACAGTTTGTTTATTAATTTGATTTTAAAAAAAAAATTGTAATTTGTTTTTAATATTATTTTTATTCATGTGCGCAGCAGGATGTGCGCCGCAGGATGTGCGCCCCACATAATTTGCGCCCCACAGGATGTGCAAGCACAGTTTTTTTATTAATTTGATTTAAATTTTTTTTTTTGTAAAAATGTTTTAATATTATTTTTATTCATGTGCGCAGCAGGATTTGTGCCGCAGGATGTGCGCCCCACAGAATTTGCGCCCCACAGGATGTGCAAGCACAGTTTTTTTATTAGTTATATTTAAATATTTTTTTTTTGTAATAATGTTTTAATATTATTTTTATTCATGTGCGCAGCAGGATGTGCGCCGCAGGATGTGCGCCCCACATAATTTGCGCCCGACAGGATGTGCAAGCACAGTTTTTTTATTCATTTGATTTAAATATTTTATTTTGTATAAATGTTTTGATATTATTTGTATTAATGTGCGCAGCTGGATGTGCGCCGCAGGATGTGCGCCCCACAGGATGTGCAAGCACAGTTTGTTTATTAATTTGATTTAAAAAAAAAAATTGTAATTTGTTTTTAATATTATTTTTATTTATTTGCACAGCAGGATGTGCGCCCCACATAATTTGCGCCCCACAGGATGTGCAAGCACAGTTTTTTTATTAGTTATATTTAAATATTTTTTTTTTGTAATAATGTTTTAATATTATTTTTATTCATGTGCGCAGCAGGATGTGCGCTGCAGGATGTGCGCCCCACATAATTTGCGCCCCACAGGATGTGCAAGCACAGTTTTTTTATTAATTTGATTTAAAAAAAAAATTGAAATTTGTTTTTAATATTATTTTTATTTATGTGCGCAGCAGGATGTGTGCCGCAGGATGTGCGCCCCACATAATTTTCGCCCCACAGGATGTGCAAGCACAGTTTTTTTATTAATTTGATTTAAATATTTTTTTTTGTAAAAATGTTTTAATATTGTTTTTATTTATGTGCCCAGCAGGATGTGCGCCGCAGGATTTGCGCCCCACAGAATTTGCGCCCCACAGGATGTGCAAGCACAGTTTTTTTATTAATTTGATTTAAATATTTTTTTTTGTAAAAATGTTTTAATATTATTTTTATTTATGTGCGCAGCAGGATGTGCGCCGCAGGATGTGCGCCCCACAGAATTTGCGCCCCACATAATTTGCGCCCCACAGGAAGTGCAAGCACAGTTTTTTTATTAATTTGATTTAGATATTTTTTTTTGTAAAAATGTTTTAATTTTATTTTTATTTATGTGCGCAGCAGGGTGTGCGCCGCAGGATGTGCGCCCCACAGAATTTACGCCCCACAGGATGTGCAAGGACAGTTTTTTTATTAATTTGATTTTTAAAAAAAATTGTAATTTGTTTTTAATATTATTTTTATTTATGTGCGCAGCAGGATGTGCGCCGCAGGATGTGCGCCCCACAGAATTTGCGCCCCACAGGATGTGCAAGCACAGTTTTTTTATTAATTTGATTTAAATATTTTTTTTTGTAAAAATGTTTTAATATTATTTTTATTCATGTGCGCAGCAGGATGTGTGCCGCAGGATGTGCGCCCCACATAATTTGCGCCCCACAGGATGTGCAAGCACAGTTTTTTTATTAATTTGATTTAAATATTTTTTTTTGTAAAAATGTTTTAATATTGTTTTTATTTATGTGCGCAGCAGGATGTGCGCCGCAGGATTTGCGCCCCACAGAATTTGCGCCCCACAGGATGTGCAAGCACAGTTTTTTTATTAATTTGATTTAAAAAAAAAATTGTAATTTGTTTTTAATATTATTTTTATTTATGTGCGCAGCAGGATGTGCGCCGCAGGATGTGCGCCCCACAGGATTTGCAAGCACAGTTTTTTTATTAATTTGATTTAAATATTTTTTTTTGTAAAAATGTTTTAATATTATTTTTACTTATGTGCGCAGCAGGATGTGCGCCGCAGGATGTGCGGCCCACAGAATTTGCGCCCCACAGGATGTGCAAGCACAGTTTGTTTATTAATTTGATTTTAAAAAAAAATTGTAATTTGTTTTTAATATTATTGTTATTTATGTGCGCAGCAGGATGTGCGCCGCAGGATGTGCGCCCCACAGAATTTGCGCCCCACAGGATGTGCAAGCACAGTTTTTTTATTAATTTGATTTAAAAAAAAAATTGAAATTTGTTTTTAATATTATTTTTATTTATGTGCGCAGCAGGATGTGTGCCGCAGGATGTGCGCCCCACAGAATTTGCGCCCCACAGGATGTGCAAGCACAGTTTTTTTATTAATTTGATTTAAATATTTTTTTTTGTAAAAATGTTTTAATATTATTTTTATTCATGTGCGCAGCAGGATGTGTGCCGCAGGATGTGCGCCCCACATAATTTGCGCCCCACAAGATGTGCAAGCACAGTTTTTTTATTAATTTGATTTAAAAAAATAATTGTAATTTGTTTTTAATATTATTTTTATTTATGTGCGCAGCAGGATGTGCGCCGCAGGATATGCGCCCCACAGGATGTGCAAGCACAGTTTGTTTATTAATTTGATTTAAAAAAAAAATTGTAATTTGTTTTTAATATTATTTTTATATATGTGCGCAGCAGGATGTGCGCCGCAGGATGTGCGCCCCACAGAATTTGCGCCCAACAGGATGTGCAAGCACAGTTTTTTTATTAATTTGATTTAAATATTTTTTTTTGTAAAAATGTTTTAATATTATTTTTATTTATGTGCGCAGCAGGATGTCTGCCACAGGATGTGCGCCCCACAGAATTTGCGCCCCACAGGATGTGCAAGGACAGTTTTTTTATTAATTTGATTTAAAAAAAAAAAATTGTAATTTGTTTTTAATATTATTTTTATTTATGTGCGCAGCAGGATGTGCGCCCCACAGAATTTGCGCCCCACAGGATGTGCAAGCACAGTTTTTTTATTAATTTGATTTAAATATTTTTTTTTGTAAAAATGTTTTAATATTATTTTTATTTATGTGCGCAGCAGGATGTGCGCCGCAGGATGTGCGCCCCACAGAATTTGCGCCCCACAGGATGTGCAAGCAAAGTTTGTTTATTAATTTGATTTAAAAAAAAAAATTGTAATTTGTTTTTAATATTATTGTTATTTATGTGCGCAGCAGGATGTGCGCCGCAGGATGTGCGCCCCACAGAATTTGCGCCCCACAGGATGTGCAAGCACAGTTTGTTTATTAATTTGATTTAAAAAAAAAATTGTAATTTGTTTTTAATATTATTTTTATATATGTGCGCAGCAGGATGTGCGCCGCAGGATGTGCGCCCCACAAAATTTGCGCCCCACAGGATGTGCAAGCACAGTTTGTTTATTAATTTGATTTAAAAAAAAAATTGTAATTTGTTTTTAATATTATTTTTATATATGTGCGCAGCAGGATGTGCGCCGCAGGATGTGCGCCCCACAGAATTTGCGCCCCACAGGATGTGCAAGCACAGTTTTTTTATTAATTTAATTTAAATATTTTTTTTTGTAAAAATGTTTTAATATTGTTTTTATTTATGTGCGCAGCAGGATGTGCGCCGCAGGATTTGCGCCCCACAGAATTTGCGCCCCACAGGATGTGCAAGCACAGTTTTTTTATTAATTTGATTTAAAAAAATAATTGTAATTTGTTTTTAATATTATTTTTATTTATGTGCGCAGCAGGATGTGCGCCGCAGGATGTGCGCCCCACAGAATTTGCGCCCCACAGGATGTGCAAGCACAGTTTGTTTATTAATTTGATTTAAAAAAAAAATTGTAATTTGTTTTTAATATTATTTTTATATATGTGCGCAGCAGGATGTGCGCCGCAGGATGTGCGCCCCACAGAATTTGCGCCCCACAGGATGTGCAAGCACAGTTTTTTTATTAATTTGATTTAAATATTTTTTTTTGTAAAAATGTTTTAATATTATTTTTATTTATGTGCGCAGCAGGATGTGCGCCGCAGGATGTGCGCCCCACAGAATTTGCGCCCCACAGGATGTGCAAGCAAAGTTTGTTTATTAATTTGATTTAAAAAAAAAAATTGTAATTTGTTTTTAATATTATTTTTATTTATGTGCGCAGCAGGATGTGCGCCGCAGGATATGCGCCCCACAGAATTTGGCCCCACATAATTTGCGCCCCACAGGAAGTGCAAGCACAGTTTTTTTATTAATTTGATTTAAATATTTTTTTTGTAAAAATGTTTTAATATTATTTTTATTTATGTGCGCAGCAGGATGTGCGCCACAGGATGTGCGCCCCACAGAATTTGCGCCCCACAGGATGTGCAAGGACAGTTTTTTTATTAATTTGATTTTTAAAAAAAAATTGTAATTTGTTTTTAATATTATTTTTATGTATCTGCGCAGCAGGATGTGCGCGGCAGGATGTGCGCCCCACAGGATGTGCAAGCACAGTTTGTTTATTAATTTGATTTTAAAAAAAAAATTGTAATTTGTTTTTAATATTATTTTTATTTATTTGCACAGCAGGATGAGCGCCCCACATAATTTGCGCCCCACAGGATGTGCAAGCACAGTTTTTTTATTAATTTGATTTAAAAAAAAAATTGAAATTTGTTTTTAATATTATTTTTATTTATGTGCGCAGCAGGATGTGTGCCGCAGGATATGCGCCCCACAGAATTTGCGCCCCACAGGATGTGCAACCACAGTTTTTTTATTAATTTGATTTAAATATTTTTTTTTGTAAAAATGTTTTAATATTATTTTTATTCATGTGCGCAGCAGGATGTGTGCCGCAGGATGTGCGCCCCACATAATTTGCGCCCCACAGGATGTGCAAGCACAGTTTTTTTATTAATTTGATTTAAAAAAAAATTGTAATTTGTTTTTAATATTATTTTTATTTATGTGCGCAGCAGGATGTGCGCCGCAGGATGTGCGCCCCACAGGATGTGCAAGCACAGTTTGTTTATTAATTTGATTTTAAAAAAAAAATTGTAATTTGTTTTTAATATTATTTTTATTTATTTGCACAGCAGGATGTGTGCCCCACATAATTTGCGCCCCACAGGATGTGCAAGCACAGTTTGTTTATTAATTTGATTTAAAAAAAAAAATTGTAATTTGTTTTTAATATTATTTTTATTTATTTGCACAGCAGGATGTGTGCCCCACATAATTTGCGCCCCACAGGATGTGCAAGCACAGTTTTTTTATTAGTTATATTTAAATATTTTTTTTTGTAAAAATGTTTTAATATTATTTTTATTCATGTGCGCAGCAGGATGTGCGCCGCAGGATGTGCGCCCTACAGGATTTGCAAGCACAGTTTTTTTATTAATTTGATTTAAATATTTTTTTTTGTAAAAATGTTTTAATATTATTTTTATTCATGTGCGCAGCAGGATGTGCGCCGCAGGATGTGCGCCCCACATAATTTGTGCCCGACAGGATGTGCAAGCACAGTTTTTTTATTCATTTGATTTAAATATTTTTTTTTGTATAAATGTTTTGATATTATTTGTATTAATGTGCGCAGCTGGATGTGCGCCGCAGGATGTGCGCCCCACAAAATTTGCGCTCCACAGGATGTGCAAGGACAGTTTTTTTATTAATTTGATTTAAAAAAAAAAAATTGTAATTTGTTTTTAATATTATTTTTATTTATGTGCGCCGCAGGATGTGCGCCGCAGGATGTGCGCCCCACAGAATTTGCGCCCCACAGGATGTGCAAGCACAGTTTTTTTATTAATTTGATTTAAATATTTTTTTTTGTAAAAATGTTTTAATATTATTTTTATTTATGTGCGCAGCAGGATGTGCGCCGCAGGATGTGCGCCCCACAGAATTTGCGCCCCACAGGATGTGCAAGCACAGTTTGTTTATTAATTTGATTTAAAAAAAAAATTGTAATTTGTTTTTAATATTATTTTTATTTATTTGCACAGCAGGATGTGTGCCCCACATAATTTGCGCCCCACAGGATGTGCAAGCACAGTTTTTTTATTAGTTATATTTAAATATTTTTTTTTGTAAAAATGTTTTAATATTATTTTTATTCATGTGCGCAGCAGGATGTGCGCCGCAGGATGTGCGCCCCACAGGATGTGCAAGCACAGTTTTTTTATTAATTTGATTTAAATATTTTTTTTTGTAAAAATGTTTTAATATTATTTTTATTCATGTGCGCAGCAGGATGTGCGCCGCAGGATGTGCGCCCCACATAATTTGCGCCCGACAGGATGTGCAAGCACAGTTTTTTTATTCATTTGATTTAAATATTTTTTTTTGTATAAATGTCTTGATATTATTTGTATTAATGTGCGCAGCTGGATGTGCGCCGCAGGATGTGCGCCCCACAAAATTTGCGCTCCACAGGATGTGCAAGGACAGTTTTTTTATTAATTTGATTTAAAAAAAAAAAATTGTAATTTGTTTTTAATATTATTTTTATTTATGTGCGCAGCAGGATGTGCGCCGCAGGATGTGCGCCCCACAGAATTTGCGCCCCACAGGATGTGCAAGCACAGTTTTTTTATTAGTTATATTTAAATATTTTTTTTTTGTAATAATGTTTTAATATTATTTTTATTCATGTGCGCAGCAGGATGTGCGCCGCAGGATGTGCGCCCCACAGAATTTGCGCCCCACAGGATGTGCAAGCACAGTTTTTTTATTAATTTGATTTAAAAAAAAAATTGTAATTTGTTTTTAATATTATTTTTATTTATGTGCGCAGCAGGATGTGCGCCGCAGGATGTGCGCCCCACAGAATTTGCGCCCCACAGGATGTGCAAGCACAGTTTGTTTATTAATTTGATTTAAAAAAAAAAATTGTAATTTGTTTTTAATATTATTTTTATTTATTTGCACAGCAGGATGTGCGCCCCACATAATTTGCGCCCCACAGGATGTGCAAGCACAGTTTTTTTATTAATTTGATTTAAAAAAAAAATTTGTTTTTAATATTATTTTTATTTATGTGCGCAGCAGGATGTGCGCCGCAGGATGTGCGCCCCACAGGATGTGCAAGCACAGTTTTTTTATTAATTTGATTTAAATATTTTTTTTTGTACAAATGTTTTAATATTATTTGTATTTATGTGCGCAGCAGGATGTGCGCCCCACAGAATTTGCGCCCCAAAGGATGTGCAAGGACAGTTTTTTTATTAATTTGATTTAAATATTTTTTTTTGTAAAAATGTTTTAATATTATTTTTATTCATGTGCGCAGCAGGATTTGCGCCGCAGGATGTGCGCCCCACAGAGTTTGCGCCCCACAGGATGTGCAAGCACAGTTTTTTTATTAATTTGATTTAAATATTTTTTTTTGTAAAAATGTTTTAATATTATTTTTATTTATGTGCGCAGCAGGATGTGCGCCGCAGGATGTGCGCCCCACAGAATTTGCGCCCCACAGGATGTGCAAGGACAGTTTTTTTATTAATTTGATTTAAATATTTTTTTTTGTAAAAATGTTTTAATATTATATTTATTTATGTGCGCAGCTGGATGTGCGCCGCAGGATGTGCGCCCCACAGAATTTGCGCCCCACAGGATGTGCAAGCACAGTTTTTTTATTAATTTGATTTAAACATTTTTTTTTGTAAAAATGTTTTAATATTATTTTTATTTATGTGCGCAGCAAGATGTGCGCCGCAGGATGTGCGCCCCACAGAATTTGCGCCCCACAGGATGTGCAAGCACAGTTTTTTTATTAATTTGATTTAAATATTTTTTTTTGTAAAAATGTTTTAATATTATATTTATTTATGTGCGCAGCTGGATGTGCGCCGCAGGATGTGCGCCCCACAGAATTTGCGCCCCACAGGATGTGCAAGCACAGTTTTTTTATTAATTTGATTTAAATATTTTTTTTTGTAAAAATGTTTTAATATTATTTTTATTCATGTGCGCCCCACAGAATTTGCGCCCCACAGGTATGTGCAAGCAAGGGTTTTTATTAGTTATATTTAAATATTTTTTTTTGTAAAAATGTTTTAATATTATTTTTATTTATGTGCGCAGCAGGATGTGCGCCGCAGGATGTGCGCCCCACATAATTTGCGCCCCACAGGATGTGCAAGCACAGTTTTTTTATTAATTTGATTTAAATATATTTTTTTGTAAAAGTGTTTTAATATTATTTTTATTCATGTGCACAGCAGGATGTGCGCCGCAGGATGTGCGCCCCACAGAATTTTCGCCCCACAGGATGTGCAAGCACAGTTTTTTTATTAATTTGACTTAAATATTTTTTTTTGTAAAAATGTTTTATTTTATTTTTATTTATGTGCGCAGCAGGATGTGCGCCGCAGGATGTGCGCCCCACAGAATTTGCGCCCCACAGGATGTGCAAGGACAGTTTTTTTATTAATTTGATTTAAAAAAAAAAATTGTAATTTCTTTTTAATATTATTTTTATTTATGTGCGCAGCAGGATGTGCGCCGCAGGATGTGCGCCCCACAGAATTTGCGCCCCACAGGATGTGCAAGCACAGTTTGTTTATTAATTTGATTTAAAAAAAAAAATTGTAATTTCTTTTTAATATTATTTTTATTTATGTGCGCAGCAGGATGTGCGCCGCAGGATGTGCGCCCCACAGAATTTGCGCCCCACAGGATGTGCAAGGACAGTTTTTTTATTAATTTGATTTTTAAAAAAAAATTGTAATTTGTTTTTAATATTATTTTTATTTATGTGCGCCGCAGGATGTGCGCCCCACAGAATTTGCGCCCCACAGGATGTGCAAGGACAGTTTTTTTATTAATTTGATTTAAAAAAAAAAATTGTAATTTGTTTTTAATATTATTTTTATTTATGTGCGCAGCAGGATGTGCGCCGCAGGATGTGCGCCCCACATAATTTGCGCCCCACAGGTATGTGCAAGCAAGGTTTTTTATTAGTTATATTTAAATATTTTTTTTTGTAAAAATGTTTTAATATTATTTTTATTTATGTGCGCAGCAGGATGTGCGCCGCAGGATGTGCGCCCCACATAATTTGCATCCCACAGGATGTGCAAGCACATTTTTTTTATTAATTTGATTTAAAAAAAAAAAAATTGTAAATTTTTTTTAATTTTATTTGTATTTATTTGCGCAGCAGGATGTGCGCTGCAGGATGTGCACCGCATGATGTGCGCCCCACAGAATTTGCGCCCCACAGGATGTGCAAGGACAGTTTTTTTATTAATTTGATTTAAAAAAAAAAATTGTAATTTGTTTTTAATATTATTTTTATTTATGTGCGCAGCAGGATGTGCGCCGCAGGATGTGCGCCCCACAGAATTTGGCCCCACATAATTTGCGCCCCACAGGATGTGCAAGCACAGTTTTTTTATTAATTTGATTTAAATATATTTTTTTGTAAAAATGTTTTAATATTATTTTTATTCATGTGCGCAGCAGGATTTGTGCCGCAGGATGTGCGCCCCACAGAATTTGTGCCCCACAGGATGTGCAAGCACAGTTTTTTCATTAATTTGATTTAAAAAAAAATTGTAATTTGTTTTTAATATTATTTTTATTTATGTGCGCAGCAGGATGTGCGCCGCAGGATGTGCGCCCCACATAATTTGCGCCCCACAGGATGTGCAAGCACAGTTTTTTTATTCATTTGATTTAAATATTTTTTTTTGTATAAATGTTTTGATATTATTTGTATTAATGTGCGCAGCTGGATGTGCGCCGCAGGATGTGCGCCCCACAAAATTTGCGCTCCACAGGATGTGCAAGGACAGTTTTTTTATTAATTTGATTTAAAAAAAAAAATTGTAATTTGTTTTTAATATTATTTTTATTTATGTGCGCAGCAGGATGTGCGCCCCACAGAATTTGCGCCCCACAGGATGAGCAAGCACATTTTTTTTATTAATTTGATTTAAATATTTTTTTTTGTAAAAATGTTTTAATATTATTTTTATTCATGTGCGCAGCAGGATTTGCGCCGCAGGATGTGCGCCCCACAGAATTTGCGCCCCACAGGATGTGCAAGCACAGTTTTTTTATTAATTTGATTTAAAAAAAAAATTGTAATTTGTTTTTAATATTATTTTTATTTATGTGCGCCGCAGGATGTGCGCCCCACAGAATTTGCGCCCCACAGGATGTGCAAGCTCAGTTTTTTTATTAATTTGATTTAAAAAAAAAATTGTAATTTGTTTTTAATATTATTTTTATTTATGTGCGCAGCAGGATGTGCGCCGCAGGATGTGCGCCCCACAGAATTTGCGCCCCACAGGATGTGCAAGGACAGTTTTTTTATTAATTTGATTTAAATATTTTTTTTTGTAAAAATGTTTTAATATTATTTTTATTTATGTGCGCAGCAAGATGTGCGCCGCAGGATGTGCGCCCCACAGAATTTGCGCCCCACAGGATGAGCAAGCACATTTTTTTTATTAATTTGATTTAAATATTTTTTTTTGTAAAAATGTTTTAATATTATTTTTATTCATGTGCGCAGCAGGATTTGCGCCGCAGGATGTGCGCCCCACAGAATTTGCGCCCCACAGGATGTGCAAGCACAGTTTTTTTATTAATTTGATTTAAAAAAAAAATTGTAATTTGTTTTTAATATTATTTTTATTTATGTGCGCCGCAGGATGTGCGCCCCACAGAATTTGCGCCCCACAGGATGTGCAAGCTCAGTTTTTTTATTAATTTGATTTAAAAAAAAAATTGTAATTTGTTTTTAATATTATTTTTATTTATGTGCGCAGCAGGATGTGCGCCGCAGGATGTGCGCCCCACAGAATTTGCGCCCCACAGGATGTGCAAGCACAGTTTGTTTATTAATTTGATTTTAAAAAAAAAATTGTAATTTGTTTTTAATATTATTGTTATTTATGTGCGCAGCAGGATGTGCGCCGCAGGATGTGCGCCCCACAGAATTTGCGCCCCACAGGATGTGCAAGCACAGTTTTTTTATTAATTTGATTTAAAAAAAAAATTGAAATTTGTTTTTAATATTATTTTTATTTATGTGCGCAGCAGGATGTGTGCCGCAGGATGTGCGCCCCACAGAATTTGCGCCCCACAGGATGTGCAAGCACAGTTTTTTTATTAATTTGATTTAAATATTTTTTTTTGTAAAAATGTTTTAATATTATTTTTATTCATGTGCGCAGCAGGATTTGTGCCGCAGGATGTGCGCCCCAAAGAATTTGCGCCCCACAGGATGTGCAAGCACAGTTTTTTTATTAATTTGATTTAAAAAAAAAATTGTAATTTGTTTTTAATATTATTTTTATTTATGTGCGCAGCAGGATGTGCGCGGCAGGATGTGCGCCCCACAGGATGTGAAAGCACAGTTTGTTTATTAATTTGATTTAAAAAAAAAAATTGTAATTTGTTTTTAATATTATTTTTATTTATTTGCACAGCAGGATGTGTGCCCCACATAATTTGCGCCCCACAGGATGTGCAAGCACAGTTTTTTTATTAGTTATATTTAAATATTTTTTTTTGTAAAAATGTTTTAATATTATTTTTATTCATGTGCGCAGCAGGATGTGCGCCGCAGGATGTGCGCCCCACAGGATTTGCAAGCACAGTTTTTTTATTAATTTGATTTAAATATTTTTTTTTGTAAAAATGTTTTAATATTATTTTTATTCATGTGCGCAGCAGGATGTGCGCCGCAGGATGTGCGCCCCACAGGATGTGCAAGCACAGTTTTTTTATTAATTTGATTTAAATATTTTTTTTTGTAAAAATGTGTTAATATTATTTTTATTCATGTGCGCAGCAGGATTTGCGCCGCAGGATGTGCACCCCACAGAATTTGCGCCCCACAGGATGTGCAAGCACAGTTTTTTTATTAATTTGATTTAAAAAAAAAATTGTAATTTGTTTTTAATATTATTTTTATTTATGTGCGCAGCAGGATGTGCGCCGCAGGATGTGCGCCCCACAGGATGTGCAAGCACAGTTTGTTTATTAATTTGATTTTAAAAAAAAAATTGTAATTTGTTTTTAATATTATTTTTATTTATGTGCGCCGCAGGATGTGCGCCCCACAGAATTTGCGCCCCACAGGATGTGCAAGCACAGTTTGTTTATTAATTTGATTTAAAAAAAAAAATTGTAATTTGTTTTTAATATTATTTTTATTTATTTGCACAGCAGGATGTGCGCCCCACATAATTTGCGCCCCACAGGATGTGCAAGCACAGTTTTTTTATTAATTTGATTTAAAAAAAAAATTGAAATTTGTTTTTAATATTATTTTTATTTATGTGCGCAGCAGGATGTGTGCCGCAGGATGTGCGCCCCACAGAATTTGCGCCCCACAGGATGTGCAAGCACAGTTTTTTTATTAATTTGATTTAAATATTTTTTTTTGTAAAAATGTTTTAATATTACTTTTATTCATGTGCGCAGCAGGATTTGTGCCGCAGGATGTGCGCCCCAAAGAATTTGCGCCCCACAGGATGTGCAAGCACAGTTTTTTTATTAATTTGATTTAAAAAAAAAATTGTAATTTGTTTTTAATATTATTTTTATTTATGTGCGCAGCAGGATGTGCGCGGCAGGATGTGCGCCCCACAGGATGTGCAAGCACAGTTTGTTTATTAATTTGATTTTAAAAAAAAAATTGTAATTTGTTTTTAATATTATTTTTATTTATTTGCACAGCAGGATGTGCGCCCCACATAATTTGCGCCCCACAGGAAATGCAAGCACAGTTTTTTTATTAATTTGATTTAAAAAAAAAATTGAAATTTGTTTTTAATATTATTTTTATTTATGTGCGCAGCAGGATGTGCGCCGCAGGATGTGCGCCCCACAGAATTTGCGCCCCACAGGATGTGCAAGCACAGTTTTTTTATTAATTTGATTTAAATATTTTTTTTTGTAAAAATGTTTTAATATTATTTTTATTTATGTGCGCAGCAAGATGTGCGCCGCAGGATGTGCGCCCCACAGAATTTGCGCCCCACAGGATGTGCAAGCACAGTTTGTTTATTAATTTGATTTTAAAAAAAAAATTGTAATTTGTTTTTAATATTATTGTTATTTATGTGCGCAGCAGGATGTGCGCCGCAGGATGTGCGCCCCACATAATTTGCGCCCCACAGGATGTGCAAGGACAGTTTTTTTATTAATTTGATTTAAAAAAAAAATTGTAATTTGTTTTTAATATTATTTTTATTTATGTGCGCAGCAGGATGTGCGCCGCAGGATGTGCGCCCCACATAATTTGCGCCCCACAGGATGTGCAAGCACAGTTTTTTTATTAATTTGATTTAAATATATTTTTTTGTAAAAGTGTTTTAATATTATTTTTATTCATGTGCACAGCAGGATGTGCGCCGCAGGATGTGCGCCCCACAGAATTTTCGCCCCACAGGATGTGCAAGCACAGTTTTTTTATTAATTTGATTTTAAAAAAAAAATTGTAATTTGTTTATAATATTATCTTTATTTATGTGCGCAGCAGGATGTGCGCCGCAGGATGTGTGCCCCACAGAATTTGCGCCCCACAGGATGTTCAAGCACAGTTTTTTTAATAATTTGATTTAAATATTTTTTTTTGTAAAAATGTTTTAATATTATTTTTATTTATGTGCGCAGCAGGATGTGCGCCGCAGGATGTGCGCCCCACAGAATTTGCGCCCCACAGGATGTGCAAGCACAGTTTTTTTATTAATTTGATTTAAATATTTTTTTTTGTAAAAATGTTTTAATATTATTTTTATTTATGTGCGCAGCAAGATGTGCGCCGCAGGATGTGCGCCCCACAGGATGTGCAAGGACAGTTTTTTTATTAATTTGATTTAAAAAAAAAAATTGTAATTTGTTTTTAATATTATTTTTATTTATGTGCGCAGCAGGATGTGCGCCCCACAGGATGTGCAAGCACAGTTTGTTTATTAATTTGATTTTAAAAAAAAAATTGTAATTTGTTTTTAATATTATTTTTATTTATGTGCGCAGCAGGATGTGTGCCGCAGGATGTGCGCCCCACAGAATTTGTGCCCCACAGGATGTGCAAGCACAGTTTTTTCATTAATTTGATTTAAAAAAAAATTGTAATTTGTTTTTAATATTATTTTTATTTATGTGCGCAGCAGGATTTGCGCCGCAGGATGTGTGCCCCACAGAATTTGCGCCCCACAGGATGTTCAAGCACAGTTTTTTTAATAATTTGATTTAAATATTTTTTTTTGTAAAAATGTTTTAATATTATTTTTATTTATGTGCGCAGCAGGATGTGCGCCGCAGGATGTGCGCCCCACAGAATTTGCGCCCCACAGGATGTGCAAGCACAGTTTTTTTATTAATTTGATTTAAAAAAAAAAACTTGTAAATTTGTTTCAATATTATTTGTATTTATGTGCGCAGCAGGATGTGTGCCGCAGGATGTGCGCCCCACAGAATTTTCGCCCCACAGGATGTGCAAGCACAGTTTTTTTATTAATTTGATTTAAAAAAAAAAATTGTAATTTGTTTTTAATATTATTTTTATTTATGTGCGCAGCAGGATGTGCGCCACAGGATGTGCGCCCCACAGAATTTGCGCCCCACAGGATGTGCAAGCACAGTTTTTTTATTAATTTGATTTAAATATTTTTTTTTGTAAAAATGTTTTAATATTATTTTTATTCATGTGCGCCCCACAGAATTTGCGCCCCACAGGTATGTGCAAGCAAAGGTTTTTATTAGTTATATTTAAATATTTTTTTTTGTAAAAATGTTTTAATATTATTTTTATTTATGTGCGCAGCAGGATGTGCGCCGCAGGATGTGCGCCCCACATAATTTGCGCCCCACAGGATGTGCAAGCACAGTTTTTTTATTAATTTGATTTAAATATATTTTTTTGTAAAAGTGTTTTAATATTATTTTTATTCATGTGCACAGCAGGATGTGCGCCGCAGGATGTGCGCCCCACAGAATTTTCGCCCCACAGGATGTGCAAGCACAGTTTTTTTATTAATTTGACTTAAATATTTTTTTTTGTAAAAATGTTTTATTTTATTTTTATTTATGTGCGCAGCAGGATGTGCGCCGCAGGATGTGCGCCCCACAGAATTTGCGCCCCACAGGATGTGCAAGGACAGTTTTTTTATTAATTTGATTTTTAAAAAAAAATTGTAATTTGTTTTTAATATTATTTTTATTTATGTGCGCTGCAGGATGTGTGCCCCACATAATTTGCGCCCCACAGGATGTGCAAGCAAGGTTTTTTATTAGTTATATTTAAATATTTTTTTTTGTAAAAATGTTTTAATATTAATTTTATTTATGTGCGCAGCAGGATGTGCGCCGCAGGATGTGCGCCCCACAGAATTTGCGCCCCACAGGATGTGCGACAGTTTTTTTATTAATTTGATTTAAAAAAAAAAATTGTAATTTGTTTTTAATATTATTTTTATTTATGTGCGCAGCAGGATGTGCGCCACAGGATGTGCGCCCCACAGAATTTGCGCCCCACAGGATGTGCAAGGACAGTTTTTTTATTAATTTGATTTAAAAAAAAAAATTGTAATTTGTTTTTAATATTATTTTTATTTATGTGCGCAGCAGGATGTGCGCCGCAGGATGTGCGCCCCACATAATTTGCGCCCCACAGGTATGTGCAAGCAAGGTTTTTTATTAGTTATATTTAAATATTTTTTTTTGTAAAAATGTTTTAATATTATTTTTATTTATGTGCGCAGCAGGATGTGCGCCGCAGGATGTGCGCCCCACATAATTTGCATCCCACAGGATGTGCAAGCACATTTTTTTTATTAATTTGATTTAAAAAAAAAAAAATTGTAAATTTTTTTTAATTTTATTTGTATTTATTTGCGCAGCAGGATGTGCGCTGCAGGATGTGCACCGCATGATGTGCGCCCCACAGAATTTGCGCCCCACAGGATGTGCAAGGACAGTTTTTTTATTAATTTGATTTAAAAAAAAAAATTGTAATTTGTTTTTAATATTATTTTTATTTATGTGCGCAGCAGGATGTGCGCCCCACAGGATGTGCAAGCACAGTTTGTTTATTAATTTGATTTTAAAAAAAAAATTGTAATTTGTTTTTAATATTATTTTTATTTATGTGCGCAGCAGGATGTGTGCCGCAGGATGTGCGCCCCACAGAATTTGTGCCCCACAGGATGTGCAAGCACAGTTTTTTCATTAATTTGATTTAAAAAAAAATTGTAATTTGTTTTTAATATTATTTTTATTTATGTGCGCAGCAGGATGTGCGCCGCAGGATGTGCGCCCCACATAATTTGCGCCCCACAGGATGTGCAAGCACAGTTTTTTTATTAATTTGATTTAAATATTTTTTTTTGTAAAAATGTTTTAATATTATTTTTATTCATGTGTGCCCCACAGAATTTGCGCCCCACAGGATGTGCAAGCACAGTTTTTTTATTAATTTGATTTAAATATTTTTTTTTGTAAAAATGTTTTAATATTATTATTATTCATGTGCGCAGCAGGATTTGTGCCGCAGGATGTGCGCCCCACAGAATTTGTGCCCCACAGGATGTGCAAGCACAGTTTTTTCATTAATTTGATTTAAAAAAAAATTGTAATTTGTTTTTAATATTATTTTTATTTATGTGCGCAGCAGGATGTGCGCCGCAGGATGTGCGCCCCACAGGATGTGCAAGCACAGTTTGTTTATTAATTTGATTTTAAAAAAAAAATTGTAATTTGTTTTTAATATTATTTTTATTTATGTGCGCAGCAGGATGTGTGCCGCAGGATGTGCGCCCCACAGAATTTGCAGCCCACAGGATGTGCAAGCACAGTTTTTTTATTCATTTGATTTAAATATTTTTTTTTGTATAAATGTTTTGATATTATTTGTATTAATGTGCGCAGCTGGATGTGCGCCGCAGGATGTGCGCCCCACAAAATTTGCGCTCCACAGGATGTGCAAGGACAGTTTTTTTATTAATTTGATTTAAAAAAAAAAATTGTAATTTGTTTTTAATATTATTTTTATTTATGTGCGCAGCAGGATGTGCGCCCCACAGAATTTGCGCCCCACAGGATGAGCAAGCACATTTTTTTTATTAATTTGATTTAAATATTTTTTTTTGTAAAAATGTTTTAATATTATTTTTATTCATGTGCGCAGCAGGATTTGCGCCGCAGGATGTGCGCCCCACAGAATTTGCGCCCCACAGGATGTGCAAGCACAGTTTTTTTATTAATTTGATTTAAAAAAAAAATTGTAATTTGTTTTTAATATTATTTTTATTTATGTGCGCAGCAGGATGTGCGCCGCAGGATGTGCGCCCCACAGGATGTGCAAGCACAGTTTGTTTATTAATTTGATTTTAAAAAAAAAATTGTAATTTGTTTTTAATATTATTTTTATTTATGTGCGCAGCAGGATGTGCGCCGCAGGATGTGCGCCCCACAGAATTTGCGCCCCACAGGATGTGCAAGCACAGTTTTTTTATTAATTTGATTTAAATATTTTTTTTTGTATAAATGTTTTAATATTATTTTTATTTATGTGCGCAGCAGGATGTGCGCCGCAGGATGTGCGCCCCACAGAATTTGCGCCCCACAGGATGTGCAAGCACAGTTTGTTTATTAATTTGATTTAAAAAAAAAAATTGTAATTTGTTTTTAATATTATTTTTATTTATTTGCACAGCAGGATGTGCGCCCCACATAATTTGCGCCCCACAGGATGTGCAAGCACAGTTTTTTTATCAGTTATATTTAAATATTTTTTTTTTGTAATAATGTTTTAATATTATTTTTATTCATGTGCGCAGCAGGATGTGCGCCGCAGGATGTGCGCCCCACATAATTTGCGCCCGACAGGATGTGCAAGCACAGTTTTTTTATTCATTTGATTTAAATATTTTTTTTTGTATAAATGTTTTGATATTATTTGTATTAATGTGCGCAGCTGGATGTGCGCCGCAGGATGTGCGCCCCACAAAATTTGCGCTCCACAGGATGTGCAAGGACAGTTTTTTTATTAATTTGATTTAAAAAAAAAAAATTGTAATTTGTTTTTAATATTATTTTTATTTATGTGCGCCGCAGGATGTGCGCCCCACAGAATTTGCGCCCCACAGGATGTGCAAGCTCAGTTTTTTTATTAATTTGATTTAAAAAAAAAATTGTAATTTGTTTTTAATATTATTTTTATTTATGTGCGCAGCAGGATGTGCGCCGCAGGATGTGCGCCCCACAGAATTTGCGCCCCACAGGATGTGCAAGGACAGTTTTTTTATTAATTTGATTTAAATATTTTTTTTTGTAAAAATGTTTTAATATTATTTTTATTTATGTGCGCAGCAAGATGTGCGCCGCAGGATGTGCGCCCCACAGAATTTGCGCCCCACAGGATGTGCAAGCACAGTTTGTTTATTAATTTGATTTTAAAAAAAAAATTGTAATTTGTTTTTAATATTATTGTTATTTATGTGCGCAGCAGGATGTGCGCCGCAGGATGTGCGCCCCACAGAATTTGCGCCCCACAGGATGTGCAAGCACAGTTTTTTTATTAATTTGATTTAAAAAAAAAATTGAAATTTGTTTTTAATATTATTTTTATTTATGTGCGCAGCAGGATGTGTGCCGCAGGATGTGCGCCCCACAGAATTTGCGCCCCACAGGATGTGCAAGCACAGTTTTTTTATTAATTTGATTTAAATATTTTTTTTTGTAAAAATGTTTTAATATTATTTTTATTTATGTGCGCAGCAAGATGTGCGCCGCAGGATGTGCGCCCCACAGAATGTGCAAGCACAGTTTGTTTATTAATTTGATTTTAAAAAAAAAATTGTAATTTGTTTTTAATATTATTGTTATTTATGTGCGCAGCAGGATGTGCGCCGCAGGATGTGCGCCCCACAGAATTTGCGCCCCACAGGATGTGCAAGCACAGTTTTTTTATTAATTTGATTTAAAAAAAAAATTGAAATTTGTTTTTAATATTATTTTTATTTATGTGCGCAGCAGGATGTGTGCCGCAGGATGTGCGCCCCACAGAATTTGCGCCCCACAGGATGTGCAAGCACAGTTTTTTTATTAATTTGATTTAAATATTTTTTTTTGTAAAAATGTTTTAATATTATTTTTATTTATGTGCGCAGCAGGATGTGCGCCGCAGGATGTGCGCCCCACAGAATTTGCGCCCCACAGGATGTGCAAGCACAGTTTGTTTATTAATTTGATTTAAAAAAAAAAATTGTAATTTGTTTTTAATATTATTTTTATTTATTTGCACAGCAGGATGTGTGCCCCACATAATTTGCGCCCCACAGGATGAGCAAGCACATTTTTTTTATTAATTTGATTTAAATATTTTTTTTTGTAAAAATGTTTTAATATTATTTTTATTCATGTGCGCAGCAGGATTTGCGCCGCAGGATGTGCGCCCCACAGAATTTGCGCCCCACAGGATGTGCAAGCACAGTTTTTTTATTAATTTGATTTAAAAAAAAAATTGTAATTTGTTTTTAATATTATTTTTATTTATGTGCGCAGCAGGATGTGCGCCGCAGGATGTGCGCCCCACAGAATTTGCGCCCCACAGGATGTGCAAGCACAGTTTTTTTATTAGTTATATTTAAATATTTTTTTTTTGTAATAATGTTTTAATATTATATTTATTCATGTGCGCAGCAGGATGTGCGCCGCAGGATGTGCGCCCCACAGAATTTGCGCCCCACAGGATGTGCAAGCACAGTTTTTTTATTAATTTGATTTTAAAAAAAAATTGTAATTTGTTTTTAATATTATTTTTATTTATGTGCGCAGCAGGATGTGCGCCCCACAGAATTTGCGCCCCACAGGATGTGCAAGCACAGTTTGTTTATTAATTTGATTTAAAAAAAAAATTTGTTTTTAATATTATTTTTATTTATGTGCTTAGCAGGATGTGCGCCGCAGGATGTGCGCCCCACAGAATTTGCGCCCCACAGGATGTGCAAGCACAGTTTTTTTATTAATTTGATTTAAATATTTTTTTTTGTAAAAATGTTTTAATATTATTTTTATTCATGTGCGCAGCAGGATGTGTGCCGCAGGATGTGCGCCCCACATAATTTGCGCCCCACAGGATGTGCAAGCACAGTTTTTTTATTAATTTGATTTAAATATTTTTTTTTGTAAAAATGTTTTAATATTATTTTTATTCATGTGCGCAGCAGGATTTGTGCCGCAGGATGTGCGCCCCACAGAATTTGCGCCCCACAGGATGTGCAAGCACAGTTTTTTTATTAATTTGATTTTAAAAAAAAAATTGTAATTTGTTTTTAATATTATTTTTATTCATGTGCGCAGCAGGATGTGGGCCGCAGGATGTGCGCCCCACAGGATGTGCAAGCACAGTTTGTTTATTAATGTGATTTTAAAAAAAAAATTGTAATTTGTTTTTAATATTATTTTTATTCATGTGCACAGCAGGATGTGCGCCGCAGGATGTGCGCCCCACAGAATTTGCGCCCCACAGGATGTGCAAGCACAGTTTTTTTATTAGTTATATTTAAATATTTTTTTTTTGTAATAATGTTTTAATATTATTTTTATTCATGTGCGCAGCAGGATGTGCGCCGCAGGATGTGCGCCCCACATAATTTGCGCCCCACAGGATGTGCAAGCACAGTTTTTTTATTAATTTGATTTAAAAAAAAAATTGAAATTTGTTTTTAATATTATTTTTATTTATGTGCGCAGCAGGATGTGCGCCGCAGGATGTGCGCCCCACATAATTTGCGCCCCACAGGATGTGCAAGCACAGTTTTTTTATTAATTTGATTTAAAAAAAAAATTGAAATTTGTTTTTAATATTATTTTTATTTATGTGCGCAGCAGGATGTGCGCCGCAGGATGTGCGCCCCACAGGATGTGCAAGCACAGTTTGTTTATTAATTTGATTTAAAAAAAAAAATTGTAATTTGTTTTTAATATTATTTTTATTCATGTGCGCAGCAGGATGTGCGCCGCAGGATGTGCGCCCCACATAATTTGCGCCCCACAGGATGTGCAAGCACAGTTTTTTTATTAATTTGATTTAAATTTTTTTTTTTGTAAAAATGTTTTAATATTATTTTTATTCATGTGCGCAGCAGGATTTGTGCCGCAGGATGTGCGCCCCACAGAATTTGCGCCCCACAGGATGTGCAAGCACAGTTTTTTTATTAGTTATATTTAAATATTTTTTTTTTGTAATAATGTTTTAATATTATTTTTATTCATGTGCGCAGCAGGATGTGCGCCGCAGGATGTGCGCCCCACATAATTTGCGCCCGACAGGATGTGCAAGCACAGTTTTTTTATTCATTTGATTTAAATATTTTATTTTGTATAAATGTTTTGATATTATTTGTATTAATGTGCGCAGCTGGATGTGCGCCGCAGGATGTGCGCCCCACAGGATGTGCAAGCACAGTTTGTTTATTAATTTGATTTAAAAAAAAAAATTGTAATTTGTTTTTAATATTATTTTTATTTATTTGCACAGCAGGATGTGCGCCCCACATAATTTGCGCCCCACAGGATGTGCAAGCACAGTTTTTTTATTAGTTATATTTAAATATTTTTTTTTTGTAATAATGTTTTAATATTATTTTTATTCATGTGCGCAGCAGGATTTGCGCCGCAGGATGTGCGCCCCACAGAATTTGCGCCCCACAGGATGTGCAAGCACAGTTTTTTTATTAATTTGATTTAAAAAAAAAATTGTAATTTGTTTTTAATATTATTTTTATTTATGTGCGCAGCAGGATGTGCGCCGCAGGATGTGCGCCCCACAGAATTTGCGCCCCACAGGATGTGCAAGCACAGTTTTTTTATTAGTTATATTTAAATATTTTTTTTTTGTAATAATGTTTTAATATTATTTTTATTCATGTGCGCAGCAGGATGTGCGCCGCAGGATGTGCGCCCCACAGAATTTGCGCCCCACAGGATGTGCAAGCACAGTTTTTTTATTAATTTGATTTTAAAAAAAAATTGTAATTTGTTTTTAATATTATTTTTATTTATGTGCGCAGCAGGATGTGCGCCCCACAGAATTTGCGCCCCACAGGATGTGCAAGCACAGTTTGTTTATTAATTTGATTTAAAAAAAAAATTTGTTTTTAATATTATTTTTATTTATGTGCTTAGCAGGATGTGCGCCGCAGGATGTGCGCCCCACAGAATTTGCGCCCCACAGGATGTGCAAGCACAGTTTTTTTATTAATTTGATTTAAATATTTTTTTTTGTAAAAATGTTTTAATATTATTTTTATTCATGTGCGCAGCAGGATGTGTGCCGCAGGATGTGCGCCCCACATAATTTGCGCCCCACAGGATGTGCAAGCACAGTTTTTTTATTAATTTGATTTAAATATTTTTTTTTGTAAAAATGTTTTAATATTATTTTTATTCATGTGCGCAGCAGGATTTGTGCCGCAGGATGTGCGCCCCACAGAATTTGCGCCCCACAGGATGTGCAAGCACAGTTTTTTTATTAATTTGATTTTAAAAAAAAAATTGTAATTTGTTTTTAATATTATTTTTATTCATGTGCGCAGCAGGATGTGGGCCGCAGGATGTGCGCCCCACAGGATGTGCAAGCACAGTTTGTTTATTAATGTGATTTTAAAAAAAAAATTGTAATTTGTTTTTAATATTATTTTTATTCATGTGCACAGCAGGATGTGCGCCGCAGGATGTGCGCCCCACAGAATTTGCGCCCCACAGGATGTGCAAGCACAGTTTTTTTATTAATTTGATTTAAATATTTTTTTTTGTAAAAATGTTTTAATATTATTTTTATTTATGTGCGCAGCAGGATGTTCGCCCCACATAATTTGCGCCCCACAGGATGTGCAAGCACAGTTTTTTTATTAGTTATATTTAAATATTTTTTTTTTGTAATAATGTTTTAATATTATTTTTATTCATGTGCGCAGCAGGATGTGCGCCGCAGGATGTGCGCCCCACATAATTTGCGCCCCACAGGATGTGCAAGCACAGTTTTTTTATTAATTTGATTTAAAAAAAAAATTGAAATTTGTTTTTAATATTATTTTTATTTATGTGCGCAGCAGGATGTGCGCCGCAGGATGTGCGCCCCACAGGATGTGCAAGCACAGTTTGTTTATTAATTTGATTTAAAAAAAAAAATTGTAATTTGTTTTTAATATTATTTTTATTCATGTGCGCAGCAGGATGTGCGCCGCAGGATGTGCGCCCCACATAATTTGCGCCCCACAGGATGTGCAAGCACAGTTTTTTTATTAATTTGATTTAAATTTTTTTTTTTGTAAAAATGTTTTAATATTATTTTTATTCATGTGCGCAGCAGGATTTGTGCCGCAGGATGTGCGCCCCACAGAATTTGCGCCCCACAGGATGTGCAAGCACAGTTTTTTTATTAATTTGATTTAAAAAAAAAATTGAAATTTGTTTTTAATATTATTTTTATTTATGTGCGCAGCAGGATGTGTGCCGCAGGATGTGCGCCCCACATAATTTTCGCCCCACAGGATGTGCAAGCACAGTTTTTTTATTAATTTGATTTAAATATTTTTTTTTGTAAAAATGTTTTAATATTGTTTTTATTTATGTGCCCAGCAGGATGTGCGCCGCAGGATTTGCGCCCCACAGAATTTGCGCCCCACAGGATGTGCAAGCACAGTTTTTTTATTAATTTGATTTAAATATTTTTTTTTGTAAAAATGTTTTAATATTATTTTTATTCATGTGCGCAGCAGGATTTGTGCCGCAGGATTTGCGCCCCACAGAATTTGCGCCCCACAGGATGTGCAAGCACAGTTTTTTTATTAATTTGATTTAAATATTTTTTTTTGTAAAAATGTTTTAATATTATTTTTATTCATGTGCGCAGCAGGATTTGTGCCGCAGGATATGCGCCCCACATAATTTGCGCCCCACAGAATGTGCAAACGCACAGTTTTTTTATTAGTTATATTTAAATTTTTTTTTTTGTAAAAATGTTTTAATATTATTTTTTATTCATGTGCGCCCCACAGAATTTGCGCCCCACAGGATGTGCAAGGACAGTTTTTTTATTAATTTGATTTAAAAAAAAAATTGTAATTTGTTTTTAATATTATTTTTATTTATGTGCGCAGCAGGATGTGCGCCGCAGGATGTGCGCCCCACATAATTTGCGCCCCACAGGATGTGCAAGCACAGTTTTTTTATTAATTTGATTTAAATATATTTTTTTGTAAAAGTGTTTTAATATTATTTTTATTCATGTGCACAGCAGGATGTGCGCCGCAGGATGTGCGCCCCACAGAATTTTCGCCCCACAGGATGTGCAAGCACAGTTTTTTTATTAATTTGATTTTAAAAAAAAAATTGTAATTTGTTTATAATATTATCTTTATTTATGTGCGCAGCAGGATGTGCGCCGCAGGATGTGTGCCCCACAGAATTTGCGCCCCACAGGATGTTCAAGCACAGTTTTTTTAATAATTTGATTTAAATATTTTTTTTTGTAAAAATGTTTTAATATTATTTTTATTTATGTGCGCAGCAGGATGTGCGCCGCAGGATGTGCGCCCCACAGAATTTGCGCCCCACAGGATGTGCAAGCACATTTTTTTATTAATTTGATTTAAATATTTTTTTATGTAAAAATGTTTTAATATTATTTTTATTTATGTGCGCAGCAGGATGTGCGCCGCAGGATGTGCGCCCCACAGAATTTGCGCCCCACATAATTTGCGCCCCACAGGAAGTGCAAGCACAGTTTTTTTATTAATTTGATTTAGATATTTTTTTTTGTAAAAATGTTTTAATTTTATTTTTATTCATGTGCACAGCAGGATACGCGCCGCAGGATGTGCGCCCCACATAATTTGCGCCCCACAGAATGTGCAAACGCACAGTTTTTTTATTAGTTATATTTAAATTTTTTTTTTTGTAAAAATGTTTTAATATTATTTTTTATTCATGTGCGCCCCACAGAATTTGCGCCCCACAGGATGTGCAAGGACAGTTTTTTTATTAATTTGATTTAAAAAAAAAATTGTAATTTGTTTTTAATATTATTTTTATTTATGTGCGCAGCAGGATGTGCGCCGCAGGATGTGCGCCCCACATAATTTGCGCCCCACAGGATGTGCAAGCACAGTTTTTTTATTAATTTGATTTAAATATATTTTTTTGTAAAAGTGTTTTAATATTATTTTTATTCATGTGCACAGCAGGATGTGCGCCGCAGGATGTGCGCCCCACAGAATTTGCGCCCCACAGGATGTGCAAGGACAGTTTTTTTATTAATTTGATTTAAATATTTTTTTTTGTAAAAATGTTTTAATATTATATTTATTTATGTGCGCAGCTGGATGTGCGCCGCAGGATGTGCGCCCCACAGAATTTGCGCCCCACAGGATGTGCAAGCACAGTTTTTTTATTAATTTGATTTAAATATTTTTTTTTGTAAAAATGTTTTAATATTATTTTTATTTATGTGCGCAGCAAGATGTGCGCCGCAGGATGTGCGCCCCACAGGATGTGCAAGGACAGTTTTTTTATTAATTTGATTTAAAAAAAAAAATTGTAATTTGTTTTTAATATTATTTTTATTTATGTGCGCAGCAGGATGTGCGCCCCACAGGATGTGCAAGCACAGTTTGTTTATTAATTTGATTTTAAAAAAAAAATTGTAATTTGTTTTTAATATTATTTTTATTTATGTGCGCAGCAGGATGTGTGCCGCAGGATGTGCGCCCCACAGAATTTGTGCCCCACAGGATGTGCAAGCACAGTTTTTTCATTAATTTGATTTAAATATTTTTTTTTGTAAAAATGTTTTAATATTGTTTTTATTTATGTGCGCAGCAGGATGTGCGCCGCAGGATTTGCGCCCCACAGAATTTGCGCCCCACAGGATGTGCAAGCACAGTTTTTTTATTAATTTGATTTTAAAAAAAAATTGTAATTTGTTTTTAATATTATTTTTATTTATGTGCGCAGCAGGATGTGCGCCGCAGGATGTGCGCCCCACAGGATGTACAAGCACAGTTTTTTTATTAATTTGATTTAAAAAAAAAATAATTGTAAATTGTTTTTAATATTATTTTTATTTTTGTGCGCAGCAGGGTGTGCGCCGCAGGATGTGCGCCCCACATAATTTGCGCCCCACAGGATGTGCAAGCACAGTTTTTTTATTAATTTGATTTAAATATTTTTTTTTGTCAAAATGTTTTAATATTATTTTTATTTATGTGCGCAGCAGGATGTGCGCCGCAGGATGTGCGCCCCACAGAATTTGCGCCCCACAGGATGTGCAAGGACAGTTTTTTTATTAATTTGATTTTTAAAAAAAAATTGTAATTTGTTTTTAATATTATTTTTATTTATGTGTGCAGCAGGATGTGCGCCGCATGATGTGCGCCCCACATAATTTGCGCCCCACAGGATGTGCCAGCACAGTTTTTTTATTAATTTGATTTAAAAAAAAAAAAATGTAATTTGTTTTTAATATTATTTTTATTTATGTGCGCCGCATGATGTGCGCCCCACATAATTTTTGCCCCACAGGATGTGCAAGCACAGTTTTTTTATTAATTTGATTTAAAAAAAAAATTGTAAATTTGTTTCAATATTATTTTTATTTATGTGTGCCGCAGGATGTGCGCCCCACATAATTTGCGCCCCACAGGATGTGCAAGCACAGTTTTTGTATTAATTTGATTTAAATATATTTTTTTGTAAAAATGTTTTAATATTATTTTTATTTATGTGCGCAGCAGGATGTGCGCCGCATGATGTGCGCCCCACATAATTTGCGCCCCACAGGATGTGCAAGCACAGTTTTTGTATTAATTTGATTTAAATATATTTTTTTGTAAAAATGTTTTAATATTATTTTTATTTTTGTGCGCAGCAGGGTGTGCGCCGCAGGATGTGCGCCCCACATAATTTGCGCCCCACAGGATGTGCAAGCACAGTTTTTTTATTAATTTGATTTAAATATTTTTTTTTGTCAAAATGTTTTAATATTATTTTTATTTATGTGCGCAGCAGGATGTGCGCCGCAGGATGTGCGCCCCACAGAATTTGCGCCCCACAGGATGTGCAAGGACAGTTTTTTTATTAATTTGATTTTTAAAAAAAAATTGTAATTTGTTTTTAATATTATTTTTATTTATGTGCGCAGCAGGATGTGCGCCGCATGATGTGCGCCCCACATAATTTTTGCCCCACAGGATGTGCAAGCACAGTTTTTTTATTAATTTGATTTAAAAAAAAAAAATTGTAAATTTGTTTCAATATTATTTTTATTTATGTGCGCAGCAGGATGTGCGCCCCACATAATTTGCGCCCCACAGGATGTGCAAGCACAGTTTTTTTATTAATTTGATTTTAATATATTTTTTTGTAAAAATGTTTTAATATTATTTTTATTTATGTGCACAGCAGGATGTGCGCTGCAGGATGTGCGCCCCACATAATTTGCGCCCCACAGGATGTGCAAGCACATTTTTTTTATTAATTTGATTTAAAAAAAAAAAATTGTAAATTTTTTTTAATTTCATTTTTATTCATGTGCGCAGCAGGATGTGCGCCGCAGGATGTGCGCCCCACAGAATTTGCGCCCCACAGGATGTGCAAGGACAGTTTTTTTATTAATTTGATTTAAAAAAAAAAATTGTAATTTGTTTTTAATATTATTTTTATTTATGTGCGCAGCAGGATGTGCCTCGCAGGATGTGCGCCCCACATAATTTGCGCCCCACAGGATGTGCAAGCACAGTTTTTGTATTAATTTGATTTAAATATATTTTTTTGTAAAAATGTTTTAATATTATTTTTATTTATGTGCGCAGCAGGATGTGCGCCGCAGGATGTACAAGCACAGTTTTTTATTATTTTGATTTAAATATTTTTTTTTGTAAAAATGTTTTAATATTATTTTTATTTATGTGCGCAGAAGGATGTGCGCCGCAGGGTGTGCGCCCCACATAATTTGCGCCCCACAGGATGTGCAAGCACAGTTTTTGTATTAATTTGATTTAAATATATTTTTTTGTAAAAATGTTTTAATATTATTTTTATTTATGTGCGCAGCAGGATGTGCGCCGCAGGATGTACAAGCACAGTTTTTTTATTATTTTGATTTAAATATTTTTTTTTGTAAAAATGTTTTAATATTATTTTTATTTATGTGCGCAGCAGGATGTTAGCCGCAGGATGTTTGCCCCACAGAATTTGCGCCCCACAGAATGTGCAAGCACAGTTTTTTTATTAATTTGATTTTAATATATTTTTTTGTAAAAATGTTTTAATATTATTTTTATTTATGTGCGCAGCAGGATGTGTTCCGCAGGATGTGCGCCCCACATAATTTGCGCCCCACAGGATGTGCAAGCACAGTTTTTTTATTAATTTGATTTAAAAAAAAAATAATTGTAAATTGTTTTTAATATTATTTTTATTTATGTGCGCAGCAGGATGTGCGCCGCAGGATGTACAAGCAAAGTTTTTTTATTATTTTGATTTAAATATTTTTTTTTGTAAAAATGTTTTAATATTATTTTGATTTATGTGCGCAGCAGGATGTGCCTCGCAGGATGTGCGCCCCACAGAATTTGCGCCCCACAGGATGTGCAAGCACAGTTTTTTTATTAATTTGATTTAAATATTTTTTTTTGTAAAAATGTTTTAATATTATTTTTATACATGTGCGCAGCAGGATTTGCGCCGCAGGATGTGCGCCCCACAGAATTTGCGCCCCACAGGATGTGCAAGGACAGTTTTTTTATTAATTTGATTTTAAAAAAAAATTGTAATTTGTTTTTAATATTATTTTTATTTATGTGCGCAGCAGGATGTGCGCCGCAGGATTTGCGGCCCACAGAATTTGCGCCCCACAGGATGTGCAAGCACAGTTTTTTTATTAATTTGATTTTAAAAAAAAAATTGTAATTTGTTTTTAATATTATTTTTATTCATGTGCGCAGCAGGATGTGGGCCGCAGGATGTGCGCCCCACAGGATGTGCAAGCACAGTTTGTTTATTAATGTGATTTTAAAAAAAAAATTGTAATTTGTTTTTAATATTATTTTTATTCATGTGCACAGCAGGATGTGCGCCGCAGGATGTGCGCCCCACAGAATTTGCGCCCCACAGGATGTGCAAGCACAGTTTTTTTATTAATTTAATTTAAATATTTTTTTTTGTAAAAATGTTTTAATATTATTTTTATTTATGTGCGCAGCAGGATGTGCGCCCCACATAATTTGCGCCCCACAGGATGTGCAAGCACAGTTTTTTTATTAATTTGATTTAAAAAAAAAATTGAAATTTGTTTTTAATATTATTTTTATTTATGTGCGCAGCAGGATGTGCGCCGCAGGATGTGCGCCCCACAGGATGTGCAAGCACAGTTTGTTTATTAATTTGATTTTAAAAAAAAAATTGTAATTTGTTTTTAATATTATTTTTATTCATGTGCGCAGCAGGATGTGCGCCGCAGGATGTGCGCCCCACATAATTTGCGCCCCACAGGATGTGCAAGCACAGTTTTTTTATTAATTTGATTTAAATTTTTTTTTTTGTAAAAATGTTTTAATATTATTTTTATTCATGTGCGCAGCAGGATTTGTGCCGCAGGATGTGCGCCCCACATAATTTGCGCCCCACAGGATGTGCAAGCACAGTTTTTTTATTAGTTATATTTAAATATTTTTTTTTTGTAATAATGTTTTAATATTATTTTTATTCATGTGCGCAGCAGGATATGCGCCGCAGGATGTGCGCCCCACATAATTTGCGCCCGACAGGATGTGCAAGCACAGTTTTTTTATTCATTTGATTTAAATATTTTATTTTGTATAAATGTTTTGATATTATTTGTATTAATGTGCGCAGCTGGATGTGCGCCGCAGGATGTGCGCCCCACAGGATGTGCAAGCACAGTTTGTTTATTAATTTGATTTAAAAAAAAAAATTGTAATTTGTTTTTAATATTATTTTTATTTATTTGCACAGCAGGATGTGCGCCCCACATAATTTGCGCCCCACAGGATGTGCAAGCACAGTTTTTTTATTAGTTATATTTAAATATTTTTTTTTTGTAATAATGTTTTAATATTATTTTTATTCATGTGCGCAGCAGGATGTGCGCTGCAGGATGTGCGCCCCACATAATTTGCGCCCCACAGGATGTGCAAGCACAGTTTTTTTATTAATTTGATTTAAAAAAAAAATTGAAATTTGTTTTTAATATTATTTTTATTTATGTGCGCAGCAGGATGTGTGCCGCAGGATGTGCGCCCCACATAATTTTCGCCCCACAGGATGTGCAAGCACAGTTTTTTTATTAATTTGATTTAAATATTTTTTTTTGTAAAAATGTTTTAATATTGTTTTTATTTATGTGCCCAGCAGGATGTGCGCCGCAGGATTTGCGCCCCACAGAATTTGCGCCCCACAGGATGTGCAAGCACAGTTTTTTTATTAATTTGATTTAAATATTTTTTTTTGTAAAAATGTTTTAATATTATTTTTATTCATGTGCGCAGCAGGATTTGTGCCGCAGGATGTGCGCCCCACAGAGTTTGCGCCCCACAGGATGTGCAAGCACAGTTTTTTTATTAATTTGATTTAAATATTTTTTTTTGTAAATATGTCTTAATATTATTTTTATTTATGTGCGCAGCAGGATGTGCGCCGCAGGATGTGCGCCCCACAGAATTTGCGCCCCACATAATTTGCGCCCCACAGGAAGTGCAAGCACAGTTTTTTTATTAATTTGATTTAGATATTTTTTTTTGTAAAAATGTTTTAATTTTATTTTTATTTATGTGCGCAGCAGGGTGTGCGCCGCAGGATGTGCGCCCCACAGAATTTACGCCCCACAGGATGTGCAAGGACAGTTTTTTTATTAATTTGATTTTTAAAAAAAATTTTAATTTGTTTTTAATATTATTTTTATTTATGTGCGCAGCAGGATGTGCGCCGCAGGATGTGCGCCCCACAGAATTTGCGCCCCACAGGATGTGCAAGCACAGTTTTTTTATTAATTTGATTTAAATATTTTTTTTTGTAAAAATGTTTTAATATTATTTTTATTCATGTGCGCCGCAGGATGTGCGCCCCACAGGATTTGCAAGCACAGTTTTTTTATTAATTTGATTTAAATATTTTTTTTTGTAAAAATGTTTTAATATTATTTTTATTTATGTGCGCAGCAGGATGTGCGCCGCAGGATGTGCGGCCCACAGAATTTGCGCCCCACAGGATGTGCAAGCACAGTTTGTTTATTAATTTGATTTAAAAAAAAAATTGTAATTTGTTTTTAATATTATTTTTATATATGTGCGCAGCAGGATGTGCGCCACAGGATGTGCGCCCCACAGAATTTGCGCCCCACAGGATGTGCAAGCACAGTTTTTTTATTAATTTGATTTAAATATTTTTTTTTGTAAAAATGTTTTAATATTATTTTTATTTATGTGCGCAGCAGGATGTGCGCCCCACAGAATTTGCGCCCCACAGGATGTGCAAGCAAAGTTTGTTTATTAATTTGATTTAAAAAAAAAAATTGTAATTTGTTTTTAATATTATTGTTATTTATGTGCGCAGCAGGATGTGCGCCGCAGGATGTGCGCCCCACAGAATTTGCGCCCCACAGGATGTGCAAGCACAGTTTTTTTATTAATTTGATTTAAAAAAAAAATTGAAATTTGTTTTTAATATTATTTTTATTTATGTGCACAGCAGGATGTGTGCCGCAGGATGTGCGCCCCACAGAATTTGCGCCCCACAGGATGTGCAAGCACAGTTTTTTTATTAATTTGATTTAAATATTTTTTTTTGTAAAAATGTTTTAATATTATTTTTATTCATGTGCGCAGCAGGATGTGTGCCGCAGGATGTGCGCCCCACAGAATTTGCGCCCCACAAGATGTGCAAGCACAGTTTTTTTATTAATTTGATTTAAAAAAATAATTGTAATTTGTTTTTAATATTATTTTTATTTATGTGCGCAGCAGGATGTGCGCCGCAGGATATGCGCCCCACAGGATGTGCAAGCACAGTTTGTTTATTAATTTGATTTAAAAAAAAAATTGTAATTTGTTTTTAATATTATTTTTATATATGTGCGCAGCAGGATGTGCGCCGCAGGATGTGCGCCCCACAGAATTTGCGCCCAACAGGATGTGCAAGCACAGTTTTTTTATTAATTTGATTTAAATATTTTTTTTTGTAAAAATGTTTTAATATTATTTTTATTTATGTGCGCAGCAGGATGTCTGCCACAGGATGTGCGCCCCACAGAATTTGCGCCCCACAGGATGTGCAAGGACAGTTTTTTTATTAATTTGATTTAAAAAAAAAAAATTGTAATTTGTTTTTAATATTATTTTTATTTATGTGCGCAGCAGGATGTGCGCCCCACAGAATTTGCGCCCCACAGGATGTGCAAGCACAGTTTTTTTATTAATTTGATTTAAATATTTTTTTTTGTAAAAATGTTTTAATATTATTTTTATTTATGTGCGCAGCAGGATGTGCGCCGCAGGATGTGCGCCCCACAGAATTTGCGCCCCACAGGATGTGCAAGCAAAGTTTGTTTATTAATTTGATTTAAAAAAAAAAATTGTAATTTGTTTTTAATATTATTGTTATTTATGTGCGCAGCAGGATGTGCGCCGCAGGATGTGCGCCCCACAGAATTTGCGCCCCACAGGATGTGCAAGCACAGTTTGTTTATTAATTTGATTTAAAAAAAAAATTGTAATTTGTTTTTAATATTATTTTTATATATGTGCGCAGCAGGATGTGCGCCGCAGGATGTGCGCCCCACAAAATTTGCGCCCCACAGGATGTGCAAGCACAGTTTGTTTATTAATTTGATTTAAAAAAAAAATTGTAATTTGTTTTTAATATTATTTTTATATATGTGCGCAGCAGGATGTGCGCCGCAGGATGTGCGCCCCACAGAATTTGCGCCCCACAGGATGTGCAAGCACAGTTTTTTTATTAATTTGATTTAAATATTTTTTTTTGTAAAAATGTTTTAATATTGTTTTTATTTATGTGCGCAGCAGGATGTGCGCCGCAGGATTTGCGCCCCACAGAATTTGCGCCCCACAGGATGTGCAAGCACAGTTTTTTTATTAATTTGATTTAAAAAAATAATTGTAATTTGTTTTTAATATTATTTTTATTTATGTGCGCAGCAGGATGTGCGCCGCAGGATGTGCGCCCCACAGAATTTGCGCCCCACAGGATGTGCAAGCACAGTTTGTTTATTAATTTGATTTAAAAAAAAAATTGTAATTTGTTTTTAATATTATTTTTATATATGTGCGCAGCAGGATGTGCGCCGCAGGATGTGCGCCCCACAGAATTTGCGCCCCACAGGATGTGCAAGCACAGTTTTTTTATTAATTTGATTTAAATATTTTTTTTTGTAAAAATGTTTTAATATTATTTTTATTTATGTGCGCAGCAGGATGTGCGCCCCACAGAATTTGCGCCCCACAGGATGTGCAAGCAAAGTTTGTTTATTAATTTGATTTAAAAAAAAAAATTGTAATTTGTTTTTAATATTATTGTTATTTATGTGCGCAGCAGGATGTGCGCCGCAGGATGTGCGCCCCACAGAATTTGCGCCCCACAGGATGTGCAAGCACAGTTTTTTTATTAATTTGATTTAAAAAAAAAATTGAAATTTGTTTTTAATATTATTTTTATTTATGTGCACAGCAGGATGTGTGCCGCAGGATGTGCGCCCCACAGAATTTGCGCCCCACAGGATGTGCAAGCACAGTTTTTTTATTAATTTGATTTAAATATTTTTTTTTGTAAAAATGTTTTAATATTATTTTTATTCATGTGCGCAGCAGGATGTGTGCCGCAGGATGTGCGCCCCACATAATTTGCGCCCCACAAGATGTGCAAGCACAGTTTTTTTATTAATTTGATTTAAAAAAATAATTGTAATTTGTTTTTAATATTATTTTTATTTATGTGCGCAGCAGGATGTGCGCCGCAGGATATGCGCCCCACAGGATGTGCAAGCACAGTTTGTTTATTAATTTGATTTAAAAAAAAAATTGTAATTTGTTTTTAATATTATTTTTATATATGTGCGCAGCAGGATGTGCGCCGCAGGATGTGCGCCCCACAGAATTTGCGCCCAACAGGATGTGCAAGCACAGTTTTTTTATTAATTTGATTTAAATATTTTTTTTTGTAAAAATGTTTTAATATTATTTTTATTTATGTGCGCAGCAGGATGTCTGCCACAGGATGTGCGCCCCACAGAATTTGCGCCCCACAGGATGTGCAAGGACAGTTTTTTTATTAATTTGATTTAAAAAAAAAAAATTGTAATTTGTTTTTAATATTATTTTTATTTATGTGCGCAGCAGGATGTGCGCCCCACAGAATTTGCGCCCCACAGGATGTGCAAGCACAGTTTTTTTATTAATTTGATTTAAATATTTTTTTTTGTAAAAATGTTTTAATATTATTTTTATTTATGTGCGCAGCAGGATGTGCGCCGCAGGATGTGCGCCCCACAGAATTTGCGCCCCACAGGATGTGCAAGCAAAGTTTGTTTATTAATTTGATTTAAAAAAAAAAATTGTAATTTGTTTTTAATATTATTGTTATTTATGTGCGCAGCAGGATGTGCGCCGCAGGATGTGCGCCCCACAGAATTTGCGCCCCACAGGATGTGCAAGCACAGTTTGTTTATTAATTTGATTTAAAAAAAAAATTGTAATTTGTTTTTAATATTATTTTTATATATGTGCGCAGCAGGATGTGCGCCGCAGGATGTGCGCCCCACAAAATTTGCGCCCCACAGGATGTGCAAGCACAGTTTGTTTATTAATTTGATTTAAAAAAAAAATTGTAATTTGTTTTTAATATTATTTTTATATATGTGCGCAGCAGGATGTGCGCCGCAGGATGTGCGCCCCACAGAATTTGCGCCCCACAGGATGTGCAAGCACAGTTTTTTTATTAATTTGATTTAAATATTTTTTTTTGTAAAAATGTTTTAATATTGTTTTTATTTATGTGCGCAGCAGGATGTGCGCCGCAGGATTTGCGCCCCACAGAATTTGCGCCCCACAGGATGTGCAAGCACAGTTTTTTTATTAATTTGATTTAAAAAAATAATTGTAATTTGTTTTTAATATTATTTTTATTTATGTGCGCAGCAGGATGTGCGCCGCAGGATGTGCGCCCCACAGAATTTGCGCCCCACAGGATGTGCAAGCACAGTTTGTTTATTAATTTGATTTAAAAAAAAAATTGTAATTTGTTTTTAATATTATTTTTATATATGTGCGCAGCAGGATGTGCGCCGCAGGATGTGCGCCCCACAGAATTTGCGCCCCACAGGATGTGCAAGCACAGTTTTTTTATTAATTTGATTTAAATATTTTTTTTTGTAAAAATGTTTTAATATTATTTTTATTTATGTGCGCAGCAGGATGTGCGCCGCAGGATGTGCGCCCCACAGAATTTGCGCCCCACAGGATGTGCAAGCAAAGTTTGTTTATTAATTTGATTTAAAAAAAAAAATTGTAATTTGTTTTTAATATTATTTTTATTTATGTGCGCAGCAGGATGTGCGCCGCAGGATGTGCGCCCCACAGAATTTGGCCCCACATAATTTGCGCCCCACAGGAAGTGCAAGCACAGTTTTTTTATTAATTTGATTTAAATATTTTTTTTGTAAAAATGTTTTAATATTATTTTTATTTATGTGCGCAGCAGGATGTGCGCCGCAGGATGTGCGCCCCACAGAATTTGCGCCCCACAGGATGTGCAAGGACAGTTTTTTTATTAATTTGATTTTTAAAAAAAAATTGTAATTTGTTTTTAATATTATTTTTATGTATCTGCGCAGCAGGATGTGCGCCGCAGGATGTGCGCCCCACAGAATTTGCGCCCCACAGGATGTGCAAGCACAGTTTTTTTATTAATTTTATTTGAAAAAAAAAAATTGTAAATTTTTTTTAATTTTATTTTTATTTATTTGCGCAGCAGGATGTGCGCCGTGGGATGTGCACCCCACATAATTTGCGCCCCACAGGATGTGCAAGCACAGTTTTTTTATTAAATTGATTTAAATATTTTTTTTTGTAAAAACGTTTTTAATATTATTTTTATTCATGTGCGCAGCAGGATTTGTGCCGCAGGATGTGCGCCCCAAAGAATTTGCGCCCCACAGGATGTGCAAGCACAGTTTTTTTATTAATTTGATTTAAAAAAAAAATTGTAATTTGTTTTTAATATTATTTTTATTTATGTGCGCAGCAGGATGTGCGCGGCAGGATGTGCGCCCCACAGGATGTGCAAGCACAGTTTGTTTATTAATTTGATTTTAAAAAAAAAATTGTAATTTGTTTTTAATATTATTTTTATTTATTTGCACAGCAGGATGAGCGCCCCACATAATTTGCGCCCCACAGGATGTGCAAGCACAGTTTTTTTATTAATTTGATTTAAAAAAAAAATTGAAATTTGTTTTTAATATTATTTTTATTTATGTGCGCAGCAGGATGTGTGCCGCAGGATATGCGCCCCACAGAATTTGCGCCCCACAGGATGTGCAACCACAGTTTTTTTATTAATTTGATTTAAATATTTTTTTTTGTAAAAATGTTTTAATATTATTTTTATTCATGTGCGCAGCAGGATGTGTGCCGCAGGATGTGCGCCCCACATAATTTGCGCCCCACAGGATGTGCAAGCACAGTTTTTTTATTAATTTGATTTAAAAAAAAATTGTAATTTGTTTTTAATATTATTTTTATTTATGTGCGCAGCAGGATGTGCGCCGCAGGATGTGCGCCCCACAGGATGTGCAAGCACAGTTTTTTTATTAATTTGATTTTAAAAAAAAAATTGTAATTTGTTTTTAATATTATTTTTATTTATTTGCACAGCAGGATGTGTGCCCCACATAATTTGCGCCCCACAGGATGTGCAAGCACAGTTTGTTTATTAATTTGATTTAAAAAAAAAAATTGTAATTTGTTTTTAATATTATTTTTATTTATTTGCACAGCAGGATGTGTGCCCCACATAATTTGCGCCCCACAGGATGTGCAAGCACAGTTTTTTTATTAGTTATATTTAAATATTTTTTTTTGTAAAAATGTTTTAATATTATTTTTATTCATGTGCGCAGCAGGATGTGCGCCGCAGGATGTGCGCCCTACAGGATTTGCAAGCACAGTTTTTTTATTAATTTGATTTAAATATTTTTTTTTGTAAAAATGTTTTAATATTATTTTTATTCATGTGCGCAGCAGGATGTGCGCCGCAGGATGTGCGCCCCACATAATTTGCGCCCCACAGGATGTGCAAGCACAGTTTTTTTATTAATTTGATTTAAATATTTTTTTTTGTACAAATGTTTTAATATTATTTGTATTTATGTGCGCAGCAGGATGTGCGCCCCACAGAATTTGCGCCCCAAAGGATGTGCAAGGACAGTTTTTTTATTAATTTGATTTAAATATTTTTTTTTGTAAAAATGTTTTAATATTATTTTTATTCATGTGCGCAGCAGGATTTGCGCCGCAGGATGTGCGCCCCACAGAGTTTGCGCCCCACAGGATGTGCAAGCACAGTTTTTTTATTAATCTGATTTAAATATATTTTTTTGTAAAAATGTTTTAATATTATTTTTATTCATGTGCACAGCAGGATGTGCGCCGCAGGATGTGCGCCCCACATAATTTGCGCCCCACAGGATGTGCAAGCACAGTTTTTTTATTAATTTGATTTAAAAAAAAAAACTTGTAAATTTGTTTCAATTTTATTTTTATTTATGTGCGCAGCAGGATGTGTGCCGCAGGATGTGCGCCCCACAGAATTTGCGCCCCACAGGATGTGCAAGCACAGTTTTTTTATTAATCTGATTTAAATATATTTTTTTGTAAAAATGTTTTAATATTATTTGTATTTATGTGCGCAGCAGGATGTGCGCCGCAGGATGTGCGCCCCACAGAATTTGCGCCCTACAGAATTTGCGCCCCACAGGATGTGCAAGCACAGTTTTTTTATTAATTTGATTTAAAAAAAAAAAATGTTAATTGTTTTTAATATTATTTTTATTTATGTGCGCAGCAGGATGTGCGCCCCACAGAATTTGCGCCCCACAGGATGTGCAAGCACAGTTTTTTTATTAATTTGATTTAAATATTTTTTTTGGTAAAAACGTTTTAACATTATTTTTATTTATATGCGCCGCAGGATGTGCGCCCCACAGGATGTGCAAGCACAGTTTTTTTATTAATTTGATTTAAATATTTTTTTTTGTACAAATGTTTTAATATTATTTGTATTTATGTGCGCAGCAGGATGTGCGCCCCACAGAATTTGCGCCCCAAAGGATGTGCAAGGACAGTTTTTTTATTAATTTGATTTAAATATTTTTTTTTGTAAAAATGTTTTAATATTATTTTTATTCATGTGCGCAGCAGGATTTGCGCCGCAGGATGTGCGCCCCACAGAGTTTGCGCCCCACAGGATGTGCAAGCACAGTTTTTTTATTAATCTGATTTAAATATATTTTTTTGTAAAAATGTTTTAATATTATTTTTATTCATGTGCACAGCAGGATGTGCGCCGCAGGATGTGCGCCCCACATAATTTGCGCCCCACAGGATGTGCAAGCACAGTTTTTTTATTAATTTGATTTAAAAAAAAAAACTTGTAAATTTGTTTCAATTTTATTTTTATTTATGTGCGCAGCAGGATGTGCGCCCCACAGAATTTGCGCCCTACAGAATTTGCGCCCCACAGGATGTGCAAGCACAGTTTTTTTATTAATTTGATTTAAAAAAAAAAAATGTTAATTGTTTTTAATATTATTTTTATTTATGTGTCCAGCAGGATGTGCGCCCCACAGAATTTGCGCCCCATAGGATGTGCAAGCACAGGTTTTTTATTAATTTGATTTAAATATTTTTTTTTGTAAAAATGTTGTAATATTATTTTTATTTATGTGCGCAGCAGGATGTGCGCCCCATAGGATGTGCAAGCACAGGTTTTTTATTAATTTGATTTAAATATTTTTTTTTGTAAAAATGTTGTAATATTATTTATATTTATGTGCGCAGCAGGATGTGCGCCGCAGGATGTGCGCCCCACAGAATTTGCGCCCCACAGGATGTGCAAGCACAGTTTTTTTATTAATTTGATTTAAATATTTTTTTTTGTAAAAATGTTTTAATATTATTTTTATTCTTGTGCGCAGCTGGATGTGCGCTGCAGGATGTGCGCCCTACATAATTTGCGCCCCACAGGATGTGCAAGCACAGTTTTTTTATTAATTTGATTTAAATATTTTTTTTGTAAAAATGTTTTAATATTATTTTTATTCATGTGCGCAGCAGGATGTGTGCCACAGGATGTGCGCCCCACATAATTTGCGCCCCACAGGATGTGCAAGCACAGTTTTTTTATTAATTTGATTTAAATATTTTTTTTTGTAAAAATGTTTTAATATTATTTTTATTCATGTGCGCAGCAGGATTTGTGCCGCAGGATGTGCGCCCCACAGAATTTGCGCCCCACAGGATGTGCAAGCACAGTTTGTTTATTAATGTGATTTTAAAAAAAAAATTGTAATTTGTTTTTAATATTATTTTTATTCATGTGCACAGCAGGATGTGCGCCGGAGGATGTGCGCCCCACAGAATTTGCGCCCCACAGGATGTGCAAGCACAGTTTTTTTATTAATTTGATTTAAATATTTTTTTTTGTAAAAATGTTTTAATATTATTTTTATTTATGTGCGCAGCAGGATGTGCGCCCCACATAATTTGCGCCCCACAGGATGTGCAAGCACAGTTTTTTTATTAATTTGATTTAAAAAAAAAATTGAAATTTGTTTTTAATATTATTTTTATTTATGTGCGCAGCAGGATGTGCGCCGCAGGATGTGCGCCCCACAGGATGTGCAAGCACAGTTTGTTTATTAATTTGATTTTAAAAAAAAAATTGTAATTTGTTTTTAATATTATTTTTATTCATGTGCGCAGCAGGATGTGCGCCGCAGGATGTGCGCCCCACATAATTTGCGCCCCACAGGATGTGCAAGCACAGTTTTTTTATTAATTTGATTTAAATTTTTTTTTTTGTAAAAATGTTTTAATATTATTTTTATTCATGTGCGCAGCAGAATTTGTGCCGCAGGATGTGCGCCCCACAGAATTTGCGCCCCACAGGATGTGCAAGCACAGTTTTTTTATTAGTTATATTTAAATATTTTTTTTTTGTAATAATGTTTTAATATTATTTTTATTCATGTGCGCAGCAGGATGTGCGCCGCAGGATGTGCGCCCCACAGAATTTGCGCCCCACAGGATGTGCAAGCACAGTTTGTTTATTAATTTGATTTAAAAAAAAAAATTGTAATTTGTTTTTAATATTATTTTTATTTATGTGCGCAGCAGGATGTGCGCCGCAGGATGTGCGCCCCACAGAATTTGCGCCCCACAGGATGTGCAAGCACAGTTTGTTTATTAATTTGATTTAAAAAAAAAAATTGTAATTTGTTTTTAATATTATTTTTATTTATTTGCACAGCAGGATGTGCGCCCCACATAATTTGCGCCCCACAGGATGTGCAAGCACAGTTTTTTTATTAGTTATATTTAAATATTTTTTTTTTGTAATAATGTTTTAATATTATTTTTATTCATGTGCGCAGCAGGATGTGCGCCGCAGGATGTGCGCCCCACATAATTTGCGCCCCACAGGATGTGCAAGCACAGTTTTTTTATTAATTTGATTTAAAAAAAAAATTGAAATTTGTTTTTAATATTATTTTTATTTATGTGCGCAGCAGGATGTGTGCCGCAGGATGTGCGCCCCACATAATTTTCGCCCCACAGGATGTGCAAGCACAGTTTTTTTATTAATTTGATTTAAATATTTTTTTTTGTAAAAATGTTTTAATATTGTTTTTATTTATGTGCCCAGCAGGATGTGCGCCGCAGGATTTGCGCCCCACAGAATTTGCGCCCCACAGGATGTGCAAGCACAGTTTGTTTATTAATTTGATTTAAAAAAAAAAAATTGTAAATTGTTTTTAACATTATTTTTATTTATGTGCGCAGCAGGATGTGCGCCGCAGGATGTGCGCCCCACATAATTTGCGCCCCACAGGATGTGCAAGGACAGTTTTTTTATTAATTTGATTTAAAAAAAAAAATTGTAATTTGTTTTTAATATTATTTTTATTTATGTGCTTAGCAGGATGTGCACCGCAGGATGTGCGCCCCACAGGATGTGCAAGCACACTTTTTTTATTAATTTGATTTAAATATTTTTTTTTGTAAAAATGTTTTAATATTATTTTTATTTATGTGCGCAGCAGGATGTGCGCCACAGGATGTGCGCCCCACAGAATTTGCCCCCCACAGGATGTGCAAGCACAGTTTGTTTATTAATTTGATTTTAAAAAAAAAATTGTTATTTGTTTTTAATATTATTTTTATTTATGTTCGCAGCAGGATGTGCGCCGCAGGATGTGCGCCCCACAGGATGTGCAAGCACAGTTTGTTTATTAATTTGATTTAAAAAAAAAAATTGTAATTTGTTTTTAATATTATTTTTATTCATGTGCGCAGCAGGATGTGCGCCGCAGGATGTGCGCCCCACAGAATTTGCGCCCCACAGGATGTGCAAGCAGAGTTTTTTTATTAATTTGATTTAAATATATTTTTTTGTAAAAATGTTTTAATATTATTTTTATTTATATGCGCAGCAGGATGTGCGCCCCACATAATTTGCGCCCCACAGGATGTGCAAGCACAGTTTTTTTATTAGTTATATTTAAATATTTTTTTTTGTAAATATGTTTTAATATTATTTTTATTTATGTGCGCAGCAGGATGTGCGCCGCAGGATGTTCATCCCACATAATTTGCGCCCCACAGGATGTGCAAGGACAGTTTTTTTATTAATTTGATTGAAAAAAAAAAATTGTAATTTGTTTTTAATATTATTTTTATTTATGTGCGCCGCAGGATGTGCGCCCCACAGAATGTGCAAGGACAGTTTTTTTATTAATTTGATTGAAAAAAAAAAATTGTAATTTGTTTTTAATATTATTTTTATTTATGTGCGCAGCAGGATGTGCGCCCCACAGAATTTGCGCCCCACAGGATGTGCAAGCACAGTTTTTTTATTAATTTGATTTAAATATTTTTTTTTGTAAAAATGTTTTAATATTATTTTTATTTATATGCGCAGCAGGATGTGCGCCCCACATAATTTGCGCCCCACAGGATGTGCAAGCACAGTTTGTTTATTAATTTGATTTAAAAATTTTTTTTTGTAAAAATGTTTTAATATTATTTTTATTTATGTGCGCAGCAGGATGTGCGCCGCAGGATGTTCATCCCACATAATTTGCGCCCCACAGGATGTGCAAGGACAGTTTTTTTATTAATTTGATTGAAAAAAAAAAATTGTAATTTGTTTTTAATATTATTTTTATTTATGTGCGCCGCAGGATGTGCGCCCCACAGAATGTGCAAGGACAGTTTTTTTATTAATTTGATTGAAAAAAAAAAATTGTAATTTGTTTTTAATATTATTTTTATTTATGTGCGCAGCAGGATGTGCGCCCCACAGAATTTGCGCCCCACAGGATGTGCAAGCACAGTTTTTTTATTAATTTGATTTAAATATTTTTTTTTGTAAAAATGTTTTAATATTATTTTTATTCATCTGCGCCCCACAGAATTTGCGCCCCACAGGATGTGCAAGCACAGTTTTTTTATTAATTTGATTTAAATATTTTTTTTTGTAAAAATGTTTTAATATTATTTTTATTTATGTGCGCAGCAGGATGTGCGCCCCACATAATTTGCGCCCCACAGGATGTGCAAGGACAGTTTTTTTATTAATTTGATTTAAAAAAAAAAATTTTAATTTGTTTTTAATATTATTTTTATTTATGTGCGCAGCAGGATGTGCGCCGCAGGATGTGCGCCCCACAGAATTTGCGCCCCACAGGATGTGCAAGCACAGTTTTTTTAATAATTTGATTTAAAAAAAAAAAATTGTAAATTTTTTTTAATTTTATTTTTATTTATTTGCGCAGCAGGATGTGCGCTGCAGGATGTGCGCCCCACATAATTTGCGCCCCACAGGATGTGCAAGCACAGTTTTTTTATTAATTTGATTTAAATATTTTTTTTTGTAAAAATGTTTTAATATTATTTTTATTCATGTGCGCCCCACAGAATTTGCGCCCCACAGGATGTGCAAGCACAGTTTTTTTATTAATTTGATTTAAATATTTTTTTTTGTAAAAATGTTTTAATATTATTTTTATTTATGTACGCAGCAGGATGTGCGCCGCAGGATGTGCGCCCCACAGAATTTGCGCCCCACAGGATGTGCAAGGACAGTTTTTTTATTAATTTGATTTAAAAAAAAAAATTGTAATTTGTTTTTAATATTATTTTTATTTATGTGCGCAGCAGGATGTGCGCCGCAGGATGTGCGCCCCACAGAATTTGTGCCCCACAGGATGTGCAAGGACAGTTTTTTTATTAATTTGATTTAAAAAAAAAAATTGTAATTTGTTTTTAATATTATTTTTATTAATGTGCGCAGCAGGATGTGCGCCCCACAGAATTTGCGCCCCACAGGATGTGCAAGCACAGTTTTTTTATTAATTTGATTTAAATATTTTTTTTTGTAAAAATGTTTTAATATTATTTTTATTTATGTGCGCAGCAGGATGTGCGCCGCAGGATGTGCGCCCCACAGAATTTGCGCCCCACAGGATGTGCAAGGACAGTTTTTTTATTAATTTGATTTAAAAAAAAAAATTGTAATTTGTTTTTAATATTATTTTTATTTATGTGCGCAGCAGGATGTGCGCCGCAGGATGTGCGCCCCACAGAATTTGCGCCCCACAGGATGTGCAAGCACAGTTTTTTTATTAATTTGATTTAAATATATTTTTTTGTAAAAATGTTTTAATATTATTTTTATTCATGTGCACAGCAGTATGTGCGCCGCAGGATGTGCGCCCCACATAATTTGCGCCCCACAGGATGTGCAAGCACAGTTTTTTTATTAATTTGATTTAAATATTTTTTTTTGTAAAAATGTTTTAATATTATTTTTATTTATGTGCGCAGCAGGATGTGCGCCGCAGGATGTGCGCCCCACAGAATTTGCGCCCCACAGGATGTGCAAGCACAGTTTTTTTATTAGTTATATTTAAATATTTTTTTTTTGTAATAATGTTTTAATATTATTTTTATTCATGTGCGCAGCAGGATGTGTGCCGCAGGATGTGCGCCCCACAGGATGTGCAAGCACAGTTTTTTTATTAATTTGATTTTAAAAAAAAAATTGTAATTTGTTTTTAATATTATTTTTATTCATGTGCGCAGCAGGATGTGGGCCGCAGGATGTGCGCCCCACAGAATTTGCGCCCCACAGGATGTGCAAGCACAGTTTTTTTATTAATTTGATTTAAATATTTTTTTTTGTAAAAATGTTTTAATATTATTTTTATTTATGTGCGAAGCAGGATGTGCGCCCCACATAATTTGCGCCCCACAGGATGTGCAAGCACAGTTTTTTTATTAGTTATATTTAAATATTTTTTTTTTGTAATAATGTTTTAATATTATTTTTATTCATGTGCGCAGCAGGATGTGCGCCGCAGGATGTGCGCCCCACATAATTTGCGCCCCACAGGATGTGCAAGCACAGTTTTTTTATTAATTTGATTTAAAAAAAAAATTGAAATTTGTTTTTAATATTATTTTTATTCATGTGCGCAGCAGGATGTGTGCCGCAGGATGTGCGCCCCACATAATTTGCGCCCCACAGGATGTGCAAGCACAGTTTTTTTATTAATTTGATTTAAATTTTTTTTTTTGTAAAAATGTTTTAATATTATTTTTATTCATGTGCGCAGCAGGATTTGTGCCGCAGGATGTGCGCCCCACAGAATTTGCGCCCCACAGGATGTGCAAGCACAGTTTTTTTATTAGTTATATTTAAATATTTTTTTTTTGTAATAATGTTTTAATATTATTTTTATTCATGTGCGCAGCAGGATGTGCGCCGCAGGATGTGCGCCCCACATAATTTGCGCCCGACAGGATGTGCAAGCACAGTTTTTTTATTCATTTGATTTAAATATTTTATTTTGTATAAATGTTTTGATATTATTTGTATTAATGTGCGCAGCTGGATGTGCGCCGCAGGATGTGCGCCCCACAGGATGTGCAAGCACAGTTTGTTTATTAATTTGATTTAAAAAAAAAAATTGTAATTTGTTTTTAATATTATTTTTATTTATGTGCGCAGCAGGATGTGCGCCGCAGGATGTGCGCCCCACAGAATTTGCGCCCCACAGGATGTGCAAGCACAGTTTGTTTATTAATTTGATTTAAAAAAAAAAATTGTAATTTGTTTTTAATATTATTTTTATTTATTTGCACAGCAGGATGTGCGCCCCACATAATTTGCGCCCCACAGGATGTGCAAGCACAGTTTTTTTATTAGTTATATTTAAATATTTTTTTTTTGTAATAATGTTTTAATATTATTTTTATTCATGTGCGCAGCAGGATGTGCGCCGCAGGATGTGCGCCCCACATAATTTGCGCCCCACAGGATGTGCAAGCACAGTTTTTTTATTAATTTGATTTAAATATTTTTTTTTGTAAAAATGTTTTAATATTGTTTTTATTTATGTGCCCAGCAGGATGTGCGCCGCAGGATTTGCGCCCCACAGAATTTGCGCCCCACAGGATGTGCAAGCACAGTTTTTTTATTAATTTGATTTAAATATTTTTTTTTGTAAAAATGTTTTAATATTATTTTTATTCATGTGCGCAGCAGGATTTGTGCCGCAGGATGTGCGCCCCACAGAATTTGCGCCCCACAGGATGTGCAAGCACAGTTTGTTTATTAATTTGATTTAAAAAAAAAAAATTGTAAATTGTTTTTAACATTATTTTTATTTATGTGCGCAGCAGGATGTGCGCCGCAGGATGTGCGCCCCACATAATTTGCGCCCCACAGGATGTGCAAGGACAGTTTTTTTATTAATTTGATTTAAAAAAAAAAATTGTAATTTGTTTTTAATATTATTTTTATTTATGTGCTTAGCAGGATGTGCACCGCAGGATGTGCGCCCCACAGGATGTGCAAGCACACTTTTTTTATTAATTTGATTTAAATATTTTTTTTTGTAAAAATGTTTTAATATTATTTTTATTTATGTGCGCAGCAGGATGTGCGCCACAGGATGTGCGCCCCACAGAATTTGCCCCCCACAGGATGTGCAAGCACAGTTTGTTTATTAATTTGATTTTAAAAAAAAAATTGTTATTTGTTTTTAATATTATTTTTATTTATGTTCGCAGCAGGATGTGCGCCGCAGGATGTGCGCCCCACAGAATTTGCGCCCCACAGGATGTGCAAGCACAGTTTGTTTATTAATTTGATTTAAAAAAAAAAATTGTAATTTGTTTTTAATATTATTTTTATTCATGTGCGCAGCAGGATGTGCGCCGCAGGATGTGCGCCCCACAGAATTTGCGCCCCACAGGATGTGCAAGCACAGTTTTTTATTAGTTATATTTAAATATTTTTTTTTTGTAATAATGTTTTAATATTATTTTTATTCATGTGCGCAGGAGGATGTGCGCCGCAGGATGTGCGCCCCACAGAATTTGCGCCCCACAGGATGTGCAAGCACAGTTTGTTTATTAATTTGATTTAAAAAATTTTTTTTGTAAAAATGTTTTAATATTATTTTTATTTATGTGCGCAGCAGGATGTGCGCCGCAGGATGTGCGCCCCACATAATTTGCGCCCCACAGGATGTGCAAGGACAGTTTTTTTATTAATTTGATTTAAAAAATAATTGTAATTTGTTTTTAATATTATTTTTATTTATGTGCGCAGCAGGATGTGCGCCGCAGGATGTGCGCCCCACAGAATTTGCGCCCCACAGGATGTGCAAGCACAGTTTTTTTATTAATTTGATTTAAATATTTTTTTTTGTAAAAATGTTTTAATATTATTTTTATTCATCTGCGCCCCACAGAATTTGCGCCCCACAGGATGTGCAAGCACAGTTTTTTTATTAATTTGATTTAAATATTTTTTTTTGTAAAAATGTTTTAATATTATTTTTATTTATGTACGCAGCAGGATGTGCGCCGCAGGATGTGCGCCCCACAGAATTTGCGCCCCACAGGATGTGCAAGGACAGTTTTTTTATTAATTTGATTTAAAAAAAAAAATTGTAATTTGTTTTTAATATTATTTTTATTTATGTGCGCCGCAGGATGTGCGCCCCACAGAATTTGCGCCCCACAGGATGTGCAAGCACAGTTTTTTTATTAGTTATATTTAAATATTTTTTTTTTGTAATAATGTTTTAATATTATTTTTATTCATGTGCGCAGCAGGATGTGTGCCGCAGGATGTGCGCCCCACAGGATGTGCAAGCACAGTTTTTTTATTAATTTGATTTTAAAAAAAAAATTGTAATTTGTTTTTAATATTATTTTTATTCATGTGCGCAGCAGGATGTGGGCCGCAGGATGTGCGCCCCACAGAATTTGCGCCCCACAGGATGTGCAAGCACAGTTTTTTTATTAATTTGATTTAAATATTTTTTTTTGTAAAAATGTTTTAATATTATTTTTATTTATGTGCGAAGCAGGATGTGCGCCCCACATAATTTGCGCCCCACAGGATGTGCAAGCACAGTTTTTTTATTAGTTATATTTAAATATTTTTTTTTTGTAATAATGTTTTAATATTATTTTTATTCATGTGCGCAGCAGGATGTGCGCCGCAGGATGTGCGCCCCACATAATTTGCGCCCCACAGGATGTGCAAGCACAGTTTTTTTATTAATTTGATTTAAAAAAAAAATTGAAATTTGTTTTTAATATTATTTTTATTCATGTGCGCAGCAGGATGTGTGCCGCAGGATGTGCGCCCCACATAATTTGCGCCCCACAGGATGTGCAAGCACAGTTTTTTTATTAATTTGATTTAAATTTTTTTTTTTGTAAAAATGTTTTAATATTATTTTTATTCATGTGCGCAGCAGGATTTGTGCCGCAGGATGTGCGCCCCACAGAATTTGCGCCCCACAGGATGTGCAAGCACAGTTTTTTTATTAGTTATATTTAAATATTTTTTTTTTGTAATAATGTTTTAATATTATTTTTATTCATGTGCGCAGCAGGATGTGCGCCGCAGGATGTGCGCCCCACATAATTTGCGCCCGACAGGATGTGCAAGCACAGTTTTTTTATTCATTTGATTTAAATATTTTATTTTGTATAAATGTTTTGATATTATTTGTATTAATGTGCGCAGCTGGATGTGCGCCGCAGGATGTGCGCCCCACAGGATGTGCAAGCACAGTTTGTTTATTAATTTGATTTAAAAAAAAAAATTGTAATTTGTTTTTAATATTATTTTTATTTATGTGCGCAGCAGGATGTGCGCCGCAGGATGTGCGCCCCACAGAATTTGCGCCCCACAGGATGTGCAAGCACAGTTTGTTTATTAATTTGATTTAAAAAAAAAAATTGTAATTTGTTTTTAATATTATTTTTATTTATTTGCACAGCAGGATGTGCGCCCCACATAATTTGCGCCCCACAGGATGTGCAAGCACAGTTTTTTTATTAGTTATATTTAAATATTTTTTTTTTGTAATAATGTTTTAATATTATTTTTATTCATGTGCGCAGCAGGATGTGCGCCGCAGGATGTGCGCCCCACATAATTTGCGCCCCACAGGATGTGCAAGCACAGTTTTTTTATTAATTTGATTTAAATATTTTTTTTTGTAAAAATGTTTTAATATTGTTTTTATTTATGTGCCCAGCAGGATGTGCGCCGCAGGATTTGCGCCCCACAGAATTTGCGCCCCACAGGATGTGCAAGCACAGTTTTTTTATTAATTTGATTTAAATATTTTTTTTTGTAAAAATGTTTTAATATTATTTTTATTCATGTGCGCAGCAGGATTTGTGCCGCAGGATGTGCGCCCCACAGAATTTGCGCCCCACAGGATGTGCAAGCACAGTTTGTTTATTAATTTGATTTAAAAAAAAAAAATTGTAAATTGTTTTTAACATTATTTTTATTTATGTGCGCAGCAGGATGTGCGCCGCAGGATGTGCGCCCCACATAATTTGCGCCCCACAGGATGTGCAAGGACAGTTTTTTTATTAATTTGATTTAAAAAAAAAAATTGTAATTTGTTTTTAATATTATTTTTATTTATGTGCTTAGCAGGATGTGCACCGCAGGATGTGCGCCCCACAGGATGTGCAAGCACACTTTTTTTATTAATTTGATTTAAATATTTTTTTTTGTAAAAATGTTTTAATATTATTTTTATTTATGTGCGCAGCAGGATGTGCGCCACAGGATGTGCGCCCCACAGAATTTGCCCCCCACAGGATGTGCAAGCACAGTTTGTTTATTAATTTGATTTTAAAAAAAAAATTGTTATTTGTTTTTAATATTATTTTTATTTATGTTCGCAGCAGGATGTGCGCCGCAGGATGTGCGCCCCACAGAATTTGCGCCCCACAGGATGTGCAAGCACAGTTTGTTTATTAATTTGATTTAAAAAAAAAAATTGTAATTTGTTTTTAATATTATTTTTATTCATGTGCGCAGCAGGATGTGCGCCGCAGGATGTGCGCCCCACAGAATTTGCGCCCCACAGGATGTGCAAGCACAGTTTTTTATTAGTTATATTTAAATATTTTTTTTTTGTAATAATGTTTTAATATTATTTTTATTCATGTGCGCAGGAGGATGTGCGCCGCAGGATGTGCGCCCCACAGAATTTGCGCCCCACAGGATGTGCAAGCACAGTTTGTTTATTAATTTGATTTAAAAAATTTTTTTTGTAAAAATGTTTTAATATTATTTTTATTTATGTGCGCAGCAGGAAGTGCGCCGCAGGATGTGCGCCCCACATAATTTGCGCCCCACAGGATGTGCAAGGACAGTTTTTTTATTAATTTGATTTAAAAAATAATTGTAATTTGTTTTTAATATTATTTTTATTTATGTGCGCAGCAGGATGTGCGCCGCAGGATGTGCGCCCCACAGAATTTGCGCCCCACAGGATGTGCAAGCACAGTTTTTTTATTAATTTGATTTAAATATTTTTTTTTGTAAAAATGTTTTAATATTATTTTTATTCATCTGCGCCCCACAGAATTTGCGCCCCACAGGATGTGCAAGCACAGTTTTTTTATTAATTTGATTTAAATATTTTTTTTTGTAAAAATGTTTTAATATTATTTTTATTTATGTACGCAGCAGGATGTGCGCCGCAGGATGTGCGCCCCACAGAATTTGCGCCCCACAGGATGTGCAAGGACAGTTTTTTTATTAATTTGATTTAAAAAAAAAAATTGTAATTTGTTTTTAATATTATTTTTATTTATGTGCGCAGCAGGATGTGCGCCCCACATAATTTGCGCCCCACAGGATGTGCAAGCACAGTTTTTTTATAAATTTGATTTAAAAAAAAAAAATTGTAAATTTTTTTTTATTTTATTTTTATTTATTTGCGCAGCAGGATGTGCGCCCCACATAATTTGCGCCCCACAGGATGTGCAAGCACAGTTTTTTTATTAATTTGATTTAAAAAAAAAAAATTGTAAATTGTTTTTAATATTATTTTTATTTATGTGCGCAGCAGGATGTGCGCCGCAGGATTTGCGCCCCACAGAATTTGCGCCCCACAGGATGTGCAAGCACAGTTTTTTTATTAATTTGATTTAAAAAAAAAAATTGTAATTTGTTTTTAATATTATTTTTATTAATGTGCGCAGCAGGATGTGCGCCCCACAGAATTTGCGCCCCACAGGATATGCAAGCACAGTTTTTTTATTAATTTGATTTAAATATTTTTTTTTGTAAAAATGTTTTAATATTATTTTTATTTATGTGCGCAGCAGGATGTGCGCCGCAGGATGTGCGCCCCACAGAATTTGCGCCCCACAGGATGTGCAAGGACAGTTTTTTTATTAATTTGATTTAAAAAAAAAATTGTAATTTGTTTTTAATATTATTTTTATTTATGTGCGCAGCAGGATTTGCGCCACAGGATGTGCGCCCCACAGAATTTGCGCCCCACAGGATGTGCAAGCACAGTTTTTTTATTAATTTGATTTAAATATATTTTTTTGTAAAAATGTTTTAATATTATTTGTATTAATGTGCGCAGCTGGATGTGCGCCGCAGGATGTGCGCCCCACATAATTTGCGCCCCACAGGATGTGCAAGCACAGTTTTTTTATTAATTTGATTTAAAAAAAAAATTGTAATTTGTTTTTAATATTATTTTTATTTATGTGCGCAGCAGGATGTGCGCCCCACAGAATTTGCGCCCCACAGGATGTGCAAGCACAGTTTTTTTATTAATTTGATTTAAATATTTTTTTTTGTCAAAATGTTTTAATATTATTTTTATTCATGTGCACAGCAGGATGTGCGCCGCAGGATGTGCGCCCCACAGAATTTGCGCCCCACAGGATGTGCAAGCACAGTTTTTTTATTAATTTGATTTAAAAAAAAAATTGTAATTTGTTTTTAATATTATTTTTATTTATGTGCGCAGCAGGATGTGCGCCCCACAGAATTTGCGCCCCACAGGATGTGCAAGCACAGTTTTTTTATTAATTTGATTTAAATATTTTTTTTTGTCAAAATGTTTTAATATTATTTTTATTTATGTGCGCAGCAGGATGTGCGCCGCAGGATGTGCGCCGCAGGATGTGCGCCCCACATAATTTGCGCCCCACAGGATGTGCAAGCACAGTTTTTTTATTAATTTGAAAAAAAAAAAAAAACTTGTAAATTTGTTTCAATATTATTTTTATTTATATGCGCAGCAGGATGTGTGCCGCAGGATGTGCGCCCCACAGAATTTGTGCCCCACAGGATGTGCAAGCACAGTTTTTTTATTAATTTGATTTAAATTTTTTTTTTTGTAAAAATGTTTTAATATTATTTTTATTTATGTGCGCAGCAGGATGTGCGCCGCAGGATGTGCGCCCCACATAATTTGCGCCCCACAGGATGTGCAAGCACAGTTTTTTTATAAATTTGATTTAAAAAAAAAAACTTGTAAATTTGTTTCAATATTATTTTTATTTATATGCGCAGCAGGTTGTGTGCCACAGAATGTGCGCCCCACAGAATGTGCGCCCCACAGGATGTGCAAGCACAGTTTTTTTATTAATTTGATTTAAATATTTTTTTTTGTAAAAATGTTTTAATATTATTTTTATTTATGTGCGCAGCAGGATGTGCGCCGCAGGATGTGCGCCCCACAGAATTTGCGCCCCACAGGATGTGCAAGGACAGTTTTTTTATTAATTTGATTTAAATATTTTTTTTGTAAAAATGTTTTAATATTATTTTTATTTATGTGCGCAGCAGGATGTGCGCCGCAGGATGTGCGCCCCACAGAATTTGCGCCCCACAGGATGTGCAAGGACAGTTTTTTTATTAATTTGATTTAAAAAAAAAAATTGTAATTTGTTTTTAATATTATTTTTATTTATGTGCGCAGCAGGATGTGCGCCCCACAGAATTTGCGCCCCACAGGATGTGCAAGCACAGTTTTTTTATTAATTTGATTTAAATATTTTTTTTTGTAAAAATGTTTTAATATTATTTTTATTTATGTGCGCAGCAGGATGTGCGCCGCAGGATGTACGCCGCAGGATGTGCGCCCCACAGAATTTGCGCCCCACAGGATGTGCAAGGACAGTTTTTTTATTAATTTGATTTAAAAAAAAAAATTGTAATTTGTTTTTAATATTATTTTTATTTATGTGCGCAGCAGGATGTGCGCCGCAGGATGTGCGCCCCACAGAATTTGCGTCCCACAGGATGTGCAAGCACAGTTTTTTTATTAATTTGATTTAAATATATTTTTTTGTAAAAATGTTTTAATATTATTTTTATTCATGTGCACAGCAGGATGTGCGCCGCAGGATGTGCGCCCCACATAATTTGCGCCCCACAGGATGTGCAAGCACAGTTTTTTTATTAATTTGAAAAAAAAAAAAAAACTTGTAAATTTGTTTCAATATTATTTTTATTTATATGCGCAGCAGGATGTGTGCCGCAGGATGTGCGCCCCACAGAATTTGTGCCCCACAGGATATGCAAGCACAGTTTTTTTATTAATTTGATTTAAATATTTTTTTTGTAAAAATGTTTTAATATTATTTTTATTTATGTGCGCAGCAGGATGTGCGGCTCAGGATGTGCGCCCCACAGAATTTGTGCCCCACAGGATGTGCAAGGACAGTTTTTTTATTAATTTGATTTAAAAAAAAAATTGTAATTTGTTTTTAATATTATTTTTATTTATGTGCGCAGCAGGATGTGCGCCCCACAGAATTTGCGCCCCACAGGATGTGCAAGCACAGTTTTTTTATTAATTTGATTTAAATTTTTTTTTTTGTAAAAATGTTTTAATATTATTTTTATTCATGTGCGCAGCAGGATGTGTGCCGCAGGATGTGCGCCCCACAGGATGTGCAAGCACAGTTTTTTTATTAATTTGATTTAAATATTTTTTTTTGTAAAAATGTTTTAATATTATTTTTATTTATGTGCGCAGCAGGATGTGCGCCGCAGGATGTGCGCCCCACATAATTTGCGCCCCACAGGATGTGCAAGCACAGTTTTTTTATAAATTTGATTTAAAAAAAAAAACTTGTAAATTTGTTTCAATATTATTTTTATTTATATGCGCAGCAGGTTGTGTGCCACAGAATGTGCGCCCCACAGAATGTGCGCCCCACAGGATGTGCAAGCACAGTTTTTTTATTAATTTGATTTAAATATTTTTTTTGTAAAAATGTTTTAATATTATTTTTATTTATGTGCGCAGCAGGATGTGCGCCGCAGGATGTACAAGCACAGTTTTTTTATTAATTTGATTTAAATATATTTTTTGTAAAAATGTTTTAATATTATTTTTATTTATGTGCGCAGCAGGATGTGCGCCACAGGATGTGCGCCCCACAGAATTTGCACCCCACAGGATGTGCAAGCACAGTTTTTTTATTAATTTGATTTAAAAAAAAAATAATTGTAAATTGTTTTTAATATTATTTTTATTTATGTGCGCAGCAGGATGTGCGCCGCAGGATGTGCGCCCCACATAATTTGCGCCCCACAGGATGTGCAAGCACAGTTTTTTTATTAATTTGATTTAAATATTTTTTTTTGTAAAAATGTTTTAATATTATTTTTATTTATGTGCGCAGCAGGATGTGCGCCGCAGGATGTGCGCCCCACATAATTTGCGCCCCACAGGATGTGCAAGCACAGTTTTTTTATTAATTTGATTTAAATATTTTTTTTTGTAAAAATGTTTTTAATATTATTTTTATTTATGTGCGCAGCAGGATGTGCGCCGCAGGATGTGCGCCCCACATAATTTGCGCCCCACAGGATGTGCAAGCACAGTTTTTTTATTAATTTGATTTAAATATTTTTTTTTGTAAAAATGTTTTAATATTATTTTTATTTATGTGCGCAGCAGGATGTGCGCCGCAGGATGTGCGCCCCACATAATTTGCGCCCCACAGGATGTGCAAGCACAGTTTTTTTATTAATTTGATTTAAAAAAAAAATAATTGTAAATTGTTTTTAATATTATTTTTATTTATGTGCGCAGACGGATGTGCGCCGCAGGATGTGCGCCCCACATAATTTGCGCCCCACAGGATGTGCAAGCACAGTTTTTTTATTAATTTGATTTAAATATTTTTTTTTGTAAAAATGTTTTAATATTATTTTTATTTATGTGCGCAGCAGGATGTGCGCCGCAGGATGTGCGCCCCACATAATTTGCGCCCCACAGGATGTGCAAGCACAGTTTTTTTATTAATTTGATTTAAATATTTTTTTTTGTAAAAATGTTTTAATATTATTTTTATTTATGTAAGCAGCAGGATGTGCGCCGCAGGATGTACAAGCACAGTTTTTTTATTATTTTGATTTAAATATTTTTTTTTGTAAAAATGTTTTAATATTATTTTTATTTATGTGCGCAGCAGGATGTTAGCCGCAGGATGTGCGCCCCACAGAATTTGCGCCCCACAGGATGTGCAAGCACAGTTTTTTTATTAATTTGATTTAAAAAAAAATAATTGTAAATTGTTTTTAATATTATTTTTATTAATGTGCGCAGCAGGATGTGCGCCGCAGGATGTGCGCCCCACAGAATTTGCGCCCCACAGGATGTGCAAGGACAGTTTTTTTATTAATTTGATTTAAAAAAAAAAAATTGTAATTTGTTTTTAATATTATTTTTATTTATGTGCGCAGCAGGATGTGCGCCGCAGGGTGTGCGCCCCACAGGATGTGCAACCACAGTTTTTTATTAATTTGATTTAAATATTTTTTTCTGTAAAAATGTTATAATATTATTTTTATTTATGTGCGCAGCAGGATGTGCGCCGCAGGATGTGCGCCCCACAGAATTTGCGCCCCACAGGATGTGCAAGGACAGTTTTTTTATTAATTGTTTTAAATATTTTTTTTGTAAAGATGTTTTAATATTATTTTTATCTATGTGCGCAGCAGGATGTGCGCCGCAGTCTGTGCGCCCCACATAATTTGCGCCCCACAGGATGTGCAACCACAGTTTTTTATTAATTTGATTTAAATATTTTTTTCTGTAAAAATGTTTTAATATTATTTTTATTTATGTGCGCAGCAGGATGTGCGCCGCATGATGTGCGCCCCACATAATTTGCGCCCCACAGGATGTGCAAGCACAGTTTTTGTATTAATTTGATTTAAATATATTTTTTTGTAAAAATGTTTTAATATTATTTTTATTCATGTGCGCATTAGGATGTGCGCCGCAGTCTGTGCGCCCCACATAATTTGCGCCCCACAGGATGTGCAACCACAGTTTTTTATTAATTTGATTTAAAAAAAAAATTGTAATTTGTTTTTAATATTATTTTTATTTATGTGCGCAGCAGGATGTGCGCCGCAGGATTTGCGGCCCACAGAATTTGCGCCCCACAGGATGTGCAAGCACAGTTTTTTTATTAATTTGATTTAAATATTTTTTTTTGTAAAAATGTTTTAATATTATTTTTATTTATGTGCGCAGCAGGATATGCGCCGCAGGATGTGCATCCCACAGAATTTGCGCCCCACAGGATGTGCAAGCACAGTTTTTTTATTAATTTGATTTAAAAAAAAAAATTGTAATTTGTTTTTAATATTACTTTTATTTATGTGCGCAGCAGGATGTGCGCCGCAGGATGTGCGCCCCACAGAATTTGCGCCCCACAGGATGTGCAAGGACAGTTTTTTTATTAATTTGATTTAAAAAAAAAAAATTGTAATTTGTTTTTAATATTATTTTTATTTATGTGCGCAGCAGGATGTGCGCCGCAGGATGTGCGCCCCACAGAATTTGCGCCCCACAGAATTTGCGCCCCACAGGATGTGCAAGCACAGTTTTTTTATTAATTTGATTTAAATATTTTTTTTTGTAAAAATGTTTTAATATTATTTTTATTTATGTGCGCAGCTGGATGTGCGCCGCAGGATGTGCGCCCCACAGGATGTGCAAGCACAGTTTTTTTATTAATTTGATTTAAATATTTTTTTTTGTAAAAATGTTTTAATATTATTTTTATTTATGATCGCAGCAGGATGTGTGCCGCAGGATGTGCGCCCCACATAATTTGCGCCCCACAGGATGTGCAACCACAGTTTTTTATTAATTTGATTTAAATATTTTTTTCTGTAAAAATGTTTTAATATTATTTTTATTTATGTGCGCAGCAGGATGTGCGCCCCACATAATTTGCGCCCCACAGGATGTGCAAGCACATTTTTTTTATTAATTTGATTTAAAAAAAAAAAATTTTAAATTTTTTTAAGTTTATTTTTATTTATTTGCGCAGCAGGATGTGCGCTGCAGGATGTGCGCCCCACAGGATGTGCAAGCACAGAATGTGCAAGCACAGTTTTTTTATTAATTTGATTTAAATATTTTTTTTTGTAAAAATGTTTTAATATTATTTTTATTCATGTGCGCAGCAGAATTTGCGCCCCACAGGATGTGCAAGGACAGTTTTTTTATTAATTTGATTTAAATATTTTTTTTTGTAAAAATGTTTTAATATTATTTTTATTCATGTGCGCAGCAGGATGTGCGCCGCAGGATGTGCGCCCCACATAATTTGCGCCCCACAGGATGTGCAAGCACAGTTTTTTTATTAATTTGATTTAAATATTTTTTTTTGTAAAAATGTTTTAATATTATTTTTATTTATGTGCGCAGCAGGATGTGCGCCGCAGGATGTACAAGCACAGTTTTTTTATTAATTTGATTTAAATATATTTTTTGTAAAAATGTTTTAATATTATTTTTATTTATGTGCGCAGCAGGATGTGCGCCACAGGATGTGCGCCCCACAGAATTTGCACCCCACAGGATGTGCAAGCACAGTTTTTTTATTAATTTGATTTAAAAAAAAAATAATTGTAAATTGTTTTTAATATTATTTTTATTTATGTGCGCAGCAGGATGTGCGCCGCAGGATGTGCGCCCCACATAATTTGCGCCCCACAGGATGTGCAAGCACAGTTTTTTTATTAATTTGATTTAAATATTTTTTTTTGTAAAAATGTTTTAATATTATTTTTATTTATGTGCGCAGCAGGATGTGCGCCGCAGGATGTGCGCCCCACATAATTTGCGCCCCACAGGATGTGCAAGCACAGTTTTTTTATTAATTTGATTTAAATATTTTTTTTTGTAAAAATGTTTTTAATATTATTTTTATTTATGTGCGCAGCAGGATGTGCGCCGCAGGATGTGCGCCCCACATAATTTGCGCCCCACAGGATGTGCAAGCACAGTTTTTTTATTAATTTGATTTAAATATTTTTTTTTGTAAAAATGTTTTAATATTATTTTTATTTATGTGCGCAGCAGGATGTGCGCCGCAGGATGTGCGCCCCACATAATTTGCGCCCCACAGGATGTGCAAGCACAGTTTTTTTATTAATTTGATTTAAAAAAAAAATAATTGTAAATTGTTTTTAATATTATTTTTATTTATGTGCGCAGACGGATGTGCGCCGCAGGATGTGCGCCCCACATAATTTGCGCCCCACAGGATGTGCAAGCACAGTTTTTTTATTAATTTGATTTAAATATTTTTTTTTGTAAAAATGTTTTAATATTATTTTTATTTATGTGCGCAGCAGGATGTGCGCCGCAGGATGTGCGCCCCACATAATTTGCGCCCCACAGGATGTGCAAGCACAGTTTTTTTATTAATTTGATTTAAATATTTTTTTTTGTAAAAATGTTTTAATATTATTTTTATTTATGTAAGCAGCAGGATGTGCGCCGCAGGATGTACAAGCACAGTTTTTTTATTATTTTGATTTAAATATTTTTTTTTGTAAAAATGTTTTAATATTATTTTTATTTATGTGCGCAGCAGGATGTTAGCCGCAGGATGTGCGCCCCACAGAATTTGCGCCCCACAGGATGTGCAAGCACAGTTTTTTTATTAATTTGATTTAAAAAAAAATAATTGTAAATTGTTTTTAATATTATTTTTATTAATGTGCGCAGCAGGATGTGCGCCGCAGGATGTGCGCCCCACAGAATTTGCGCCCCACAGGATGTGCAAGGACAGTTTTTTTATTAATTTGATTTAAAAAAAAAAAATTGTAATTTGTTTTTAATATTATTTTTATTTATGTGCGCAGCAGGATGTGCGCCGCAGGGTGTGCGCCCCACAGGATGTGCAACCACAGTTTTTTATTAATTTGATTTAAATATTTTTTTCTGTAAAAATGTTATAATATTATTTTTATTTATGTGCGCAGCAGGATGTGCGCCGCAGGATGTGCGCCCCACAGAATTTGCGCCCCACAGGATGTGCAAGGACAGTTTTTTTATTAATTGTTTTAAATATTTTTTTTGTAAAGATGTTTTAATATTATTTTTATCTATGTGCGCAGCAGGATGTGCGCCGCAGTCTGTGCGCCCCACATAATTTGCGCCCCACAGGATGTGCAAGCACAGTTTTTGTATTAATTTGATTTAAATATATTTTTTTGTAAAAATGTTTTAATATTATTTTTATTCATGTGCGCATTAGGATGTGCGCCGCAGTCTGTGCGCCCCACATAATTTGCGCCCCACAGGATGTGCAACCACAGTTTTTTATTAATTTGATTTAAAAAAAAAATTGTAATTTGTTTTTAATATTATTTTTATTTATGTGCGCAGCAGGATGTGCGCCGCAGGATTTGCGGCCCACAGAATTTGCGCCCCACAGGATGTGCAAGCACAGTTTTTTTATTAATTTGATTTAAATATTTTTTTTTGTAAAAATGTTTTAATATTATTTTTATTTATGTGCGCAGCAGGATATGCGCCGCAGGATGTGCATCCCACAGAATTTGCGCCCCACAGGATGTGCAAGCACAGTTTTTTTATTAATTTGATTTAAAAAAAAAAATTGTAATTTGTTTTTAATATTACTTTTATTTATGTGCGCAGCAGGATGTGCGCCGCAGGATGTGCGCCCCACAGAATTTGCGCCCCACAGGATGTGCAAGGACAGTTTTTTTATTAATTTAATTTTAATATATTTTTTTGTAAAAATGTTTTAATATTATTTTTATTTATGTGCGCAGCAGGATGTGCGCCGCAGGATGTGCGCCCCACAGAATTTGCGCCCCACAGGATGTGCAAGCACAGTTTTTTTATTAATTTGATTTAAATATTTTTTTTTGTAAAAATGTTTTAATATTATTTTTATTTATGTGCGCAGCAGGATGTGCGCCGCAGTCTGTGCGCCCCACATAATTTGCGCCCCACTGGATGTGCAAGCACAGTTTTTTTATTAATTTGATTTAAAAAAAAAACTGTAATTTGTTTTTAATATTATTTTTATTTATGTGCGCAGCAGGATGTGCGCCGCAGGATGTGCGCCCCACAGAATTTGCGCCCCACAGGATGTGCAAGCACACTTTTTTTATTAATTTGATTTAAATATTTTTTTTTGTAAAAATGTTTTAATATTATTTTTATTCATGTGCGCATTAGGATGTGCGCCGCAGTCTGTGCGCCCCACATAATTTGCGCCCCACAGGATGTGCAACCACAGTTTTTTATTAATTTGATTTAAAAAAAAAATTGTAATTTGTTTTTAATATTATTTTTATTTATGTGCGCAGCAGGATGTGCGCCGCAGGATGTGCGCCCCACAGAATTTGCGCCCCACAGAATTTGCGCCCCACAGGATGTGCAAGCACAGTTTTTTTATTAATTTGATTTAAATATTTTTTTTTGTAAAAATGTTTTAATATTATTTTTATTTATGTGCGCAGCTGGATGTGCGCCGCAGGATGTGCGCCCCACAGGATGTGCAAGCACAGTTTTTTTATTAATTTGATTTAAATATTTTTTTTTGTAAAAATGTTTTAATATTATTTTTATTTATGATCGCAGCAGGATGTGTGCCGCAGGATGTGCGCCCCACAGAATTTGCGCCCCACAGGATGTGCAAAGACAGTTTTTTTATTAATTTGATTTAAATATTTTTTTTGTAAAAATGTTTTAATATTATTTTTATTTATGTGCGCAGCAGGATGTGCGCCCCACAGAATTTGCGCCCCACAGGATGTGCAAGCACAGTTTTTTTATTAATTTGATTTAAATATTTTTTTTTGTAAAAATGTTTTAATATTATTTTTATTTATGTGCGCAGCAGGATGTGCGCCGCAGGATGTGCGCCCCACAGAATTTGCGCCACACAAGATGTGCAAGGACAGTTTTTTTATTAATTTGATTTAAAAAAAAAAAAATGTAATTTGTTTTTAATATTATTTTTATTTATGTCCGCAGCAGGATGTGCGCCGCAGGATGTGCGCCCCACAGAATTTGCGCCCCACAGGATGTGCAAGCACAGTTTTTTTATTAATTTGATTTAAATATTTTTTTTTGAAAAAATGTTTTAATATTATTTTTATTTATTTGCGCAGCAGGATGTGCGCCGCAGGATGTGCGCCCCACAGAATTTGCGCCCCACAGGATGTGCAAGGACAGTTTTTTTATTAATTTGATTTAAAAAAAAAAATTGTAATTTGTTTTTAATATTATTTTTATTTATGTGCACAGCAGGATGTGCGCCGCAGGATGTGCGCCCCACATAATTTGCGCCCCACAGGTATGTGCAAGCAAGGTTTTTTATTAGTTATATTTAAATATTTTTTTTTGTAAAAATGTTTTAATATTATTTTTATTTATGTGCGCAGCAGGATGTGCGCCGCAGGATGTGCGCCCCACATAATTTGAGCCCCACAGGATGTGCAAGCACATTTTTTTTTATTAATTTGATTTAAAAAAAAAAAAATTGTAAATTTTTTTTAATTTTATTTGTATTTATTTGCGCAGCAGGATGTGCGCTGCAGGATGTGCACCGCATGATGTGCGCCCCACAGAATTTGCGCCCCACAGGATGTGCAAGGACAGTTTTTTTATTAATTTGATTTAAAAAAAAAAATTGTAATTTGTTTTTAATATTATTTTTATTTATGTGCGCAGCAGGATGTGCACCGCAGGATGTGCGCCCCACAGAATTTGCGCCCCACAGGATGTGCAAGCACAGTTTTTTTATTAATTTGATTTAAATATTTTTTTTTGTAAAAATGTTTTAATATTATTTTTATTCATGTGCGCCCCACAGAATTTGCGCCCCACAGGATGTGCAAGCACAGTTTTTTTATTAATTTGATTTAAATATTTTTTTTTGTAAAAATGTTTTAATATTATTTTTATTTATGTGCGCAGCAGGATGTGCGCCCCACAGAATTTGCGCCCCACAGGATGTGCAAGCACAGTTTTTTTATTAATTTGATTTAAATATTTTTTTTTGTAAAAATGTTTTAATATTATTTTTATTTATGTGCGCAGCAGGATGTGCGCCGCAGGATGTGCGCCCCACAGAATTTGCGCCACACAAGATGTGCAAGGACAGTTTTTTTATTAATTTGATTTAAAAAAAAAAAAATGTAATTTGTTTTTAATATTATTTTTATTTATGTCCGCAGCAGGATGTGCGCCGCAGGATGTGCGCCCCACAGGATGTGCAAGCACAGTTTTTTTATTAATTTGATTTAAATATTTTTTTTTGTAAAAATGTTTTAATATTATTTTTATTCATGTGCGCAGCAGGATGTGCGCCCCACATAATTTGCGCCCGACAGGATGTGCAAGCACAGTTTTTTTATTCATTTGATTTAAATATTTTTTTTTGTAAAAATGTTTTAATATTATTTTTATTTATGTGCGCAGCAGGATGTGCGCCGCAGGATGTGCGCCCCACAGAATTTGCGCCCCACAGGATGTGCAAGCACAGTATTTTTATTAATTTAATTTAAAAAAAAAAATTGTAAATTGTTTTTAATATTATTTTTATTTATGTGCGCAGCAGGATGTGCGCCGCAGGATGTACAAGCACAGTTTTTTTATTAATTTGATTTTAATATATTTTTTTGTAAAAATGTTTTAATATTATTTTTATTTATGTGCGCAGCAGGATGTGCGCCACAGGATGTGCGCCCCACAGAATTTGCGCCCCACAGGATGTGCAAGCACAGTATTTTTATTAATTTAATTTTAAAAAAAATAATCGTAAATTGTTTTTAATATTATTTTTATTTATGTGCGCAGCAGGATGTGTGCCGCAGGATGTGCGCCCCACAGAATTTGCGCCCCACAGGATGTGCAAGCACAGTTTTTTTATTAATTTGATTTTAATATATTTTTTTGTAAAAATGTTTTAATATTATTTTTATTTATGTGCTCAGCAGGATGTGCGCCGCAGGAGGTGGGCCCCACAGAATTTGCGCCACACAGGATGTGCAAGGAAAGTTTTTTTATTAATTTGATTTAAAAAAAAATTGTAATTTGTTTTTAATATTATTTTTATTTATGTGCGCAGCAGGATGTGCGCCCCACAGAATTTGCGCCCCACAGGATGTGCAAGGACAGTTTTTTATTAATTTGATTTAAAAAAAAATTGTAATTTGTTTTTAATATTATTTTTATTTATGTGCGCAGCAGGATGTGCGCCGCAGGATTTGCGGCCCACAGAATTTGCGCCCCACAGGATGTGCAAGCACAGTTTTTTTATTAATTTGATTTAAATATTTTTTTTTGTAAAAATGTTTTAATATTATTTTTATTTATGTGCGCAGCAGGATATGCGCCGCAGGATGTGCATCCCACAGAATTTGCGCCCCACAGGATGTGCAAGCACAGTTTTTTTATTAATTTGATTTAAAAAAAAAAATTGTAATTTGTTTTTAATATTATTTTTATTTATGTGCGCAGCAGGATGTGCGCCGCAGGATGTGCGCCCCACAGAATTTGCGCCCCACAGGATGTGCAAGGACAGTTTTTTTATTAATTTGGTTTTAAAAAAAAAAATTGTAATTTGTTTTTAATATTATTTTTATTTATGTGCGCAGCAGGATGTGCGCCGCAGGATGTGCGCCCCACAGAATTTGCGCCCCACAGGATGTGCAACTACAGTTTTTTTATTAATTTGATTTCAATATATTTTTTTGTAAAAATGTTTTAATATTATTTTTATTTATGTGCGCAGCAGGATGTGCGCCCCACAGAATTTGCGCCCCACAGGATGTGCAAGCACAGTTTTTTTATTAATTTGATTTAAATATATTTTTTTGTAAAAATGTTTTCATATTATTTTTATTTATGTGCGCAGCAGGATGTGCGCCGCAGGATGTGCGCCCCACATAATTTGCGCCCCACAGGATGTGCAAGGACAGTTTTTTTATTAATTTGATTTTTAAAAACAAATTGTAATTTGTTTCAATATTATTTTTATTTATGTGCGCAGCAGGATGTGTGCCGCAGGATGTGCGCCCCACAGAATTTGCGCCCCACAGGATGTGCAAGCACAGTTTTTTTATTAATTTGATTTAAATATTTTTTTTTGTAAAAATGTTTTAATATTATTATTACTAATGTGCGCAGCTGGATGTGCGCCGCATGATGTGCGCCCCACATAATTTGCGCCCCACAGGATGTGCAAGCACAGTTTTTTTTTTTATTTGATTTAAAAAAAAAATAATTGTAAATTGTTTTTAATATTATTTTTATCTATGTGCGCAGCAGGATGTGCGCCGCAGTCTGTGCGCCCCACATAATTTGCGCCCCACAGGATGTGCAACCACAGTTTTTTATTAATTTGATTTAAATATTTTTTTCTGTAAAAATGTTTTAATATTATTTTTATTTATGTGCGCAGCAGGATGTTAGCCGCAGGATGTGCGCCCCACAGAATTTGCGCCCCACAGAATGTGCAAGCACAGTTTTTTTATTAATTTGATTTTAATACATTTTTTTGTAAAAATGTTTTAATATTATTTTTATTTATGTGCACAGCAGGATGTGCGCCGCAGAATGTGCGCCCCACAGAATTTGCGCCCCACAGGATGTGCAAGCACAGTTTTTTTATTAATTTGATTTAAATATTTTTTTTTGTAAAAATGTTTTAATATTATTTTTATTTATGTGCGCAGCAGGATGTGCGCCCCACAGAATTTGCGCCCCACAGGATGTGCAAGCACAGTTTTTTTATTAATTTGATTTAAAAAAAAATAATTGTAAATTGTTTTTAATATTATTTTTATTTATGTGCGCAGCAGGATGTGCGCCGCAGGATGTGCGCCCCACATAATTTGTTCCCCACAGGATGTGCAAGCACAGTTTTTTTATTAATTTGATTTAAATATTTTTTTTTGTAAAAATGTTTTAATATTATTTTTATTTATGTGCGCCGCATGATGTGCGCCCCACATAATTTTCGCCCCACAGGATGTGCAAGCACAGTTTTTTTATTAATTTGATTTAAAAAAAAAAAATTGTAAATTTGTTTCAATATTATTTTTATTTATGTGTGCCGCAGGATGTGCGCCCCACAGAATTTGCGCCCCACAGGATGTGCAAGGACAGTTTCTTTATTAATTTGATTTAAAAAAAAAAAAATTGTAATTTGTTTTTAATATTATTTTTATTTATGTGCGCAGAAGGATGTGCGCCGCAGGATGTGCGCCCCACAGAATTTGCGCCCCACAGGATGTGCAAGGACAGTTTTTTTATTAATTTGATTTTTAAAAAAAAATTGTAATTTGTTTTTAATATTATTTTTATTTATGTGTGCAGCTGGATGTGCGCCGCAGGATGTGCGCCCCACAGAATTTGCGCCCCACAGGATGTGCAAGCACAGTTTTTTTATTAATTTGATTTAAATATTTTTTTTTGTAAAAATGTTTTAATATTATTTTTATTTATGATCGCAGCAGGATGTGCGCCGCAGGATGTGCGCCCCACAGAATTTGCGCCCCACAGGATGTGCAAAGACAGTTTTTTTATTAATTTGATTTAAATATTTTTTTTGTAAAAATGTTTTAATATTATTTTTATTTATGTGCGCAGCAGGATGTGCGCCACAGGATGTGAGCCCCACATAATTTGCGCCCCACAGGATGTGCAAGCACAGTTTTTTTATTACTTATATTTAAATATTTTTTTCTGTAAAAATGTTTTAATATTATTTTTATTTATGTGCGCAGCAGGATGTGCGCCGCATGATGTGCGCCCCACATAATTTGCGCCCCACAGGATGTGCAAGCACAGTTTTTTTTTTAATTTGATTTAAAAAAAAAATAATTGTAAATTGTTTTTAATATTATTTTTATTTATGTGCGCAACAGGATGTGCGCCGCAGGATGTGCGCCCCACATAATTTGCGCCCCACAGGATGTGCAAGCACAGTTTTTTTATTAATTTGATTTAAATATTTTTTTTTGTAAAAATGTTTTAATATTATTTTTATTTATGTTCGCAGCAGGATGTGCGCCGCAGGATGTGCGCCCCACAGAATTTGCGCCCCACAGGATGTGCAAGGACAGTTTTTTTATTAATTTGATTTAAAAAAAAAAAATTGTAATTTGTTTTTAATATTATTTTTATTTATGTGTGCAGCTGGATGTGCGCCGCAGGATGTGCGCCCCACAGAATTTGCGCCCCACAGGATGTGCAAGCACAGTTTTTTTATTAATTTGATTTAAAAAAAAATAATTGTAAATTGTTTTTAATATTATTTTTATTTATGTGCGCAGCAGGATGTGCGCCGCAGGATGTGCGCCCCACATAATTTGCGCCCCACAGGATGTGCAAGCACAGTTTTTTTATTAATTTGATTTAAATATTTTTTTTTGTAAAAATGTTTTAATATTATTTTTATTTATGTGCGCAGCAGGATGTGCGCCGCATGATGTGCGCCCCACATAATTTTCACCCCACAGGATGTGCAAGCACAGTTTTTTTATTAATTTGATTTAAAAAAAAAAAATTGTAAATTTGTTTCAATATTATTTTTATTTATGTGTGCCGCAGGATGTGCGCCCCACAGAATTTGCGCCCCACAGGATGTGCAAGGACAGTTTTTTTATTAATTTGATTTAAAAAAAAAAAAATTGTAATTTGTTTTTAATATTATTTTTATTTATGTGCGCAGCAGGATGTGCACCGCTTGATGTGCGCCCCACATATTTTGCGCCCCACAGGATGTGCAAGCACAGTTTTTTTATCAATTTGATTTTAATATATTTTTTTGTAAAAATGTTTTAATATTATTTTTATTTATGTGCGCCGCATGATGTGCGCCCCACATAATTTTCGCCCCACAGGATGTGCAAGCACAGTTTTTTTATTAATTTGATTTAAAAAAAAAAAATTGTAAATTTGTTTCAATATTATTTTTATTTATGTGTGCCGCAGGATGTGCGCCCCACAGAATTTGCGCCCCACAGGATGTGCAAGGACAGTTTTTTTATTAATTTGATTTAAAAAAAAAAAATTGTAATTTGTTTTTAATATTATTTTTATTTATGTGCGCAGAAGGATGTGCGCCGCAGTATGTGCGCCCCACAGAATTTGCGCCCCACAGGATGTGCAAGCACAGTTTTTTTATTAATTTGATTTAAAAAAAAAAAATGTAATTTGTTTTTAATATTATTTTTATTTATGTGCGCAGCAGGATGTGCGCCGCAGGATGTGCGCCCCACAGAATTTGCGCCCCACAGGATGTGCAAGCACAGTTTTTTTATTAATTTGATTTAAATATTTTTTTTTGTAAAAATATTTTAATATTATTTTTATTTTATGTGCGCAGCAGGATGTGCGCTTCAGGATGTGCGCCCCACATAATTTGCGCCCCACAGGATTTGCAACCACAGTTTTTTATTAATTTGATTTAAATATTTTTTTCTGTAAAAATGTTATAATATTATTTTTATTTATGTGCGCAGCAGGATGTGCGCCGCAAGATGTGCGCCCCACAGAATTTGCGCCCCACAGGATATGCAAGCACAGTTTTTTTATTAATTTGATTTAAATATTTTTTTTTGTAAAAATGTTTTAATATTATTATTATTAATGTGCGCAGCTGGATGTGCGCCGCATGATGTGCGCCCCACATAATTTGCGCCCCACAGGATGTGCAAGCACAGTTTTTTTATTAATTTGATTTAAATATTTTTTTTTGTAAAAATGTTTTAATATTATTTTTATTTATGTGCGCAGCAGGATGTGCGCCGCAGGATGTACAAGCACAGTTTTTTTATTAATTTGATTTTAATATATTTTTTTGTAAAAATGTTTTAATATTATTTTTATTTATGTGCGCAGCAGGATGTGCGCCACAGGATGTGCGCCCCACAGAATTTGCGCCCCACAGGATGTGCAAGCACAGTATTTTTATTAATTTAATTTAAAAAAAAAAAATTGTAATTTGTTTTTAATATTATTTTTATTTATGTGCGCAGCAGGATGTGTGCCGCAGGATGTGCGCCCCACAGAATTTGCGCCCCACAGGATGTGCAAGCACAGTTTTTTTATTAATTTGATTTTATTATATTTTTTTGTAAAAATGTTTTAATATTATTTTTATTTATGTGCGCCGCATGATGTGCGCCCCACATAATTTTCGCCCCACAGGATGTGCAAGCACAGTTTTTTTATTAATTTGATTTAAAAAAAAAAAATTGTAAATTTGTTTCAATATTATTTTTATTTATGTGTGCCACAGGATGTGCGCCCCACAGAATTTGCGCCCCACAGGATGTGCAAGGACAGTTTTTTTATTAATTTGATTTTTAAAAAAAAATTGTAATTTGTTTTTAATATTATTTTTATTTATGTGTGCAGCTGGATGTGCGCCTCAGGATGTGCGCCCCACAGAATTTGCGCCCCACAGGATGTGCAAGCACAGTTTTTTTATTAATTTGATTTAAATATTTTTTTTTGTAAAAATGTTTTAATATTATTTTTATTTATGTGCGCAGCAGGATGTGCGCCCCACAGAATTTGCGCCCCACAGGATGTGCAAGCACAGTTTTTTTATTAATTTGATTTAAAAAAAAATGATTGTAAATTGTTTTTAATATTATTTTTATTTATGTGCGCAGCAGGATGTGCGCCGCAGGATGTGCGCCCCACATAATTTGCGCCCCACAGGATGTGCAAGGACAGTTTTTTTATTAATTTGATTTTTAAAAACAAATTGTAATTTGTTTTTAATATTATTTTTATTTATGTGCGCAGCAGGATGTGCGCCGCATGATGTGCGCCCCACATAATTTGCGCCCCACAGGATGTGCAAGCACAGTTTTTTTTTTAATTTGATTTAAATATTTTTTTTTGTAAAAATGTTTTAATATTATTTTTATTTTTGTTCGCAGCAGGATGTGCGCCGCAGGATGTGCGCCCCACAGAATTTGCGCCCCACAGGATGTGCAAGGACAGTTTTTTTATTAATTTGATTTTTAAAAACAAATTGTAATTTGTTTTTAATATTATTTTTATTTATGTGCGCAGCAGGATGTGTGCCGCAGGATGTGCGCCCCACAGAATTTGCGCCCCACAGGATGTGCAAGGACAGTTTTTTTATTAATTTGATTTAAAAAAAAAAAATTGTAAATTTGTTTCAATATTATTTTTATTTATGTGCGCAGCAGGATGTGTGCCGCAGGATGTGCGCCCCACAGAATTTGCGCCCCACAGGATGTGCAAGCACAGTTTTTTTATTAATTTGATTTTAATATATTTTTTTGTAAAAATGTTTTAATATTATTTTTATTTATGTGCGCCGCATGATGTGCGCCCCACATAATTTTCGCCCCACAGGATGTGCAAGCACAGTTTTTTTATTAATTTGATTTAAAAAAAAAAAATTGTAATTTGTTTTTAATATTATTTTTATTTATGTGCGCAGAAGGATGTGCGCCGCAGGATGTGCGCCCCACAGAATTTGCGCCCCACAGGATGTGCAAGCACAGTTTTTTTATTAATTTGATTTTTAAAAAAAAAAATGTAATTTGTTTTTAATATTATTTTTATTTATGTGCGCAGCAGGATGTGCGCCGCAGGATGTGCGCCCCACAGAATTTGCGCCCCACAGGATGTGCAAGCACAGTTTTTTTATTAATTTGATTTAAATATTTTTTTTTGTAAAAATATTTTAATATTATTTTTATTTTATGTGCGCAGCAGGATGTGCGCTTCAGGATGTGCGCCCCACATAATTTGCGCCCTACAGGATGTGCAAGCACAGTTTTTTTATTAATTTGATTTAAATATTTTTTTTTGTAAAAATGTTTTAATATTATTATTATTAATGTGCGCAGCTGGATGTGCGCCGCATGATGTGCGCCCCACATAATTTGCGCCCCACAGGATGAGCAAGCACAGTTTTTTTATTAATTGTTTTAAATATTTTTTTTGTAAAGATGTTTTAATATTATTTTTATCTATGTGCGCATTAGGATGTGCGCCGCATGATGTGCGCCCCACATAATTTGCGCCCCACAGGATGTGCAAGCACAGTTTTTTTATTAATTTGATTTAAATATTTTTTTTTGTAAAAATGTTTTAATATTATTTTTATTTATGTGCGCAGCAGGATGTGCGCCGCAGGATGTACAAGCACAGTTTTTTTATTAATTTGATTTTAATATATTTTTTTGTAAAAATGTTTTAATATTATTTTTATTTATGTGCGCAGCAGGATGTGCGCCACAGGATGTGCGCCCCACAGAATTTGCGCCCCACAGGATGTGCAAGCACAGTATTTTTATTAATTTAATTTAAAAAAAAAAATTGTAATTTGTTTTTAATATTATTTTTATTTATGTGCGCAGCAGGATGTGTGCCGCAGGATGTGCGCCCCACAGAATTTGCGCCCCACAGGATGTGCAAGCACAGTTTTTTTATTAATTTGATTTTATTATATTTTTTTGTAAAAATGTTTTAATATTATTTTTATTTATGTGCGCCGCATGATGTGCGCCCCACATAATTTTCGCCCCACAGGATGTGCAAGCACAGTTTTTTTATTAATTTGATTTAAAAAAAAAAAATTGTAAATTTGTTTCAATATTATTTTTATTTATGTGTGCCACAGGATGTGCGCCCCACAGAATTTGCGCCCCACAGGATGTGCAAGCACAGTTTTTTTATTAATTTGATTTAAATATTTTTTTTTGTAAAAATGTTTTAATATTATTTTTATTTATGTGCGCAGCAGGATGTGCGCCGCATGATGTGCGCCCCACATAATTTGCGCCCCACAGGATGTGCAAGCACAGTTTTTTTTTTAATTTGATTTAAATATTTTTTTTTGTAAAAATGTTTTAATATTATTTTTATTTTTGTTCGCAGCAGGATGTGCGCCGCAGGATGTGCGCCCCACAGAATTTGCGCCCCACAGGATGTGCAAGGACAGTTTTTTTATTAATTTGATTTTTAAAAACAAATTGTAATTTGTTTTTAATATTATTTTTATTTATGTGCGCAGCAGGATGTGTGCCGCAGGATGTGCGCCCCACAGAATTTGCGCCCCACAGGATGTGCAAGCACAGTTTTTTTATTAATTTGATTTTAATATATTTTTTTGTAAAAATGTTTTAATATTATTTTTATTTATGTGCGCCGCATGATGTGCGCCCCACATAATTTTCGCCCCACAGGATGTGCAAGCACAGTTTTTTTATTAATTTGATTTAAAAAAAAAAATTGTAATTTGTTTTTAATATTATTTTTATTTATGTGCGCAGAAGGATGTGCGCCGCAGGATGTGCGCCCCACAGAATTTGCGCCCCACAGGATGTGCAAGCACAGTTTTTTTATTAATTTGATTTTTAAAAAAAAAAATGTAATTTGTTTTTAATATTATTTTTATTTATGTGCGCAGCAGGATGTGCGCCGCAGGATGTGCGCCCCACAGAATTTGCGCCCCACAGGATGTGCAAGCACAGTTTTTTTATTAATTTGATTTAAATATTTTTTTTTGTAAAAATATTTTAATATTATTTTTATTTTATGTGCGCAGCAGGATGTGCGCTTCAGGATGTGCGCCCCACATAATTTGCGCCCTACAGGATGTGCAAGCACAGTTTTTTTATTAATTTGATTTAAATATTTTTTTTTGTAAAAATGTTTTAATATTATTATTATTAATGTGCGCAGCTGGATGTGCGCCGCATGATGTGCGCCCCACATAATTTGCGCCCCACAGGATGAGCAAGCACAGTTTTTTTATTAATTGTTTTAAATATTTTTTTTGTAAAGATGTTTTAATATTATTTTTATCTATGTGCGCATTAGGATGTGCGCCGCATGATGTGCGCCCCACATAATTTGCGCCCCACAGGATGTGCAAGCACAGTTTTTGTATTAATTTGATTTAAATATATTTTTTTGTAAAAATGTTTTAATATTATTTTTATTTATGTGCGCAGCAGGATGTGCGCCGCAGGATGTACAAGCACAGTTTTTTTATTAATTTGATTTTAATATATTTTTTTGTAAAAATGTTTTAATATTATTTTTATTTATGTGCGCAGCAGGATGTGTGCCGCAGGATGTGCACCCCACAGAATTTGCGCCCCACAGGATGTACAAGCACAGTTTTTTTATTAATTTGATTTTAATATATTTTTTTGTAAAAATGTTTTAATATTATTTTTATTTATGTGCACAGCAGGATGTGCGCCGCAGGATGTGCGCCCCACAGAATTGGCGCCCTACAGGATGTGCAAGCACATTTTTTTTATTAATTTGATTTAAAAAAAAAATAATTGTAAATTGTTTTTAATATTATTTTTATTTATGTGTGCAGCTGGATGTGCGCCGCAGGATGTGCGCCCCACAGAATTTGCGCCCCACAGGATGTGCAAAGACAGTTTTTTTATTAATTTGATTTAAATATTTTTTTTGTAAAAATGTTTTAATATTATTTTTATTTATGTGCGCAGCAGGATGTGCGCCCCACAGAATTTGCGCCCCACAGGATGTGCAAGCACAGTTTTTTTATTAATTTGATTTAAAAAAAAATAATTGTAAATTGTTTTTAATATTATTTTTATTTATGTGCGCAGCAGGATGTGCGCCGCATGATGTGCGCCCCACATAATTTTCACCCCACAGGATGTGCAAGCACAGTTTTTTTATTAATTTGATTTAAAAAAAAAAAATTGTAAATCTGTTTCAATATTATTTTTATTTATGTGTGCCGCAGGATGTGCGCCCCACAGAATTTGCGCCCCACAGGATGTGCAAGGACAGTTTTTTTATTAATTTGATTTAAAAAAAAAAAATTGTAATTTGTTTTTAATATTATTTTTATTTATGTGCGCAGCAGGATGTGCGCTTCAGGATGTGCGCCCCACAGAATTTGCGCCCTACAGGATGTGCAAGCACAGTTTTTTTATTAATTTGATTTAAATATTTTTTTTTGTAAAAATGTTTTAATATTATTATTATTAATGTGCGCAGCTGGATGTGCGCCGCATGATGTGCGCCCCACATAATTTGCGCCCCACAGGATGTGCAAGCACAGTTTTTTTATTAATTTGATTTAAATATTTTTTTTTGTAAAAATGTTTTAATATTATTTTTATTTATGTGCGCAGCAGGATGTGCGCCGCAGGATGTACAAGCACAGTTTTTTTATTAATTTGATTTTAATATATTTTTTTGTAAAAATGTTTTAATATTATTTTTATTTATGTGCGCAGCAGGATGTGCGCCACAGGATGTGCGCCCCACAGAATTTGCGCCCCACAGGATGTGCAAGCACAGTATTTTTATTAATTTAATTTAAAAAAAAATAATCGTAAATTGTTTTTAATATTATTTTTATTTATGTGCGCAGCAGGATGTGTGCCGCAGGATGTGCGCCCCACAGAATTTGCGCCCCACAGGATGTGCAAGCACAGTTTTTTTATTAATTTGATTTTAATATATTTTTTTGTAAAAATGTTTTAATATTATTTTTATTTATGTGCACAGCAGGATGTGCGCCGCAGGATGTGCGCCCCACAGAATTTGCGCCCTACAGGATGTGCAAGCACATTTTTTTTATTAATTTGATTTAAAAAAAAAATAATTGTAAATTGTTTTTAATATTATTTTTATTTATGTGCGCAGCAGGATGTGCACCGCAGGATGTGCGCCCCACATAATTTGCGCCCCACAGGATGTGCAAGCACAGTTTTTTTATTAATTTGATTTAAATATTTTTTTTTGTAAAAATGTTTTAATATTATTTTTATTTATGATCGCAGCAGGATGTGCGCCGCAGGATGTGCGCCGCAGGATGTGTGCCCCACAGAATTTGAGCCCCACAGGATGTGCAAAGACAGTTTTTTTATTAATTTGATTTAAATATTTTTTTTGTAAAAATGTTTTAATATTATTTTTATTTATGTGCGCAGCAGGATGTGCGCCCCACAGAATTTGCGCCCCACAGGATGTGCAAGTACAGTTTTTTTATTACTTATATTTAAATATTTTTTTCTGTAAAAATGTTTTAATATTATTTTTATTTATGTGCGCAGCAGGATGTGCGCCGCATGATGTGCGCCCCACATAATTTGCGCCCCACAGGATGTGCAAGCACAGTTTTTTTTTTAATTTGATTTAAAAAAAAAATAATTGTAAATTGTTTTTAATATTATTTTTATTTATGTGCGCAGCAGGATGTGTGCCGCAGGATGTGCTCCCCACAGAATTTGCGCCCCACAGGATGTGCAAGCACAGTTTTTTTATTAATTTGATTTTAATATATTTTTTTGTAAAAATGTTTTAATATTATTTTTATTTATGTGCGCCGCATGATGTGCGCCCCACATAATTTTCGCCCCACAGGATGTGCAAGCACAGTTTTTTTATTAATTTGATTTAAAAAAAAAAAATTGTAAATTTGTTTCAATATTATTTTTATTTATGTGTGCCACAGGATGTGCGCCCCACAGAATTTGCGCCCCACAGGATGTGCAAGGACAGTTTTTTTATTAATTTGATTTTTAAAAAAAAATTGTAATTTGTTTTTAATATTATTTTTATTTATGTGTGCAGCTGGATGTGCGCCGCAGGATGTGCGCCCCACAGAATTTGCGCCCCACAGGATGTGCAAGCACAGTTTTTTTATTAATTTGATTTAAATATTTTTTTTTGTAAAAATGTTTTAATATTATTTTTATTTATGTTCGCAGCAGGATGTGCGCCGCAGGATGTGCGCCCCACAGAATTTGCGCCCCACAGGATGTGCAAGCACAGTTTTTTTATTAATTTGATTTAAAAAAAAAAAATTGTAAATTTGTTTCAATATTATTTTTATTTATGTGTGCCACAGGATGTGCGCCCCACAGAATTTGCGCCCCACAGGATGTGCAAGCAAGGTTTTTTATTAGTTATATTTAAATATTTTTTTCTGTAAAAATGTTTTAACATTATTTTTATTTATGTGCGCAGCAGGATGTGCGCCGCAGGATGTGCGCCCCACAGAATTTGCGCCCCACAGGATGTGCAAGGACAGTTTTTTTATTAATTTGATTTTTAAAAACAACTTGTAATTTGTTTCAATATTATTTTTATTTATGTGCGCAGCAGGATGTGTGCCGCAGGATGTGCGCCCCACAGAATTTGCGCCCCACAGGATGTGCAAGCACAGTTTTTTTATTAATTTGATTTTAATATATTTTTTTGTAAAAATGTTTTAATATTATTTTTATTTATGTGCGCCGCATGATGTGCGCCCCACATAATTTTCGCCCCACAGGATGTGCAAGCACAGTTTTTTTATTAATTTGATTTTTAAAAACAAATTGTAATTTGTTTCAATATTATTTTTATTTATGTGCGCAGCAGGATGTGTGCCGCAGGATGTGCGCCCCACATAATTTGCGCCCCACAGGATGTGCAAGCACAGTTTTTTTATTAATTTGATTTAAAAAAAAAAAATTGTAATTTGTTTTTAATATTATTTTTATTTATGTGCGCAGCAGGATGTGCGCCGCTTGATGTGCGCCCCACATAATTTGCGCCCCACAGGATGTGCAAGCACAGTTTTTTTATTAATTTGATTTAAAAAAAAAAAATAGTAAATTTGTTTCAATATTATTTTTATTTATGTGTGCCGCAGGATGTGCGCCCCACAGAATTTGCGCCCCACAGGATGTGCAAGGACAGTTTTTTTATTAATTTGATTTAAAAAAAAAAAATTGTAATTTGTTTTTAATATTATTTTTATTTACGTGCGCAGAAGGATGTGCGCCGCAGGATGTGCGCCCCACAGAATTTGCGCCCCACAGGATGTGCAAGCACAGTTTTTTTATTAATTTGATTTAAAAAAAAAAAAATGTAATTTGTTTTTAATATTATTTTTATTTATGTGCGCAGCAGGATTTGTGCTTCAGGATGTGCGCCCCACAGAATTTGCGCCCTACAGGATGTGCAAGCACAGTTTTTTTATTAATTTGATTTAAATATTTTTTTTTGTAAAAATGTTTTAATATTATTATTATTAATGTGCGCAGCTGGATGTGCGCCGCATGATGTGCGCCCCACATAATTTGCGCCCCACAGGATGAGCAAGCACAGTTTTTTTATTAATTGTTTTAAATATTTTTTTTGTAAAGATGTTTTAATATTATTTTTATCTATGTGCGCAGCAGGATGTGCGCCGCAGTCTGTGCGCCCCACATAACTTGCGCCCCACAGGATGTGCAACCACAGTTTTTTATTAATTTGATTTAAATATTTTTTTCTGTAAAAATGTTTTAATATTATTTTTATTTATGTGCGCAGCAGGATGTGCGCCACATGATGTGCGCCCCACATAATTTGCGCCCCACAGTATGTGCAAGCACAGTTTTTGTATTAATTTGATTTAAATATATTTTTTTGTAAAAATGTTTTAATATTATTTTTATTTATGTGCGCAGCAGGATGTGCTCCGCATGATGTGCGCCCCACATAATTTGCGCCCCATAGCATGTGCAAGCACAGTTTTTGTATTAATTTGATTTAAATATATTTTTTTGTAAAAATGTTTTAATATTATTTTTATTTATGTGCGCAGCAGGATGTGCGCCGCAGGATGTGCGCCCCACAGAATTTGCGCCCCACTGGATGTGCAAGGACAGTTTTTTTATTAATTTGATTTAAATATTTTTTTTGTAAAAATGTTTTAATATTATTTTTATTTATGTGCGCAGCAGGATGTGCGCCACAGGATGTGCGCCCCACAGAATTTGCGCCCCACAGGATTTGCAAGCACAGTATTTTTATTAATTTAATTTAAAAAAAAATAATCGTAAATTGTTTTTAATATTATTTTTATTTATGTGCGCAGCAGGATGTGCGCCGCAGGATGTGCGCCCCACAGAATTTGCTTCCCACAGGATGTGCAAAGACATTTTTTTTATTAATTTGATTTAAAAAAAAAAAATTGTAAATTTTTTTTAATTTCATTTTTATTCATGTGCGCAGCAGGATGTGCGCCCCACAGAATGTGCAAGGACAGTTTTTTTATTAATTTGATTTAAAAAAAAAAAATTGTAATTTGTTTTTAATATTATTTTTATTTATGTGCGCAGAAGGATGTGCGCCGCAGGATGTGCGCCCCACAGAATTTGCGCCCCACAGGATGTGCAAGCACAGTTTTTTTATTAATTTGATTTAAAAAAAAAAAAATGTAATTTGTTTTTAATATTATTTTTATTCATGTGCGCAGCAGGATGTGCGCCGCAGGATGTGCGCCCCACAGAATTTGCGCCCCACAGGATGTGCAAGCACAGTTTTTTTATTAATTTGATTTAAATATTTTTTTTTGTAAAAATATTTTAATATTATTTTTATTTTATGTGCGCAGCAGGATGTGCGCTTCAGGATGTGCGCCCCACAGAATTTGCGCCCTACAGGATGTGCAAGCACAGTTTTTTTATTAATTTGATTTAAATATTTTTTTTTGTAAAAATGTTTTAATATTATTATTATTAATGTGCGCAGCTGGATGTGCGCCGCATGATGTGCGCCCCACATAATTTGCGCCCCACAGGATGAGCAAGCACAGTTTTTTTATTAATTGTTTTAAATATTTTTTTTGTAAAGATGTTTTAATATTATTTTTATCTATGTGCGCAGCAGGATGTGCGCCGCAGTCTGTGCGCCCCACATAATTTGCGCCCCACAGTATGTGCAAGCACAGTTTTTGTATTAATTTGATTTAAATATATTTTTTTGTAAAAATGTTTTAATATTATTTTTATTTATGTGCGCAGCAGGATGTGCGCCGCAGCATGTGCGCCCCACAGAATTTGCGCCCCACAGGATGTGCAAGCACATTTTTTTTATTAATTTGATTTAAAAAAAAAAAATTGTAAATTTTTTTTAATTTCATTTTTATTCATGTGCGCAGCAGGATGTGCGCCCCACATAATTTGCGCCCCACAGGATGTGCAAGGACAGTTTTTTTATTAATTTGATTTAAAAAAAAAAAAATGTAATTTGTTTTTAATATTATTTTTATTCATGTGCGCAGCAGGATGTGCGCCGCAGGATGTGCGCCCCACAGAATTTGCGCCCCACAGGATGTGCAAGCACAGTTTTTTTATTAATTTGATTTAAATATTTTTTTTTGTAAAAATATTTTAATATTATTTGTATTTTATGTGCGCAGCAGGATGTGCGCTTCAGGATGTGCGCCCCACAGAATTTGCGCCCTACAGGATGTGCAAGCACAGTTTTTTTATTAATTTGATTTAAATATTTTTTTTTGTAAAAATGTTTTAATATTATTATTATTAATGTGCGCAGCTGGATGTGCGCTGCATGATGTGCGCCCCACATAATTTGCGCCCCACAGGATGTGCAAGCACAGTATTTTTATTAATTTGATTTAAAAAAAAATAATCGTAAATTGTTTTTAATATTATTTTTATTTATGTGCGCAGCAGGATGTGCGCCACAGGATGTGCGCCCCACATAATTTGCGCCCCACAGGATGTACAAGCACAGTTTTTTTATTAATTTGATTTAAAAAAAAAATAATTGTTTTTAATAATATTTTTATTTTTGTGCACAGCAGGGTGTGCGCCGCAGGATGTGCGCCCCACATAATTTGCGCCCCACAGGATGTGCAAGCACAGTTTTTTTATTAATTTGATTTAAATATTTTTTTTTGTCAAAATGTTTTAATATTATTTTTATTTATGTGCGCAGCAGGATGTGCGCCGCAGGATGTACAAGCACAGTTTTTTTATTATTTTGATTTAAATATTTTTTTTTGTAAAAATGTTTTAATATTATTTTTATTTATGTGCGCAGCAGGATGTGCGCCACAGGATGTGCGCCCGAAAGAATTTGCGCCCCACAGGATGTGCAAGCACAGTATTTTTATTAATTTAATTTAAAAAAAAATAATCGTAAATTGTTTTTAATATTATTTTTATTTATGTGCGCAGCAGGATGTGCGCCGCAGGATGTGCGCCCCACATAATTTGCGCCCCACAGGATGTGCAAGCACAGTTTTTGTATTAATTTGATTTAAATATATTTTTTTGTAAAAATGTTTTAATATTATTTTTATTTATGTGCGCAGCAGGATGTGCGCCGCATGATGTGCGCCCCACATAATTTGCGCCCCACAGGATGTGCAAGCACAGTTTTTGTATTAATTTGATTTAAATATATTTTTTTGTAAAAATGTTTTAATATTATTTTTATTTATGTGCGCAGCAGGATGTGCGCCGCAGGATGTGCGCCCCACAGAATTTGCGCCCCACTGGATGTGCAAGGACAGTTTTTTTATTAATTTGATTTAAATATTTTTTTTGTAAAAATGTTTTAATATTATTTTTATTTATGTGCGCAGCAGGATGTGCGCCGCAGGATGTGCGCCCCACAGAATTTGCGCCCCACAGGATGTGCAAGCACATTATTTTTATTAATTTGATTTAAAAAAAAATAATCGTAAATTGTTTTTAATATTATTTTTATTTATGTGCGCAGCAGGATGTGCGCCACAGGATGTGCGCCCCACATAATTTGCGCCCCACAGGATGTACAAGCACAGTTTTTTTATTAATTTGATTTAAAAAAAAAATAATTGTTTTTAATATTATTTTTATTTTTGTGCGCAGCAGGGTGTGCGCCGCAGGATGTGCGCCCCACATAATTTGCGCCCCACAGGATGTGCAAGCACAGTTTTTTTATTAATTTGATTTAAATATATTTTTTTGTAAAAATGTTTTAATATTATTTTTATTTATGTGCGCAGCAGGATGTGCGCCACAGGATGTGCGCCCCACAGAATTTGCGCCCCACAGGATGTACAAGCACAGTTTTTTTATTAATTTGATTTAAAAAAAAAATAATTGTAAATTGTTTTTAATATTATTTTTATTTTTGTGCGCAGCAGGGTGTGCGCCGCAGGATGTGCGCCCCACATAATTTGCGCCCCACAGGATGTGCAAGCACAGTTTTTTTATTAATTTGATTTAAATATTTTTTTTTGTCAAAATGTTTTAATATTATTTTTATTTATGTGCGCAGCAGGATGTGCGCCGCAGGATGTGCGCCCCACAGAATTTGCGCCCCACAGGATGTGCAAGGACAGTTTTTTTATTAATTTGATTTTTAAAAAAAAATTGTAATTTGTTTTTAATATTATTTTTATTTATGTGTGCAGCAGGATGTGCGCCGCATGATGTGCGCCCCACATAATTTGCGCCCCACAGGATGTGCCAGCACAGTTTTTTTATTAATTTGATTTAAAAAAAAAAAAATGTAATTTGTTTTTAATATTATTTTTATTTATGTGTGCCGCAGGATGTGCGCCCCACATAATTTGCGCCCCACAGGATGTGCAAGAACAGTTTTTGTATTAATTTGATTTAAATATATTTTTTTGTAAAAATGTTTTAATATTATTTTTATTTATGTGCGCAGCAGGATGTGCGCCGCATGATGTGCGCCCCACATAATTTGCGCCCCACAGGATGTGCAAGCACAGTTTTTGTATTAATTTGATTTAAATATATTTTTTTGTAAAAATGTTTTAATATTATTTTTATTTGTGTGCGCAGCAGGGTGTGCGCCGCAGGATGTGCGCCCCACATAATTTGCGCCCCACAGGATGTGCAAGCACAGTTTTTTTATTAATTTGATTTAAATATATTTTTTTGTAAAAATGTTTTAATATTATTTTTATTTATGTGCGCAGCAGGATGTGCGCCCCACATAATTTGCGCCCCACAGGATGTGCAAGCACAGTTTTTTTATTACTTTGATTTTAATATATTTTTTTGTAAAAATGTTTTAATATTATTTTTATTTATGTGCACAGCAGGATGTGCGCTGCAGGATGTGCGCCCCACATAATTTGCGCCCCACAGGATGTGCAAGCACATTTTTTTTATTAATTTGATTTAAAAAAAAAAAATTGTAAATTTTTTTTAATTTCATTTTTATTCATGTGCGCAGCAGGATGTGCGCCGCAGGATGTGCGCCCCACAGAATTTGCGCCCCACAGGATGTGCAAGGACAGTTTTTTTATTAATTTGATTTAAAAAAAAAAATTGTAATTTGTTTTTAATATTATTTTTATTTATGTGCGCAGCAGGATGTGCGCCGCAGGATGTACAAGCACAGTTTTTTTATTATTTTGATTTAAATATTTTTTTTTGTAAAAATGTTTTAATATTATTTTTATTTATGTGCGCAGAAGGATGTGCGCCGCAGGGTGTGCGCCCCACATAATTTGCGCCCCACAGGATGTGCAAGCACAGTTTTTGTATTAATTTGATTTAAATATATTTTTTTGTAAAAATGTTTTAATATTATTTTTATTTATGTGCGCAGCAGGATGTGCGCCGCAGGATGTGCGCCCCACATAATTTGCGCCCCACAGGATGTGCAAGCAAGGTTTTTTATTAGTTATATTTAAATATTTTTTTTTGTAAAAATGTTTTAATATTATTTTTATTTATGTGCGCAGCAGGATGTGCGCCGCAGGATGTGCGCCCCACATAATTTGCGCCCCACAGGATGTGCAAGCACAGTTTTTTTATTAATTTGATTTAAAAAAATAATAATTGTAAATTGTTTTTAATATTATTTTTATTTATGTGCGCAGCAGGATGTGCGCCGCAGGATGTACAAGCACAGTTTTTTTATTATTTTGATTTAAATATTTTTTTTTGTAAAAATGTTTTAATATTATTTTTATTTATGTGCGCAGCAGGATGTTAGCCGCAGGATGTTTGCCCCACAGAATTTGCGCCCCACAGAATGTGCAAGCACAGTTTTTTTATTAATTTGATTTTAATATATTTTTTTGTAAAAATGTTTTAATATTATTTTTATTTATGTGCGCAGCAGGATGTGCGCCGCAGGATGTGCGCCCCACATAATTTGCGCCCCACAGGATGTGCAAGCACAGTTTTTTTATTAATTTGATTTAAAAAAAAAATAATTGTAAATTGTTTTTAATATTATTTTTATTTATGTGCGCAGCAGGATGTGCGCCGCAGGATGTACAAGCACAGTTTTTTTATTATTTTGATTTAAATATTTTTTTTTGTAAAAATGTTTTAATATTATTTTTATTTATGTGCGCAGCAGGATGTGCCTCGCAGGATGTGCGCCCCACAGAATTTGCGCCCCACAGGATGTGCAAGCACAGTTTTTTTATTAATTTGATTTAAATATTTTTTTTTGTAAAAATGTTTTAATATTATTTTTATACATGTGCGCAGCAGGATTTGCGCCGCAGGATGTGCGCCCCACAGAATTTGCGCCCCACAGGATGTGCAAGGACAGTTTTTTTATTAATTTGATTTTAAAAAAAAATTGTAATTTGTTTTTAATATTATTTTTATTTATGTGCGCAGCAGGATGTGCGCCGCAGGATTTGCGGCCCACAGAATTTGCGCCCCACAGGATGTGCAAGGACAGTTTTTTTATTAATTTGATTTAAAAAAAAAAAATTGTAATTTGTTTTTAATATTATTTTTATTTATGTGCGCAGCAGGATTTGCGCCGCAGGATGTGCGCCCCACAGAATTTGCGCCCCACAGGATGTGCAAGCACAGTTTTTTTATTAATTTGATTTAAATATTTTTTTTTGTAAAAATGTTTTAACATTATTTTTATTTATATGCGCCGCAGGATGTGCACTCCACAGAATTTGCGCCCCACAGGATGTGCAAGCACAGTTTTTTTATTAATTTGATTTAAAAAAAAAAAATTGTAAATTTTTTTTAATTTCATTTTTATTCATGTGCGCCGCAGGATGTGCGCCCCACATAATTTGCGCCCCACAGGATGTGCAAGGACAGTTTTTTTATTAATTTGATTTAAAAAAAAAAATTGTAATTTGTTTTTAATATTATTTTTATTTATGTGCGCAGCAGGATGTGCCTCGCAGGATGTGCGCCCCACAGAATTTGCGCCCCACAGGATGTGCAAGGACAGTTTTTTTATTAATTTGTTTTTAAAAAAAAAATTGTAATTTGTTTTTAATATTATTTTTATTTATGTGCGCAGCAGGATGTGCGCCGCAGGATGTGCGCCCCACAGGATGTGCAAGCACAGTTTTTTTATTAATTTGATTTAAATATTTTTTTTTGTAAAAATGTTTTAACATTATTTTTATTTATATGCGCCGCAGGATGTGCGCCCCACAGAATTTGCGCCCCACAGGATGTGCAAGCACAGTTTTTTTATTAATTTGATTTAAATATTTTTTTTTGTAAAAATGTTTTAACATTATTTTTATTTATATGCGCAGCAGGATGTGCGCAACAGGATTTGCGCCCCACAGAATTTGCGCCCCACAGAATGTGCAAGCACAGTTTTTTTATTAATTTGATTTAAATATATTTTTTTGTAAAAATGTTTTAATATTATTTTTATTTATGTGCGCAGCAGGATGTGCGCCGCAGGATGTGCAAGCACAGTTTTTTTATTAATTTGATTTAAAAAAAAAAAAATGTAATTTGTTTTTAATATTATTTTTATTTATGGGCGCAGCAGGATGTGCGCCGCAGGATGTGCGCCCCACAGAATTTGCGCCCCACAGGATGTGCAAGCACAGTTTTTTTATTAATTTGATTTAAAAAAAAAAATTGTAAATTGTTTTTAATATTATTTGTATTTATGTGCGCAGCAGGATGTGCGCCCCACAGAATTTGCGCCCCAAAGGATGTGCAAGGACAGTTTTTTTATTAATTTGATTTAAAAAAAAAACTTGTAAATTTTTTTTAATTTTATTTTTATTTATTTGCGCAGCAGGATGTGCGCTGCAGGATGTGCGCCCCACATAATTTGCGCCCCACAGGATGTGCAAGCACAGTTTTTTTATTAGTTATATTTAAATATTTTTTTTTGTAAATATGTTTTAATATTATTTTTATTCATGTGCGCAGCAGAATTTGCGCCGCAGGATGTGCGCCCCACAGAATTTGCGCCCCACAGGATGTGCAAGGACAGTTTTTTTATTAATTTGATTTAAATACTTTTTTTGTAAAAATGTTTTAATATTATTTTTATTTATGTGCGCAGCAGGATGTGCGCCGCAGGATGTGCGCCCCACAGAATTTGCGCCCCACAGGATGTGCAAGCACAGTTTTTTTATTAATTTGATTTAAAAAAAAAAAACTTGTAAATTTGTTTCAATTTTATTTTTATTTATGTGCGCAGCAGGATGTGTGCCGCAGGATGTGCGCCCCACAGAATTTGCGCCCCACAGGATGTGCAAGCACAGTTTTTTTATTAATTTGATTTAAAAAAAAAAAATTGTAAATTGTTTTTAATATTATTTTTATTTATGTGCGCAGCAGGATGTGCGCCGCAGGATGTGCGCCCCACATAATTTGCGCCCCACAGGATGTGCAAGGACAGTTTTTTTATTAATTTGATTTAAAAAAAGAAATTGTAATTTGTTTTTAATATTATTTTTATTTATGTGCGCAGCAGGATGTGCGCCGCAGGATGTGCGCCCCACAGAATTTGCGCCCCACAGGATGTGCAAGCACAGTTTTTTTATTAATCTGATTTAAATATATTTTTTTATAAAAATGTTTTAATATTATTTTTATTCATGTGCACAGCAGGATGTGCGCCGCAGGATGTGCGCCCCACATAATTTGCGCCCCACAGGATGTGCAAGCACAGTTTTTTTATTAATTTGATTTAAAAAAAAAAAACTTGTAAATTTGTTTCAATTTTATTTTTATTTATGTGCGCAGCAGGATGTGTGCCGCAGGATGTGCGCCCCACAGAATTTGCGCCCCACAGGATGTGCAAGCACAGTTTTTTTATTAATTTGATTTAAATATTTTTTTTTGTAAAAATGTTTTAACATTATTTTTATTTATATGCGCAGCAGGATGTGCTCCACAGGATGTGCGCCCCACAGAATTTGCGCCCCACAGGATGTGCAAGCACAGTTTTTTTATTAATCTGATTTAAATATATTTTTTTATAAAAATGTTTTAATATTATTTTTATTCATGTGCACAGCAGGATGTGCGCCGCAGGATGTGCGCCCCACATAATTTGCGCCCCACAGGATGTGCAAGCACAGTTTTTTTATTAATTTGATTTAAAAAAAAAAACTTGTAAATTTGTTTCAATTTTATTTTTATTTATGTGCGCAGCAGGATGTGTGCCGCAGGATGTGCGCCCCACAGAATTTGCGCCCCACAGGATGTGCAAGCACAGTTTATTTATTAATTTGATTTAAAAAAAAAAATTGTAATTTTTCTTTAACATTATTTTTATTTATGTGCGCAGCAGGATGTGCGCCGCAGGATGTGCGCCCCACGGAATTTGCGCCGTACAGAATTTGCGCCCCACAGGATGTGCAAGCACAGTTTTTTTATTAATTTGATTTAAAAAAAAAAAATGTTAATTGTTTTTAATATTATTTTTATTTATGTGCGCAGCAGGACTTGCGCCGCAGGATGTGCGCCCCACAGAATTTGCGCCCCACAGGATGTGCAAGCACAGTTTATTTATTAATTTGATTTAAAAAAAAAAATTGTAATTTGTTTTGAATATTATTTTTATTTATGTGCGCAGCATGATGTGCGCCCCACAGAATTTGCGCCCCACAGGATGTGCAAGCACAGTTTTTTTATTAATTTGATTTAAAAAAAAAAACTTGTAAATTTGTTTCAATTTTATTTTTATTTATGTGCGCAGCAGGATGTGTGCCGCAGGATGTGCGCCCCACAGAATTTGCGCCCCACAGGATGTGCAAGCACAGTTTTTTTATTAATTTGATTTAAAAAAAAAAAAATGTTAATTGTTTTTAATATTATTTTTATTTATGTGTCCAGCAGGATGTGCGCAGCAGGATGTGCGCCGCAGGATGTGCGCCCCACAGAATTTGCGCCCCACATAATTTGCGCCCCACAGGATGTGCAAGCACAGTTTTTTTATTAATTTGATTTAAAAAAAAAAATTGTAATTTGTTTTTAATATTATTTTTATTTATGTGCGCATTAGGATGTGCGCCCCACAGAATTTGCGTCCCACAGGATGTGCAAGCACAGTTTTTTTATTAATTTGATTTAAATATTTTTTTTGTAAAAATGTTTTAATATTATTTTTATTTATGTGCGCAGCAGGATGTGCGCCGCAGGATGTGCACCTCACATAATTTGCGCCCCACAGGTTGTACAAGCACAGTTTTTTTATTAATTTGATTAAAAAAAAATTGTAAATTGTTTTTAATATTATTTTTATTTATGTGCGCAGCAGGATGTGCGCCGCAGGATGTGCGCACCACAGAATTTGCGCCCCACAGGATGTGCATGCACAGTTTTTTTATTAATTTGATTTAAATATTTTTTTTTGTAAAAATGTTTTAATATTATTTGTATTCATGTGCACAGCAGGATGTGCGCCCCAAAGGATGTGCAAGGACAGTTTTTTTATTAATTTGATTTTAAAAAAAAATTTGTAATTTGTTTTTAATGTTATTTTTATTTATGTGCGCAGCAGGATGTGCGCCGCAGGATGTGCGCCCCACAGAATTTGCGCCCCACAGGATGTGCAAGCACAGTTTTTTTATTAATTTGATTTAAATATTTTTTTTTGTAAAAAAATGTTAACATTATTTTTATTTATATGCGCCGCAGGATGTGCGCCCCACAGAATTTGCGCCCCACAGGATGTGCAAGCACAGTTTTTTTATTAATTTGATTTAAATATTTTTTTTTGTAAAAATGTTTTAATATTATTTTTATTTATGTGCGCAGCAGGATGTGCGCCGCAGGATGTGCGCCCCACAGAATTTGCGCCCCACAGGATGTGCAAGGACAGTTTCTTTATTAATTTGATTTAAAAAAAAAATTGTAATTTTTTTTTAATATTATTTTTATTTATGTGCGCAGCAGGATGTGCGCCGCAGGATGTGCGCCCCACAGAATTTGCGCCCCACAGGATGTGCAAGCACAGTTTTTTTATTAATTTGATTTAAATATTTTTTTTTGTAAAAACGTTTTAACATTATTTTTATTTATATGCGCCGCAGGATGTGCGCCCCACAGAATTTGCGCCCCACAGGATGTGCAAGGACGGTTTTTTTATTAATTTGATTTAAAAAAAAAAATTGTAATTTGTTTTTAATATTATTTTTATTTATGTGCGCAGCAGGATGTGCGCCGCAGGATGTGCGCCCCACAGAATTTGCGCCCCACAGGATGTGCAAGGACAGTTTTTTTATTAATTTGAGTTAAAAAAAAAAATTGTAATTTGTTTTTAATATTATTTTTATTTATAGGCGCAGCAGGATGTGCGCCGCAGGATGTGCGCCCCACAGAATTTGCGCCCCACAGGATGTGCAAGCACAGTTTTTTTATTAATTTGATTTAAATATTTTTTTTTGTAAAAATGTTTTAATATTATTTTTATTTTATGTGCGCAGCAGGATGTGCGCTTCAGGATGTGCGCCCCACAGAATTTGCGCCCTACAGGATGTGCAAGCACAGTTTTTTTATTAATTTAATTTAAATATTTTTTTTTGTAAAAATGTTTTAATATTATTTGTATTTATGTGCGCAGCAGGATGTGCGCTGCAGGATGTGCGCCCCACAGAATTTGCGCCCCACAGGATGTGCAAGCACAGTTTTTTTATTAATTTTATTTAAAAAAAGAAAATTGTAAAAAAAATTTAATATTATTTTTATTATTTTGCCCAGCTGGATGTGCGCTGAAGGATGTGCGCCCCACAGAATTTGCGCCCCACAGGATGTGCAAGGACAGTTTTTTTATTAATTTGATTTAAATATTTTTTTTAAAAAAATGTTTTAATATTATTTTTATTTATGTGCGCAGCAGGATGTGCGCCGCAGGATGTGCGCCCCACAGAATTTGCGCCCCACAAGATGTGCAAGGACAGCTTTTTTTATTAATTTGATTTAAAAAGAATTTTTTTGTAAAAATGTTTTAATATTATTTTTATTTATGTGCGCAGCAGGATGTGCGCCGCAGGATGTGCGCCCCACAGAATTTGCGCCCCACAAGATGTGCAAGGACAGCTTTTTTTATTAATTTGATTTAAAAAGAATTTTTTTGTAAAAATGTTTTAATATTATTTTTATTTATGTGCGCAGCAGGATGTGCGCTGGTGGATGTGCGCCCCACATAATTTGCGCCCCACAGGATGTGCAAGCACAGTTTTTTTATTAATTTGATTTAAAAAAAAATTGTTATAAAAATGTTTTAATATTATTTTGATTTATGTGCGCAGCAGGATGTGCGCTGGTGGATGTGCGCCCCACATAATTTGCGCCCCACAGGATGTGCAAGCACAGTTTTTTTATTAATTTGATTTACATATTTTTTTTTGTAAAAATGTTTTAATATTATTTTTATTTATGTGCGCAGTAGGATGTGCGCTCCACAGAATTTGCGCCCCACAGGATGTGCAAGCACAGTTTTTTTATTAATTTGATTTACATATTTTTTTTTGTAAAAATGTTTTAATATCATTTTTATTAATCTGCGCAGCAGGATGTGCGCCGCAGGATGTGCGCCCCACAGAATTTGCGCCCCACAGGATGTGCAAGAACAGTTTTTTTATTAATTTGATTAAAAAAAAAATTGTAAATGTGTTTTAATATTATTTTTATTAATGTGCGCAGCTGGATGTGCGCCGCAGGATGTGCGCCCCACAGGATGTGCAAGCACAGCTTTTTTATTAATTTGATTTAAATATTTTTTTTTGTAAAAATGTTTTAATATTATTTTTATTAATGTGCGCAGCTGGATGTGCGCTGCAGGATGTGCGCCCCACATAATTTGCGCCCCACAGGATGTGCAAGCACAGTTTTTTTATTAATTTGATTTAAAAAAAAAAACTTATAAATTTGTTTTAATATTATTTTTATTAATGTGCGCAGCTGGATGTGCGCCGCAGGATGTGCGCCCCACAGAATTTGCGCCCCACAGGATGTGCAAGCACAGTTTTTTTATTAATTTGATTTAAATTTTTTTTTTGTAAAAATGTTTTAATATTATTTTTATTTATGTGCGCAGCAGGATGTGCGCCGCAGGATGTGCGCCCCACAGAATTTGCGCCCCACAGGATGTGCAAGCACAGTTTTTTTATTAATTTGATTTTAAAAAAAAATTCTAATTTTTTTTTAATATTATCTTTTTTAATGTGCACACCTGGATGTGCGCCTCAGGATGTGCGCCCCACATAATTTGCGCCTCACAGGATGTGCAAGCACAGTTTTTTTATTAATTTGATTTTAAAAAAACAACTTGTAAATTTGTTTTAATATTATTTTTATTAATGTGCGCAGCTGGATGTGTGCTGCAGGATGTGCGCCCCACATAATTTGCGCCCCACAGGATGTGCAAGAACAGTTTTTTTATTAATTTGATTAAAAAAAAAAAAATTGTAAATTTGTTTTAATATTATTTTTATTAATGTGCGCAGCTGGATGTGCGCCCCACAGGATGTGCAAGCACAGTTTTTTTATTAATTTGATTTAAATATTTTTTTTTTGTAAAAATGTTTTAATATTATTTTTATTTATGTGCGCAGCAGGATGTGCGCCGCAGGATGTGCGCCCCACAGGATGTGCAAGAACAGTTTTTTTATTAATTTGATTTAAAAAAAAAAAAATTGTAAATTTGTTTTAATATTATTTTTATTAATGTGCGCAGCTGGATGTGCGCCGCAGGATGTGCGCCCCACATAATTTGCGCCCCAAAGGATGTGCAAGCACAGTTTTTTTATTAATTTGATTTAAATTTTTTTTTTGTAAAAATGTTTTAATATTATTTTTATTTATGTGCGCAGCAGGATGTGCGCCGCAGAATGTGCGCCCCACAGAATTTGCGCCCCACAGGATGTGCAAGCACAGTTTTTTTATTAACTTGATTTTAAAAAAAAAACTTATAAATTTGTTTTAATATTATTTTTATTAATGTGCGCAGCTGGATGTGCGCCGCAGGATGTGCGCCCCACAGAATTTGCGCCCCACAGGATGAGCAAGCACAGTTTTTTTATTAATTTGATTTAAATATTTTTTTTTTGTAAAAATGTTTTAATATTATTTTTATTTATGTGCGCAGCAGGATGTGCGCTGCAGGATGTGCGCCCCACAGGATGTGCAAGCACAGTTTTTTTATTAATTTAATTTAAATATTTTTTTTGTAAAAATGTTTTAATATTATTTTTATTTATGTGCGCAGCAGGATGTGCGGCAGGATGTGCGCCCCACAGAATTTGCGCCCCACAGGATGTGCAAGGACAGTTTTTTTATTAATTTGATTTAAATATTTTTTTTATAAAAATATTTTAATATTATTTTTATTTATGTGCGCAGCAGGATGTGCGCCGCAGGATGTGCGCCCCACAGAATTTGCGCCCCACAAGATGTGCAAGGACAGCTTTTTTTATTAATTTGATTTAAAAAGAATTTTTTTGTAAAAATGTTTTAATATTATTTTTATTTATGTGCGCAGCAGGATGTGCGCCGCAGGATGTGCGCCCCACAGAATTTGCGCCCCACAGGATGTGCAAGCACAGTTTTTTTATTAATTTGATTTAAATATATTTTTTTGTAAAAATGTTTTAATATTATTTTTATTCATGTGCCCAGCAGGATGTGCGCCGCAGGATGTGCGCCCCACAGGATGTGCAAGAACAGTTTTTTTATTAATTTGATTAAAAAAAAAAAAATTGTAAATTTGTTTTAATATTATTTTTATTAATGTGCGCAGCTGGATGTGCGCCCCACAGGATGTGCAAGCACAGTTTTTTTATTAATTTGATTTAAATATTTTTTTTTTGTAAAAATGTTTTAATATTATTTTTATTTATGTGCGCAGCAGGATGTGCGCCGCAGGATGTGCGCCCCACAGGATGTGCAAGAACAGTTTTTTTATTAATTTGATTTAAAAAAAAAAAAATTGTAAATTTGTTTTAATATTATTTTTATTAATGTGCGCAGCTGGATGTGCGCCGCAGGATGTGCGCCCCACATAATTTGCGCCCCAAAGGATGTGCAAGCACAGTTTTTTTATTAATTTGATTTAAATTTTTTTTTTGTAAAAATGTTTTAATATTATTTTTATTTATGTGCGCAGCAGGATGTGCGCTGCAGGATGTGCGCCCCACATAATTTGCGCCCCACAGGATGTGCAAGCACAGTTATTTGTGCAGGCACCACTAGGCAGTGCATTGCATGGCGCAACGCGCAAAAAAATTGCGATAACGTTGCCAAAAACGTACAATGGGAACACTGAAAATCAATGTTTTTAGACCGTTTTTTTTGTCACCAAAACTGCTCTCAAATCCCCAAACGGAGGTCCTCAGACATGATTTTTATATATTTGAGGTGGTGAGATTGTTTCCTTCGCAGACATGTCACTCTCAAATCTCTCGGACCTGTGCTTATATCCGCATCGAAAAATCGAGGAATTATTTCCGGATCGATCTCTCATTGGAGCCCCATGTTAATTCTGAAGATTTTTCTGAAAAGATTAAAACTGAAAAATAAAACGTAAATCGCTCCCACGGCCCCATTTCTCAGCTCTCATGAATAAAAAATATATCTGGTTGCAGTGTAAACTATTGTGATTCTCAAAATGTTTTCATTTTCCAGGACTTATAGTTTTTGAGTAGGAAGTATTTGTTTGATGACGGTGCTAGAGTGTGAAAAAATGTCTCTCTCATTAAAACTAATGAAAATCTTAGGAGGAGAATTTATGAAATGAGAAGTACGTTTCTAAACTGCTCGTACAGCCTCATTTTTTGGCTCTAATCAATAATATAGATATGTCCTCGTTCATCCAAGCCTTGTGTTTCTAACGGTGTTTTAATTTCTCAGATAGGAGTTTCAGATTTTCAATTAGAGCATTTTGTTCGGGACCTTCTCCTCAGGTCTGATGTCTGCCTCTCTCACGACAAACCTGCTGTAATCAGGGAGTCACACACGCAGAGGGAGGGGGGCCAAAAGGGACACTGAGATCTATTTTTAGACTGCACAGGTGGTAATCATCACTGCAGGTAGTTCAGTCTGTAGAGCAGAGGGACAATAACACAGAGGTGGAGATTTCAAGTCTCAGTGTGGGTAAGACACAAACATTGAATTTTTTTCTTTGTCTTTCAAGGGGGAACTGTTGAATTCTTTAAATAATCAACTGTCAATGATATCTAAAGTCAATGTGATTGGATTAGTGGGTTGAGCCGCTGACTCAGTGATCCACTGGTTGTGAGTCTAAACCATCAGAAGCCAAAAATTACTTTTGAACAAATATATTAATATATCTGGTTGTAGTGTCAAGCCTTGTGGTTCTCAAAATGTGTTCATTTTCCAGATAGGACTTATCGTTTTTGAGTAACAAGTATTTGTTTGATGACTGATGATAGCAAAAGGAGGAGATTTATGAAATGAGAACTACGTTTCTAAACTGCTTGCATGGCTTCATTGTTTGGCTCTAAATAATGATATAGATATGTACTTATCCGTCCAAGTGTTGTGGTTCTCAGGGTGTTTTCATTTCACGGATAGGAGTTATAGATTTTCAATTAGAGCATTTTGTTTGGGACCTTCTCCTCAGGTCCAATCTGTCACTCTGTGTCACAGGTGCGTCGTTAGTGAAGTCACACACGCTGAGGAGGGGGGCCAGAGGGGGAAAGGAGACAGTGAGATCTATTTACAAACTACTTCAAAGGTGTTAATCAACACAGGTGGTTCAGTGGGTAGAGCAGAGGGGCAGTGACCCAGAGGTGAAGATATCAAGTCCAGGTGAGGGCAGGTCTAACATTGTTTTTCAGAAGGGGACTATTGAACTCTTTAAATATACAACCCTCAATGATTTGAACTACGATGTGATTGGCTCTTCATCCGATTCCTGTTTTAGTGTGAATGAAGTGATAGGGATAGCGCCACCTAGTGGTCTGTGTGAAAATGAAGTTTTAGCAATCGACCCCAAAATTCTGTCACATGATCTGAGTCAACACCTGATGAAGTCAAGACTATTACTGCATACACACTAATAGTGATAGCGCCACCTAGTGGTCAAGGTGAAAATTAAGTTTTAGCAATCTGCCACAAATTGGACACACTTCATCAGATTCCTGACCTAAAGAGACCTATGAGTGTGTATGCAGTCCAATTTTCAATTAGAGCATTTTGTTCGGGACCTTCTCCTCAGGTCTGATGTCTGCCTCTCTCACGACAAACCTGCTGTAATCAGGGAGTCACACACGCAGAGGGAGGGGGGCCAAAAGGGACACTGAGATCTATTTTTAGACTGCACAGGTGGTAATCAGCACTGCAGGTAGTTCAGTCTGTAGAGCAGAGGGACAATAACACAGAGGTGGAGATTTCAAGTCTCAGTGTGGGTAAGACACAAACATTGAATTTTTTTCTTTGTCTTTCAAGGGGGAACTGTTGAATTCTTTAAATAATCAACTGTCAATGATATCTAAAGTCAATGTGATTGGATTAGTGGGTTGAGCCGCTGACTCAGTGATCCACTGGTTGTGAGTCTAAACCATCAGAAGCCAAAAATTACTTTTGGACAAATATATTAATATATCTGGTTGTAGTGTCAAGCCTTGTGGTTCTCAAAATGTGTTCATTTTCCAGATAGGACTTATCGTTTTTGAGTAACAAGTATTTGTTTGATGACTGATGATAGCAAAAGGAGGAGATTTATGAAATGAGAACTACGTTTCTAAACTGCTTGCATGGCTTCATTGTTTGGCTCTAAATAATGATATAGATATGTACTTATCCGTCCAAGTGTTGTGGTTCTCAGGGTGTTTTCATTTCACGGATAGGAGTTATAGATTTTCAATTGGAGCATTTTGTTTGGGACCTTCTCCTCAGGTCCAATCTGTCACTCTGTGTCACAGGTGCGTCGTTAGTGAAGTCACACACGCTGAGGAGGGGGGCCAGAGGGGGAAAGGAGACAGTGAGATCTATTTACAAACTACTTCAAAGGTGTTAATCAACACAGGTGGTTCAGTGGGTAGAGCATAGGGGCAGTGACCCAGAGGTGACGATATCAAGTCCAGGTGAGGGCAGGTCTAACATTGTTTTTCAGAAGGGGACTATTGAACTCTTTAAATATACAACCCTCAATGATTTGAACTACGATGTGATTGGCTCTTCATCCGATTCCTGTTTTAGTGTGAATGAAGTGATAGGGATAGCGTCACCTAGTGGTCTGTGTGAAAATGAAGTTTTAGCAATCGACCCCAAAATTCTGTCACATGATCTGAGTCAACACCTGATGAAGTCAAGACTATTACTGCATACACACTAATAGTGATAGCGCCACCTAGTGGTCAAGGTGAAAATTAAGTTTTAGCAATCTGCCACAAATTGGACACACTTCATCAGATTCCTGACCTGAAGAGACCTATGAGTGTGTATGCAGTCCAATTTTCAATTAGAGCATTTTGTTCGGGACCTTCTCCTCAGGTCTGATGTCTGCCTCTCTCATGACAGACCTGCTGTAATCAGTGACTCACACACGCAGAGGGAGGGGGGCCAAAAGGGACAGTGATATCTATTTTTAGACTTCACAGGTGGTAATCATCACTGCAGGTAGTTTATTCAGTAGAGAAGAGGGACAGTAACACAGAGGTGGAGGTTTCAAGTCTCAGTGTGGGTAAGACACAAACATTGAATTTTTTCGTTGCCTTTCAGGGGGGAACTGTTGAATTCTTTAAATAATCAACTGTCAATGATATCTAAAGTCAATGTGATTGGATTAGTGGGTCTGCCGCTGACTCAGTGATCCGCTGGTTGTGAGTTCAAAACCAATAGAGGCCAAAAATTACTTCTGAATAAATATATTAATATATATATGTACTTGTTCGTCCAAGCCTTGTGTTTCTCACGGTGTTTTCATTTCATGGACTGGCATTATAGATTTTGAATTAGAGCATTTTGTTCTGGACCATCTCCTCAGGTCCTCTGTGTCACAGGTGCGTCGTTAGTGAAGATACACACGCTGAGGAGGGGGGCCAGAGGGGTAGATGGGGACAGGAAGATGTTTATAGTAGCCATTTCAAAGATGTTGCTCCACATCATAGGTAGGCTAGTGGTCACAGAAGAGGGTTAGTAAGTCAGAGGTTGAGGGTTCAAGTCCCACTGATGGCAGAATTTTAAGATTTGTCATTTTCTGTGTCTTTCAGAAGGGGAACTTTAAACTCTTTGAATATACAATTGTCATTGATGTTTAGTCAATTCAATTGGATCAGTGGGTTGAGCTGCTGACTCAATGATCCACTGGTTGTGAGTTCAAAACCAATAGCAACCAAAAATTGCTTTTGAACAAATATATTAATGTGTATGCAGTGATAGTGATAGCGCCACCTAGTGGTCGGTGGGGAAATTAAGTTTGAGCAATCGGACCCAAATCGCACACACCTCATCAGATTCCAGACCTGAACAGATATATTCGTGTGTATTTATTGATAGTGATAGCGACATCTAGGGGTTGGTCTGAAAATGAAGTTTGAGCAATTGGCCCCAAATTGGACACACCTCATCAGATGCCAGACCTGAACAGATATATTAGGGTGTATTCATTGATAGGGATAGCGCCACCTAGTGGTCAGGGTGAAAATTAAGTTTTTACGAATCAACCCCAAAATTCTGTCACATGATCAGAGTCAACATCTGATCAAGGCAAGACTATGACTGCATACACACTAACAGTGATAGTGCCACCTAGTGGTCAGTTTGAAAATGAACTATGAACAATCGACCCCAAAATTCTGTCAAATGATCAGAGCCCTGACCTGAAGAGACCTATGAGTGTATGCAGTGTTAGTGATAGTGCCCCCTACTGATCAAGTCGCTCTCTCTTTCTTAAACCAGTCGCTCTCTCTCTTTTTCTCTCTGGGTCTCTCTCTGAAACTGGTACATTTTCTCTCTCTCTCTCTTGGTCTGTCTCTCTCTCTTAAAGCAGCCACTCTGTCTCTCTTCCCCAAAAAAACAAAAGTCTCTTTTCGACCCGGACGCAGAAGGCACCCATTCGAAATTTCTCGGCAGGAGGAATTTTCTAGTTATTCTTACTTCTTCCGCCTAAAAGTTTGGGACGCTTCTCCTCCTACAAAGTTTGTCGCACATTCACGAGACCCACAAATAAACCTGCGGAATTACGTCGAATCGTGTGCTATTATTCAAATTTTCAATTCGTCCACCGGTTCGCACAAAAATCGCGATAATGTGGCCGAAAAGTACAATGGGGGTCAAGCTCTCTCTACCAAAAGAGCGAGAGGCTGAAAATCAGCGTTTTTAGACCCTTTTTTCGTCACTAAAACTGCTCTCAAATCCCCAAAACGGAGGTCCTCAGACACATGATTTTTAGATATTTGAGGTGGTGAGATTGTTTCCTTCGCAGACATGTCACTCTCAAATCTCTCGGACCTGTGCTTATATCCGCATAGAAAAATCGAGGAATTATTTCCGGATCCTTCTCCCATTGGAGCCCCATTTTAATTCTGAAGATTTTTCTGAAAAGATTAAAACTGAAAAATAAAACGTAAATCGCTCCCACGGCCCCATTTCTCAGCTGTCTTGAATAAAAAATATATCTGTTTGTAGTGTAAACTCTTGTGATTCTCAAAATGTTATAATTTTCCAGATAGGACTTATAGTTTTTGAGTAACAAGTATTTGTTTGATGACGGTGCTAGAGTGTGAAAATAAATCTGCTCTATTGAATTCAATGTACTTTTTCGGAGGAGATTTATGAAATGAGAAGTACGTTTCTAAACTGCTCGTATGGCCCTCATTTTTTTACTTTAATCAGTAATTTAGATATGTCCTTTTTCGTCCAAGCCTTGTGATTCTCACGGTGTTTTCATTTCACGGACAGGAGTTATAGATTTTCAATTAGAACATTTTGTTCGGGACCTTCTCCTCAGGTCTGATGTCTGCCTCTCTCACGACACACCTGCTGTATTCAGGGAGTCACTCACGCAGAGGGAGGGGCCAAAGGGGACAGTCAGATCTATTTTTAGACTTCACAGGTGGTAATCAGCACTGCAGGTAGTTTATTCAGTAGAGAAGAGGGACAGTAACACAGAGGTGGAGGTTTCAAGTCCAAGTGTGGGTAAGACACAAACATTACATTTTTTTCTTTGTCTTTCACGGGGGAACTGTTGAATTCTTTAAATAATCAACTGTCAATGATATCTAAAGTCAATGTGATTGAATTAGTGGGTCTGCCGCTGACTCAGTGATCCACTGGTTGTGAATTCAAAACCAACAGATGCCAAAAATTACTTTCGAACAAATATATGAATATATCCGGTTGTAGTGTCAAGCCTTGTGATTCTCAAAATGTTTTCATTTTTCAGATAGGACTTATAGTTTTTGAGTAACAAGTATTTGTTTGATGACAGCGTTAGAGTGTAAAAAAAATGTATTTTCAATTAAAACTAATGATGGGAAAAGGAGGAGATTTATGAAATGAGAACTACGTCACTAAACTGCTCGCATGGCCTCATTTTTTGGCTCTAAACAATGATATAGATGTTGGGCCAGAGCCCAGCGGATGGCCACTAGACACAGGTCAGAGGTTAACACAAAGACAATCTAAACAAAGGCCTGTATAAATCAAGGCCTTGTGGAATATTCCTATCCACCTGTGAGTACTTTTTCCTGGCAGTTTCGAGAAACCCTAGCAGGTTACAAGGCCCTCGCAGGAACACGGGCGCCCTGCTGGGTCTGAAGAGCCCAAGGGGGGGGCCACCAAACACTGGAGCCGAGGGTGAACAAAGAGTTGTTAAACTTTTGGAGGGAAACCATTCTCAAGCAGGCCCAAGAATCTCCCCCTGGTGTTGGAAAATGTTCTGGGAATGCCTTGGAACCCCCGCTGAGTTCCAAGCCCCGCCCACTCAGATCGATTCCTGACAAATCAATTGGCCGATGTCCTATGACCAGCTCCTCAAGGAGGAGGACCTCGCAGGTAGAATAAAACCACTGAGACATCAAATAATCGCTGCCATTTTACCCTGCTCTGAAGACGTCAACAGACCCCTCCGGGTCTTCAGATGATTTAATTGCTAAAGGGGGCAACCTTAACTTTTAGTTTATCAGCCCATTCCCAATTCCCTGAAGATAGAGCTGACCTTTCCAGTTAGTTGATCCGGAGGTAATTTTAGGGAGCAATTACTGACGTTTGTTTTATATCCATTTTCTTTTATTTCTTTATTCAGTCGACGTTTTGTTTTGATAGGACTTTTTGTTATTTTAACTTGAAAGAGATCGCCACAGGAAGTCCACTCGCAGGCCGAGATCATAGACTTTCTTTTTCACGATCCCCACAACTGCGCCACAGCTGATCATCCCTGCAGAAGAGACGAGGCCGCATTCCGTCCCAAGAGCAAGAGAAGTTCGCTCTTTTCGGCCCAGCGCTAACCTCCTTTGTAAACACGAGACCCACCGGAGCCCGCTTAAGAGGCCAGGACTTCACTCATCTGCTTTCCAGGAATTCGCAGTTCGTGCAGGCATCCTGAGGTTAACAACGAGATTCACTGGACTTCTGGAAAATCCGCGCGCCACGCGCAAGCAACACCGCGAAGGTCACAGTAAGAGGCTTTATTGTCTGGGCAGAGACTAGTTCAAATACTTAGCGTGTCATGTTATTTGAGTGTGTTTGTTTGTAGATCGCTGATCTGTTTTTAGCCGTGTAACGCGCGGCGAACTGGAGACGTCACATCCGGTTCCTTTGTCTACTATGTTCTGAGAAGCGCGCGTAACAAGTCGGCACTTCCTTTTTTACGTGTTACCGTCAGAGATATTGTGCGGAGATTTACATCTGTTAAAAGACAAATCTCACGTAACTGGACTGCCCGCTTCGCCGGAAGTTTGTCTCTGACGATGGTTTGAGAGCTTTCCTGATCTCTCTCTATCTCTCCCTCTCTTTTCTCCTAAACCTGTTTTTACACACGTCCCGACCTACACTTACATATTATATATATTATATAATACATCTCGACGCCATTCGGCTCCAGAACCGGGAGATAAGAAATCTCTTTGTCTAAAGATCCCCCTTTGTTAAGGTCAGTGACCGGCAGCCATTTTGCTTTTCGCAACGTGGCTTCACTTAGGAAACCTCCATCTTGTATGTAACATCTTGATCACGGCCAGACTACGTCACCACATGATCTTGTCATTACGCCATAGCCACTCCCCTTTCACTTTCTCAGACACACACACACACACACATAGAGACACACACAGACAGACAGACACACACGATCACACACACACACACACACCAGTAGATACTCAGTATTACATGTGTGACAATTGTGATAAGTGCTGCTGCTGCTGTTGCCATCTTTGAAATATTGGAGTTTGTTAAATGAAGAATCATTGAAATAACATTAACTTTATTTCCCCTTTTTAATAAATACTTTTGTAATTAAAGTATTTGTATTTCTGTGATTATTTGTACATGTGTATGTGAATACAGCTGGATTACTATAGCCTGTGCTCGAACTTAAAACCCTTCATTGTTTATTATATAATCATTAATATTAAATATTGAGATTATTAATTTAACTTTTATCACTTGAGACTGATAACTATAGTTTGACTAGTTGGTCCCTGTAACCAGGGTGGTGCCCCGCTACGATAAGCAATGATTACAGATTGTATTATTCTTAATTGATAATTTTATTGTTTTCATTAATTATTTAACTATTATTAATGGATAACCGTATCATTTCTAATTAATTATTTTACTATTCTTAATTAATAGCTTTATAATTTTTTTTAATTTTTTAATAAATAATTCCTATTTTAATAATCATTTCTCATGATTATTAATAATTAGCCAACGTCAAATCTACTACTACAATTGCACAACATAGATATGTCCTTGTTCGTCCAAGCCTTGTGATTGTCACGGTGTTTTCATTTCACGGACAGGAGTTATAGATTTTGAATTAAAGCATTTTGTTTGGGACCTTCTCCTGAGGTCTGATGTCTCCCTCTCATTCTCGCACACCTGCGGTAATTAGTGAGTTACACACGCTGAGGAGGGGGGCCAAATGGGGAAAGGGGAGAGTGAGATCTTTAAATAAACTACTGCACCTGTGTTAATCAACACTATAGGTGGTGCAGTCAATAGAGCAGAGGGACAGTGACCCAGAGGTTGTCTGTTCAAGACCCCCTGTGTGGGTGGGACTTAAACAGATTTTTTTTCTTTGTCTTTCAGGGGGGAACTGTTGAACTACAATGTGATTGGCTCTACATCAGATTCCTGTATTAGTGTGTATGAAGTGACAATGATAGCCCCACCTGGAGGTCGGTGTGAAAATTAAGTTTAATCAATCGTCCCCAAAATCCTGTCACATAATCAGAGCCCTGACCTGAAGAGATCTATGAGTGTGTATGCAGTGTTAGTGATAGCGCCACCTACTGATCAAGTCCGTTGCTCTCTCTTTTATACCAGCCAGTTTCTCTCTCTCTCTCTCTCTCTCTCTCTCTCGGTCTGTCTATCTCTCTCTTAAAGCAACCTGTCTGTGTCTCTCTCTTTCTCTTTTATACCAGCCATTCTCTCTATCTCTCTCTCTCTCTTTCTCTCTCTCTGGGTCTATCTTTATCTGTCTCTGTCTCTCTCTCTCAAATTGACACTGTCTGTCTCTCTTCCCCCTAAAAAAAAAATATTTAGTCTGGAACCGGCAAATTCTAGGCACTAGGGATGCACCGATATGGAAATTCTTGGCCGATACCGATATTTAAAATAACAATCTGGCCGATAGCCGATACCGATATTTGTTTATTTTCTTTTTGTTGTTATTCATTCACCCTTTTGTGCCAGAAAAATAATTAAATCATTATTTAGAAAGCACTATTTAAAAAAATTTCAGCCCTTCATCACTCTTATCTTTTAATGAGCACAGATTGAATCAAATTTATGAAACAATCTTTGATTTAACTAAACTTTATTTAACAGAGACATATTATGCCCATTTTACCGCAAGTTGAAATGGTTCCATGGGATCTTAATGAAATGTCTGTAACATATTTTGGTCAAAATACCACAAGGATAATTTAAAACAGCACCTTTTTACCCTGTCTAAAACAGCCCTGTTAAAGTATCATTATAGAGAACGCTCTTCTCATTGATTTACGGTAGCAGTATTGCCCGTTTATTAGATGTGTTACGGCTTCTGTGTGTATGACGTATGTTGTCAATTCCCTTGTTACCTGTGCATGAGATGGATGAATAGAGCCGATGCACATGAGAATAAAGTACTTAAACAGACGCTACGCTCATACTTTTTACACCAAGTTACACTGCGTGAGTCAAGATAACTTAACAAGCCCTCCTCAGTTTTACCTGTTTTGAGTGTCGGGCAGAAATCACATCGCGTCAACACCCACCGTGGCCCTTCGCGATGCTTGTTTTAATTAAACAGTCGGATTCCCCTGGTCCGCACCAGTTCTCAGTCAGCTGCTAGGCGCCAGCCGGAGGGTTCCCCCAGCGGTCGCCGTAGCTGAGGTGATCCGCGAGAAGGGCCCGTCCAGAGTGGCCGCCGCTGACCGCGTACCCGGTCCCCTCCAACGGCCCGCCTTCCGCGCCGGCGATGGACACCGCCCCGCGGTACAAGAGAAAGAAAGCCCCCCCCACCAGTGACGCCGTGAGGTGCCACCGGATGAGGACCTCCCGATGCCGCACACTGAGCCTCCGGCAGCGCGGAGAGGAGGGCGACGGAGGGACTGCTCCCCCAGCCGCGGCACGTGCCCAGCGGTTTTACCACAAATATGAACATCGGCCAATGATATCGGTGAAAGTCAAGTTTATTACCGATAAGCCGATATCAGTAAACGAGGCGAATATCAGCCGCTACCGATGTTCGGACGATAAATCGGTGCATCCCTACTAGGCACCCATTTGAAATTTCTCGGCAGGAGGAATTTTCTTGTTTGATTTAAATATTTTTTTTTTGTAAAAATGTTTTAATATTATTTTTATTCATGTGCGCAGCAGGTTGTGCGCCGCAGGATGTGCGCCCCACAGAATTTGCGCCCCACAGGATGTGCAAGCACAGTTTTTTTATTAATTTGATTTAAATATTTTTTTTTGTAAAAATGTTTTAATATTATTTTTATTTATGTGCGCAGCAGGATGTGCGCTGCAGGATGTGCGCCTCACATAATTTGCGCCCCACAGGATGTGCAAGGACAGTTTTTTTATTAATTTGATTTAAATATTTTTTTTTGTAAAAATGTTTTAATATTATTTTTATTTATGTGCGCAGCAGGATGTGCGCCCCGCAGAATTTGCGCCCCACAGGATGTGCAAGAACAGTTTTTTTATTAATTTGATTAAAATATTTTTTTTGTAAAAATGTTTTAATATTATTTTTATTTATGTGCGCAGCTGGATGTGCGCTGCAGGATGTGCGCCCCACGGAATTTGCGCCCCACTGGATGAGCAAGCACAGTTTTTTTATTAATTTGATGTAAAAAAAAAAAAATTGTAATTTTTTTTTAATATTATTTTTATTAATGTGCGCAGCAGGATGTGCACCGCAGGAGATGTGCACCACAGGAGATGTGCGCAGCAGGAGATGTGCGTCACAGGAGATGTGCGCAGCAGGAGATGTGCGCCGCAGGATGTGCACCCCACATAATTTGCGCCCCACAGGATGTGCAAGCACAGTTTTTTTATTAATTTGATTTAAAAAAATGATTTTTGTAAAATTGTTTTAATATTATTTTTATTTATGTGCGCAGCAGGATGTGCGCCGCAGGATGTGCGCCCCACAGGATGTGCAAGCACAGTTTTTTTATTAATTTGATTTAAGTATTTTTTTTGTAAAAATGTTTTAATATAATTTTTATTTATGTGCGCAGCAGGATGTGCGCCCCACAGAATTTGCGCCCCACAGGATGTGCAGGCACAGTTTTTTTATTAATTTGATTTAAAAAAAAAAAAAATGGAAATTGTTTTTAATATTATTTTTATTAATGTGCGCAGCTGGATGTGCGCCGCACAGAATTTGCGCCCCACAGGATGTGCAAGCACAGTTTTTTTGTTAATTCGATTTAAAAAAAAAAATTGTAATTTGTTTTTAATATTATTTTTATTTATGTGCGCAGCGGGATGTGCGCCGCAGGATGTGTGCCCCACAGAATTTGCGCCCCACAGGATGTGCAAGCACAGTTTTTTTATTAATTTGATTTAAGTATTTTTTTTGTAAAAATGTTTTAATATAATTTTTATTTATGTGCGCAGCAGGATGTGCGCCCCACAGAATTTGCGCCCCACAGGATGTGCAAGCACAGTTTTTTTATTAATTTGATTTAAAAAAAAAAAAATTGTAAATTGTTTTTAATATTATTTTTATTAATGTGCGCAGCTGGATGTGTGCTGCAGGATGTGCGCCCCACAGAATTTGCGCCCCACAGGATGTGCAAGCACAGTTTTTTTATTAATTTGATTTAAGAATTTTTTTTGTAAAAATGTTTTAATATAATTTTTATTTATGTGCGCAGCAGGATGTGCGCCGCAGGATGTGCTCCCCACAGAATTTGCGCCCCACAGGATGTGCAACCACAGTTTTTTTATTAATTTGATTTAAAAAAAAAAAAATTGTAAATTGTTTTTAATATTATTTTTATTTATGTGCGCAGCAGGATGTGCGCCGCAGGATGTGCGCCCCACAGAATTTGCGCCCCACAAGATGTGCAAGGACAGCTTTTTTTATTAATTTGATTTAAAAAGAATTTTTTTGTAAAAATGTTTTAATATTATTTTTATTTATGTGCGCAGCAGGATGTGTGCTGCAGGATGTGCGCCCACAGAATTTTTCCCCCACAGGATGTGCAAGCACAGTTTTTTTATTAATTTGATTTAAATATATTTTTTTGTAAAAATGCTTTAATATTATTTTTATTCATGTGCGCAGCAGGATGTGCGCCGCAGGATGTGCGCCCCACAGAATTTGCGCCCCACAGGATGTGCAAGCACAGTTTTTTTATTAATTTGATTTAAAAAAAAATTGTTATAAAAATGTTTTAATATTATTTTGATTTATGTGCGCAGCAGGATGTGCGCTGGTGGATGTGCGCCCCACATAATTTGCGCCCCACAGGATGTGCAAGCACAGTTTTTTTATTAATTTGATTTACATATTTTTTTTTGTAAAAATGTTTTAATATTATTTTTATTTATGTGCGCAGTAGGATGTGCGCTCCACAGAATTTGCGCCCCACAGGATGTGCAAGCACAGTTTTTTTATTAATTTGATTTAAATATTTTTTTTTTGTAAAAATGTTTTAATATTATTTTTATGTATGTGCGCAGCAGGATGTGTGCTGCAGGATGTGCGCCCCACAGGATGTGCAAGCACAGTTTTTTTATTAATTTGATTTTAAAAAAAAATTCTAATTTTTTTTTAATATTATCTTTTTTAATGTGCACACCTGGATGTGCGCCTCAGGATGTGCGCCCCACATAATTTGCGCCTCACAGGATGTGCAAGCACAGTTTTTTTATTAATTTGATTTTAAAAAAACAACTTGTAAATTTGTTTTAATATTATTTTTATTAATGTGCGCAGCTGGATGTGTGCTGCAGGATGTGCGCCCCACATAATTTGCGCCCCACAGGATGTGCAAGAACAGTTTTTTTATTAATTTGATTAAAAAAAAAAAAATTGTAAATTTGTTTTAATATTATTTTTATTAATGTGCGCAGCTGGATGTGCGCCCCACAGGATGTGCAAGCACAGTTTTTTTATTAATTTGATTTAAATATTTTTTTTTTGTAAAAATGTTTTAATATTATTTTTATTTATGTGCGCAGCAGGATGTGCGCCGCAGGATGTGCGCCCCACAGGATGTGCAAGAACAGTTTTTTTATTAATTTGATTTAAAAAAAAAAAAATTGTAAATTTGTTTTAATATTATTTTTATTAATGTGCGCAGCTGGATGTGCGCCGCAGGATGTGCGCCCCACATAATTTGCGCCCCAAAGGATGTGCAAGCACAGTTTTTTTATTAATTTGATTTAAATTTTTTTTTTGTAAAAATGTTTTAATATTATTTTTATTTATGTGCGCAGCAGGATGTGCGCTGCAGGATGTGCGCCCCACAGGATGTGCAAGCACAGTTTTTTTATTAATTTAATTTAAATATTTTTTTTGTAAAAATGTTTTAATATTATTTTTATTTATGTGCTCAGCAGGATGTGCGCTGCAGGATGTGCGCCCCACATAATTTGCGCCCCACAGGATGTGCAAGCACAGTTATTTGTGCAGGCACCACTAGGCAGTGCATTGCATGGCGCAACGCGCAAAAAAATTGCGATAACGTTGCCAAAAACGTACAATGGGAACACTGAAAATCAATGTTTTTAGACCGTTTTTTTTGTCACCAAAACTGCTCTCAAATCCCCAAACGGAGGTCCTCAGACATGATTTTTATATATTTGAGGTGGTGAGATTGTTTCCTTCGCAGACATGTCACTCTCAAATCTCTCGGACCTGTGCTTATATCCGCATCGAAAAATCGAGGAATTATTTCCGGATCGATCTCTCATTGGAGCCCCATGTTAATTCTGAAGATTTTTCTGAAAAGATTAAAACTGAAAAATAAAACGTAAATCGCTCCCACGGCCCCATTTCTCAGCTCTCATGAATAAAAAATATATCTGGTTGCAGTGTAAACTATTGTGATTCTCAAAATGTTTTCATTTTCCAGGACTTATAGTTTTTGAGTAGGAAGTATTTGTTTGATGACGGTGCTAGAGTGTGAAAAAATGTCTCTCTCATTAAAACTAATGAAAATCTTAGGAGGAGAATTTATGAAATGAGAAGTACGTTTCTAAACTGCTCGTACAGCCTCATTTTTTGGCTCTAATCAATAATATAGATATGTCCTCGTTCATCCAAGCCTTGTGTTTCTAACGGTGTTTTAATTTCTCAGATAGGAGTTTCAGATTTTCAATTAGAGCATTTTGTTCGGGACCTTCTCCTCAGGTCTGATGTCTGCCTCTCTCACGACAAACCTGCTGTAATCAGGGAGTCACACACGCAGAGGGAGGGGGGCCAAAAGGGACACTGAGATCTATTTTTAGACTGCACAGGTGGTAATCATCACTGCAGGTAGTTCAGTCTGTAGAGCAGAGGGACAATAACACAGAGGTGGAGATTTCAAGTCTCAGTGTGGGTAAGACACAAACATTGAATTTTTTTCTTTGTCTTTCAAGGGGGAACTGTTGAATTCTTTAAATAATCAACTGTCAATGATATCTAAAGTCAATGTGATTGGATTAGTGGGTTGAGCCGCTGACTCAGTGATCCACTGGTTGTGAGTCTAAACCATCAGAAGCCAAAAATTACTTTTGAACAAATATATTAATATATCTGGTTGTAGTGTCAAGCCTTGTGGTTCTCAAAATGTGTTCATTTTCCAGATAGGACTTATCGTTTTTGAGTAACAAGTATTTGTTTGATGACTGATGATAGCAAAAGGAGGAGATTTATGAAATGAGAACTACGTTTCTAAACTGCTTGCATGGCTTCATTGTTTGGCTCTAAATAATGATATAGATATGTACTTATCCGTCCAAGTGTTGTGGTTCTCAGGGTGTTTTCATTTCACGGATAGGAGTTATAGATTTTCAATTAGAGCATTTTGTTTGGGACCTTCTCCTCAGGTCCAATCTGTCACTCTGTGTCACAGGTGCGTCGTTAGTGAAGTCACACACGCTGAGGAGGGGGGCCAGAGGGGGAAAGGAGACAGTGAGATCTATTTACAAACTACTTCAAAGGTGTTAATCAACACAGGTGGTTCAGTGGGTAGAGCAGAGGGGCAGTGACCCAGAGGTGAAGATATCAAGTCCAGGTGAGGGCAGGTCTAACATTGTTTTTCAGAAGGGGACTATTGAACTCTTTAAATATACAACCCTCAATGATTTGAACTACGATGTGATTGGCTCTTCATCCGATTCCTGTTTTAGTGTGAATGAAGTGATAGGGATAGCGCCACCTAGTGGTCTGTGTGAAAATGAAGTTTTAGCAATCGACCCCAAAATTCTGTCACATGATCTGAGTCAACACCTGATGAAGTCAAGACTATTACTGCATACACACTAATAGTGATAGCGCCACCTAGTGGTCAAGGTGAAAATTAAGTTTTAGCAATCTGCCACAAATTGGACACACTTCATCAGATTCCTGACCTAAAGAGACCTATGAGTGTGTATGCAGTCCAATTTTCAATTAGAGCATTTTGTTCGGGACCTTCTCCTCAGGTCTGATGTCTGCCTCTCTCACGACAAACCTGCTGTAATCAGGGAGTCACACACGCAGAGGGAGGGGGGCCAAAAGGGACACTGAGATCTATTTTTAGACTGCACAGGTGGTAATCAGCACTGCAGGTAGTTCAGTCTGTAGAGCAGAGGGACAATAACACAGAGGTGGAGATTTCAAGTCTCAGTGTGGGTAAGACACAAACATTGAATTTTTTTCTTTGTCTTTCAAGGGGGAACTGTTGAATTCTTTAAATAATCAACTGTCAATGATATCTAAAGTCAATGTGATTGGATTAGTGGGTTGAGCCGCTGACTCAGTGATCCACTGGTTGTGAGTCTAAACCATCAGAAGCCAAAAATTACTTTTGGACAAATATATTAATATATCTGGTTGTAGTGTCAAGCCTTGTGGTTCTCAAAATGTGTTCATTTTCCAGATAGGACTTATCGTTTTTGAGTAACAAGTATTTGTTTGATGACTGATGATAGCAAAAGGAGGAGATTTATGAAATGAGAACTACGTTTCTAAACTGCTTGCATGGCTTCATTGTTTGGCTCTAAATAATGATATAGATATGTACTTATCCGTCCAAGTGTTGTGGTTCTCAGGGTGTTTTCATTTCACGGATAGGAGTTATAGATTTTCAATTGGAGCATTTTGTTTGGGACCTTCTCCTCAGGTCCAATCTGTCACTCTGTGTCACAGGTGCGTCGTTAGTGAAGTCACACACGCTGAGGAGGGGGGCCAGAGGGGGAAAGGAGACAGTGAGATCTATTTACAAACTACTTCAAAGGTGTTAATCAACACAGGTGGTTCAGTGGGTAGAGCATAGGGGCAGTGACCCAGAGGTGACGATATCAAGTCCAGGTGAGGGCAGGTCTAACATTGTTTTTCAGAAGGGGACTATTGAACTCTTTAAATATACAACCCTCAATGATTTGAACTACGATGTGATTGGCTCTTCATCCGATTCCTGTTTTAGTGTGAATGAAGTGATAGGGATAGCGTCACCTAGTGGTCTGTGTGAAAATGAAGTTTTAGCAATCGACCCCAAAATTCTGTCACATGATCTGAGTCAACACCTGATGAAGTCAAGACTATTACTGCATACACACTAATAGTGATAGCGCCACCTAGTGGTCAAGGTGAAAATTAAGTTTTAGCAATCTGCCACAAATTGGACACACTTCATCAGATTCCTGACCTGAAGAGACCTATGAGTGTGTATGCAGTCCAATTTTCAATTAGAGCATTTTGTTCGGGACCTTCTCCTCAGGTCTGATGTCTGCCTCTCTCATGACAGACCTGCTGTAATCAGTGACTCACACACGCAGAGGGAGGGGGGCCAAAAGGGACAGTGATATCTATTTTTAGACTTCACAGGTGGTAATCATCACTGCAGGTAGTTTATTCAGTAGAGAAGAGGGACAGTAACACAGAGGTGGAGGTTTCAAGTCTCAGTGTGGGTAAGACACAAACATTGAATTTTTTCGTTGCCTTTCAGGGGGGAACTGTTGAATTCTTTAAATAATCAACTGTCAATGATATCTAAAGTCAATGTGATTGGATTAGTGGGTCTGCCGCTGACTCAGTGATCCGCTGGTTGTGAGTTCAAAACCAATAGAGGCCAAAAATTACTTCTGAATAAATATATTAATATATATATGTACTTGTTCGTCCAAGCCTTGTGTTTCTCACGGTGTTTTCATTTCATGGACTGGCATTATAGATTTTGAATTAGAGCATTTTGTTCCGGACCATCTCCTCAGGTCCTCTGTGTCACAGGTGCGTCGTTAGTGAAGATACACACGCTGAGGAGGGGGGCCAGAGGGGTAGATGGGGACAGGAAGATGTTTATAGTAGCCATTTCAAAGATGTTGCTCCACATCATAGGTAGGCTAGTGGTCACAGAAGAGGGTTAGTAAGTCAGAGGTTGAGGGTTCAAGTCCCACTGATGGCAGAATTTTAAGATTTGTCATTTTCTGTGTCTTTCAGAAGGGGAACTTTAAACTCTTTGAATATACAATTGTCATTGATGTTTAGTCAATTCAATTGGATCAGTGGGTTGAGCTGCTGACTCAATGATCCACTGGTTGTGAGTTCAAAACCAATAGCAACCAAAAATTGCTTTTGAACAAATATATTAATGTGTATGCAGTGATAGTGATAGCGCCACCTAGTGGTCGGTGGGGAAATTAAGTTTGAGCAATCGGACCCAAATCGCACACACCTCATCAGATTCCAGACCTGAACAGATATATTCGTGTGTATTTATTGATAGTGATAGCGACATCTAGGGGTTGGTCTGAAAATGAAGTTTGAGCAATTGGCCCCAAATTGGACACACCTCATCAGATGCCAGACCTGAACAGATATATTAGGGTGTATTCATTGATAGGGATAGCGCCACCTAGTGGTCAGGGTGAAAATTAAGTTTTTACGAATCAACCCCAAAATTCTGTCACATGATCAGAGTCAACATCTGATCAAGGCAAGACTATGACTGCATACACACTAACAGTGATAGTGCCACCTAGTGGTCAGTTTGAAAATGAACTATGAACAATCGACCCCAAAATTCTGTCAAATGATCAGAGCCCTGACCTGAAGAGACCTATGAGTGTATGCAGTGTTAGTGATAGTGCCCCCTACTGATCAAGTCGCTCTCTCTTTCTTAAACCAGTCGCTCTCTCTCTTTTTCTCTCTGGGTCTCTCTCTGAAACTGGTACATTTTCTCTCTCTCTCTCTTGGTCTGTCTCTCTCTCTTAAAGCAGCCACTCTGTCTCTCTTCCCCAAAAAAACAAAAGTCTCTTTTCGACCCGGACGCAGAAGGCACCCATTCGAAATTTCTCGGCAGGAGGAATTTTCTAGTTATTCTTACTTCTTCCGCCTAAAAGTTTGGGACGCTTCTCCTCCTACAAAGTTTGTCGCACATTCACGAGACCCACAAATAAACCTGCGGAATTACGTCGAATCGTGTGCTATTATTCAAATTTTCAATTCGTCCACCGGTTCGCACAAAAATCGCGATAATGTGGCCGAAAAGTACAATGGGGGTCAAGCTCTCTCTACCAAAAGAGCGAGAGGCTGAAAATCAGCGTTTTTAGACCCTTTTTTCGTCACTAAAACTGCTCTCAAATCCCCAAAACGGAGGTCCTCAGACACATGATTTTTAGATATTTGAGGTGGTGAGATTGTTTCCTTCGCAGACATGTCACTCTCAAATCTCTCGGACCTGTGCTTATATCCGCATAGAAAAATCGAGGAATTATTTCCGGATCCTTCTCCCATTGGAGCCCCATTTTAATTCTGAAGATTTTTCTGAAAAGATTAAAACTGAAAAATAAAACGTAAATCGCTCCCACGGCCCCATTTCTCAGCTGTCTTGAATAAAAAATATATCTGTTTGTAGTGTAAACTCTTGTGATTCTCAAAATGTTATAATTTTCCAGATAGGACTTATAGTTTTTGAGTAACAAGTATTTGTTTGATGACGGTGCTAGAGTGTGAAAATAAATCTGCTCTATTGAATTCAATGTACTTTTTCGGAGGAGATTTATGAAATGAGAAGTACGTTTCTAAACTGCTCGTATGGCCCTCATTTTTTTACTTTAATCAGTAATTTAGATATGTCCTTTTTCGTCCAAGCCTTGTGATTCTCACGGTGTTTTCATTTCACGGACAGGAGTTATAGATTTTCAATTAGAACATTTTGTTCGGGACCTTCTCCTCAGGTCTGATGTCTGCCTCTCTCACGACACACCTGCTGTATTCAGGGAGTCACTCACGCAGAGGGAGGGGCCAAAGGGGACAGTCAGATCTATTTTTAGACTTCACAGGTGGTAATCAGCACTGCAGGTAGTTTATTCAGTAGAGAAGAGGGACAGTAACACAGAGGTGGAGGTTTCAAGTCCAAGTGTGGGTAAGACACAAACATTACATTTTTTTCTTTGTCTTTCACGGGGGAACTGTTGAATTCTTTAAATAATCAACTGTCAATGATATCTAAAGTCAATGTGATTGAATTAGTGGGTCTGCCGCTGACTCAGTGATCCACTGGTTGTGAATTCAAAACCAACAGATGCCAAAAATTACTTTCGAACAAATATATGAATATATCCGGTTGTAGTGTCAAGCCTTGTGATTCTCAAAATGTTTTCATTTTTCAGATAGGACTTATAGTTTTTGAGTAACAAGTATTTGTTTGATGACAGCGTTAGAGTGTAAAAAAAATGTATTTTCAATTAAAACTAATGATGGGAAAAGGAGGAGATTTATGAAATGAGAACTACGTCACTAAACCACTCGCATGGCCTCATTTTTTGGCTCTAAACAATGATATAGATGTTGGGCCAGAGCCCAGCGGATGGCCACTAGACACAGGTCAGAGGTTAACACAAAGACAATCTAAACAAAGGCCTGTATAAATCAAGGCCTTGTGGAATATTCCTATCCACCTGTGAGTACTTTTTCCTGGCAGTTTCGAGAAACCCTAGCAGGTTACAAGGCCCTCGCAGGAACACGGGCGCCCTGCTGGGTCTGAAGAGCCCAAGGGGGGGGCCACCAAACACTGGAGCCGAGGGTGAACAAAGAGTTGTTAAACTTTTGGAGGGAAACCATTCTCAAGCAGGCCCAAGAATCTCCCCCTGGTGTTGGAAAATGTTCTGGGAATGCCTTGGAACCCCCGCTGAGTTCCAAGCCCCGCCCACTCAGATCGATTCCTGACAAATCAATTGGCCGATGTCCTATGACCAGCTCCTCAAGGAGGAGGACCTCGCAGGTAGAATAAAACCACTGAGACATCAAATAATCGCTGCCATTTTACCCTGCTCTGAAGACGTCAACAGACCCCTCCGGGTCTTCAGATGATTTAATTGCTAAAGGGGGCAACCTTAACTTTTAGTTTATCAGCCCATTCCCAATTCCCTGAAGATAGAGCTGACCTTTCCAGTTAGTTGATCCGGAGGTAATTTTAGGGAGCAATTACTGACGTTTGTTTTATATCCATTTTCTTTTATTTCTTTATTCAGTCGACGTTTTGTTTTGATAGGACTTTTTGTTATTTTAACTTGAAAGAGATCGCCACAGGAAGTCCACTCGCAGGCCGAGATCATAGACTTTCTTTTTCACGATCCCCACAACTGCGCCACAGCTGATCATCCCTGCAGAAGAGACGAGGCCGCATTCCGTCCCAAGAGCAAGAGAAGTTCGCTCTTTTCGGCCCAGCGCTAACCTCCTTTGTAAACACGAGACCCACCGGAGCCCGCTTAAGAGGCCAGGACTTCACTCATCTGCTTTCCAGGAATTCGCAGTTCGTGCAGGCATCCTGAGGTTAACAACGAGATTCACTGGACTTCTGGAAAATCCGCGCGCCACGCGCAAGCAACACCGCGAAGGTCACAGTAAGAGGCTTTATTGTCTGGGCAGAGACTAGTTCAAATACTTAGCGTGTCATGTTATTTGAGTGTGTTTGTTTGTAGATCGCTGATCTGTTTTTAGCCGTGTAACGCGCGGCGAACTGGAGACGTCACATCCGGTTCCTTTGTCTACTATGTTCTGAGAAGCGCGCGTAACAAGTCGGCACTTCCTTTTTTACGTGTTACCGTCAGAGATATTGTGCGGAGATTTACATCTGTTAAAAGACAAATCTCACGTAACTGGACTGCCCGCTTCGCCGGAAGTTTGTCTCTGACGATGGTTTGAGAGCTTTCCTGATCTCTCTCTATCTCTCCCTCTCTTTTCTCCTAAACCTGTTTTTACACACGTCCCGACCTACACTTACATATTATATATATTATATAATACATCTCGACGCCATTCGGCTCCAGAACCGGGAGATAAGAAATCTCTTTGTCTAAAGATCCCCCTTTGTTAAGGTCAGTGACCGGCAGCCATTTTGCTTTTCGCAACGTGGCTTCACTTAGGAAACCTCCATCTTGTATGTAACATCTTGATCACGGCCAGACTACGTCACCACATGATCTTGTCATTACGCCATAGCCACTCCCCTTTCTCTTTCTCAGACACACACACACACACACATAGAGACACACACAGACAGACAGACACACACGATCACACACACACACACACACCAGTAGATACTCAGTATTACATGTGTGACAATTGTGATAAGTGCTGCTGCTGCTGTTGCCATCTTTGAAATATTGGAGTTTGTTAAATGAAGAATCATTGAAATAACATTAACTTTATTTCCCCTTTTTAATAAATACTTTTGTAATTAAAGTATTTGTATTTCTGTGATTATTTGTACATGTGTATGTGAATACAGCTGGATTACTATAGCCTGTGCTCGAACTTAAAACCCTTCATTGTTTATTATATAATCATTAATATTAAATATTGAGATTATTAATTTAACTTTTATCACTTGAGACTGATAACTATAGTTTGACTAGTTGGTCCCTGTAACCAGGGTGGTGCCCCGCTACGATAAGCAATGATTACAGATTGTATTATTCTTAATTGATAATTTTATTGTTTTCATTAATTATTTAACTATTATTAATGGATAACCGTATCATTTCTAATTAATTATTTTACTATTCTTAATTAATAGCTTTATAATTTTTTTTAATTTTTTAATAAATAATTCCTATTTTAATAATCATTTCTCATGATTATTAATAATTAGCCAACGTCAAATCTACTACTACAATTGCACAACATAGATATGTCCTTGTTCGTCCAAGCCTTGTGATTGTCACGGTGTTTTCATTTCACGGACAGGAGTTATAGATTTTGAATTAAAGCATTTTGTTTGGGACCTTCTCCTGAGGTCTGATGTCTCCCTCTCATTCTCGCACACCTGCGGTAATTAGTGAGTTACACACGCTGAGGAGGGGGGCCAAATGGGGAAAGGGGAGAGTGAGATCTTTAAATAAACTACTGCACCTGTGTTAATCAACACTATAGGTGGTGCAGTCAATAGAGCAGAGGGACAGTGACCCAGAGGTTGTCTGTTCAAGACCCCCTGTGTGGGTGGGACTTAAACAGATTTTTTTTCTTTGTCTTTCAGGGGGGAACTGTTGAACTACAATGTGATTGGCTCTACATCAGATTCCTGTATTAGTGTGTATGAAGTGACAATGATAGCCCCACCTGGAGGTCGGTGTGAAAATTAAGTTTAATCAATCGTCCCCAAAATCCTGTCACATAATCAGAGCCCTGACCTGAAGAGATCTATGAGTGTGTATGCAGTGTTAGTGATAGCGCCACCTACTGATCAAGTCCGTTGCTCTCTCTTTTATACCAGCCAGTTTCTCTCTCTCTCTCTCTCTCTCTCTCTCTCGGTCTGTCTATCTCTCTCTTAAAGCAACCTGTCTGTGTCTCTCTCTTTCTCTTTTATACCAGCCATTCTCTCTATCTCTCTCTCTGGGTCTATCTTTATCTGTCTCTGTCTCTCTCTCTCAAATTGACACTGTCTGTCTCTCTTCCCCCTAAAAAAAAAATATTTAGTCTGGAACCGGCAAATTCTAGGCACTAGGGATGCACCGATATGGAAATTCTTGGCCGATACCGATATTTAAAATAACAATCTGGCCGATAGCCGATACCGATATTTGTTTATTTTCTTTTTGTTGTTATTCATTCACCCTTTTGTGCCAGAAAAATAATTAAATCATTATTTAGAAAGCACTATTTAAAAAAATTTCAGCCCTTCATCACTCTTATCTTTTAATGAGCACAGATTGAATCAAATTTATGAAACAATCTTTGATTTAACTAAACTTTATTTAACAGAGACATATTATGCCCATTTTACCGCAAGTTGAAATGGTTCCATGGGATCTTAATGAAATGTCTGTAACATATTTTGGTCAAAATACCACAAGGATAATTTAAAACAGCACCTTTTTACCCTGTCTAAAACAGCCCTGTTAAAGTATCATTATAGAGAACGCTCTTCTCATTGATTTACGGTAGCAGTATTGCCCGTTTATTAGATGTGTTACGGCTTCTGTGTGTATGACGTATGTTGTCAATTCCCTTGTTACCTGTGCATGAGATGGATGAATAGAGCCGATGCACATGAGAATAAAGTACTTAAACAGACGCTACGCTCATACTTTTTACACCAAGTTACACTGCGTGAGTCAAGATAACTTAACAAGCCCTCCTCAGTTTTACCTGTTTTGAGTGTCGGGCAGAAATCACATCGCGTCAACACCCACCGTGGCCCTTCGCGATGCTTGTTTTAATTAAACAGTCGGATTCCCCTGGTCCGCACCAGTTCTCAGTCAGCTGCTAGGCGCCAGCCGGAGGGTTCCCCCAGCGGTCGCCGTAGCTGAGGTGATCCGCGAGAAGGGCCCGTCCAGAGTGGCCGCCGCTGACCGCGTACCCGGTCCCCTCCAACGGCCCGCCTTCCGCGCCGGCGATGGACACCGCCCCGCGGTACAAGAGAAAGAAAGCCCCCCCCACCAGTGACGCCGTGAGGTGCCACCGGATGAGGACCTCCCGATGCCGCACACTGAGCCTCCGGCAGCGCGGAGAGGAGGGCGACGGAGGGACTGCTCCCCCAGCCGCGGCACGTGCCCAGCGGTTTTACCACAAATATGAACATCGGCCAATGATATCGGTGAAAGTCAAGTTTATTACCGATAAGCCGATATCAGTAAACGAGGCGAATATCAGCCGCTACCGATGTTCGGACGATAAATCGGTGCATCCCTACTAGGCACCCATTTGAAATTTCTCGGCAGGAGGAATTTTCTTGTTTGATTTAAATATTTTTTTTTTGTAAAAATGTTTTAATATTATTTTTATTCATGTGCGCAGCAGGTTGTGCGCCACAGGATGTGCGCCCCACAGAATTTGCGCCCCACAGGATGTGCAAGCACAGTTTTTTTATTAATTTGATTTAAATATTTTTTTTTGTAAAAATGTTTTAATATTATTTTTATTTATGTGCGCAGCAGGATGTGCGCTGCAGGATGTGCGCCTCACATAATTTGCGCCCCACAGGATGTGCAAGGACAGTTTTTTTATTAATTTGATTTAAATATTTTTTTTTGTAAAAATGTTTTAATATTATTTTTATTTATGTGCGCAGCAGGATGTGCGCCCCGCAGAATTTGCGCCCCACAGGATGTGCAAGAACAGTTTTTTTATTAATTTGATTAAAATATTTTTTTTGTAAAAATGTTTTAATATTATTTTTATTTATGTGCGCAGCTGGATGTGCGCTGCAGGATGTGCGCCCCACGGAATTTGCGCCCCACTGGATGAGCAAGCACAGTTTTTTTATTAATTTGATGTAAAAAAAAAAAAATTGTAATTTTTTTTTAATATTATTTTTATTAATGTGCGCAGCAGGATGTGCACCGCAGGAGATGTGCACCGCAGGAGATGTGCGCAGCAGGAGATTTGCACTGCAGGAGATGTGTGCCGCAGGAGATGTGCGCAGCAGGAGATGTGCGTCACAGGAGATGTGCGCAGCAGGAGATGTGCGCCGCAGGATGTGTGCGCACAGTTTTTTTATTAATTTTATTTATGTGCATTGCATGTTGTGCAACGCAGGAGATTTGCGCAGCAGGAGATGTGCACCGCAGGAGATGTGCACCGAAGGAGATGTGCGCCGCAGGAGATGTGTACGCAGGAGATATGCGCCGCAGGAGATGAGTGCCGCAGGAGATGTGCGCCGCAGGATGTGTGCGCACAGTTTTTTTAGGAATTTGAGTTAATTATTATTATTTTTTGTAAATAAATGTTTAATTTATGTGCACCGCAGGGTGTGCGACGAGGGAGGGTCACTGCAGGAGATTTGCGCAGCAGGAAATGTGCGCCACTGGAGATGTGCACCGCAGGAGATATACATAGCAGGAGATATGCGCCGCAGGAGATGAGTGCCGCAGGAGATGTGCGCCGCAGGATGTGTGCGGAGATGTGCACCGCAGGAGATGTGCGCAGCAGGAGATATGCACCGCAGGAGATGTGCGCCGCAGGAGATGTGCACCGCAGGAGATGTGCGCAGCAGGAGATTGGCACGCAGGAGATGTGCGCCGCAGGATGTGTGCATACAGTTTTTTTATTAATTTTATTTATGTGCACTGCATGTTCTGCAATGCAGGAGATGTGCGCAGCAGGAGATTTGCGCCACAGGATGTGTGCGCACAGTTTTTTTATTAATTTGAGTTAATTATTATGCTTTTATTGTAAATAAATGTTTCATTCATGTGCAACGAAGGGTGTGCGCCGCAGGATGTGCGCCGCAAGAGATGTGCACCGCAGGAGATGTGCGCAGCAGGAGATGTGCACCGCAGGAGATATGCGCCGCAGGAGATGTGTACCCAGGAGATATGCGCCGCAGGAGATGAGTGCCGCAGGAGATGTGCACCGCAGGAGATGTGCGCCGCAGGAGATGTACATAGCAGGAGATGTGCACGCAGGAGATGTGCGCCGCAGGAGATGTACAAAGCAGGAGATGTGCGCCGCAGGCGATATGCGCCACCGGAGATGTGCACCGCAGGAGATGTGCGCCGCAGGAGATCTGCACGCAGGAGATGTGCAACGCAGGAGATGTGCACAGCAGGAGATGTGCGCAGCAGGATGTGTGCACACAGTTTTTTTATTAATTTGATGTAATAATATTTTTTTGTAAATAAATGTTTCATTTATGTGCACCGCAGGGTGTGCGCCGCAGGATGTGCGCCGCAAGAGATGTGCACCGCAGGAGATGTGCGCAGCAGGAGATGTGCACCGCAGGAGATGTGTGCCGCAGAAGATGTGCGCAGCAGGAGATGTGCATCACAGGAGATGTGCAGAGCAGGAGATCTGCGCAGCAGGAGATGTGCAGAGCAGGAGATGTGCATTGCAGGATTAGTGCGCACAGTTTTTTTATTAATTTGAGTTAATTATTATTTTTTTTTTGTAAGTAAATGTTTCATTTATGTGCACCGCAGGGTGTGCGCCGCAAGAGATGTGCACCGCCGGAAATGTGCGCAGCAGGAGATGTGCACCGCAGGAGATGTGCGCAGCAGGAGATGTGTGCCGCAGGAGATGTGCTCAGCAGGAGATGTGCACCACTTGAGATGTGCGCTGCAGGAGATGTGCGCCGCAGGCGATATGCGCAGTAGGAGATGTGTGCCGCAGTGTTTTTATTAATATGATTTCATTTAAATTTTTTTTGTAAATAACTGTTTTATTTATGTGCAACGCAGGGTTCGCAACGCAGGATGTGCGCCGCAAGAGATATGCACCGCAGGAGATGTGCGCAACAGGAGATGTGCACCACAGGAGATGTGCGCAGCAGGAGATGTGCACCGCAGGAGATGTGCGCCGCAGGAGATGTGCACCGCAGGAGAAGTGCACGCAGGAGATTAGCACGCAGGAGATGTGCGCCGCAGGATGTGTGCATACAGTTTTTTTATTAATTTGAGTTAATTATTATAATTTATTTGTAAATAAATGTTTCATTTATAAGCAACGAAGGGTGTGCGCCGCAGGATGTGCGCCGCCGCCGGAGATGTGCGCGGCAGGAGATTTGCACCGCAGGAGATGTACACCGCAGAAGATGTGCGCAGCAGGAGATGTGCACCGCAGGAGATGTGTACGCAGGAGATATGCGCCGCAGGAGATGAGTGCCGCAGGAGATGTGCGCCGCAGGATGTGTGCGCACAGTTTTTTTAGGAATTTGAGTTAATTATTATTATTTTTTGTAAATAAATGTTTCATTTATGTGCACCGCAGGGTGTGCGACGAGGGAGGGTCACTGCAGGAGATTTGCGCAGCAGGAGATGTGCGCCACTGGAGATGTGCACCGCAGGAGATGTGCACGCAGGAGATGTGCACGCAGGAGAAGTGCGCCGCAGGAGATGTGCGCCGCAGGAGATGTACATAGCAGGAGATGTGCGCAGCAGGAGATGTGCACCGCAGGAGATGTGTACGCAGGAGATATGCGCCGCAGGAGATGAGTGCCGCAGAAGATGTGCGCCGCAGGATGTGTGCGGAGATGTGCACCGCAGGAGATGTGCGCAGCAGGAGATGTGCACCGCAGGAGATGTGCGCCGCAGGAGATGTGCACCGCAGGAGATGTGCGCAGCAGGAGATTGGCACGCAGGAGATGTGCGCCGCAGGATGTGTGCGCACAGTTTTTTTATTAATTTTATTTATGTGCACCGCATGTTCTGCAATGCAGGAGATGTGCGCAGCAGGAGATTTGCGCCACAGGATATGTGCGCACAGTTTTTTTATTATTTTGAGTTAATTATTATAAATTTTTTGTAAATAAATGTTTCATTTATGTGCAACGAAGGGTGTGCGCCACTGGATGTGTGCCGCAAGAGATGTGCACCGCCGGAGATGTGCGCAGCAGGAGATGTGCTCCGCAGGAGATGTGCACCGCAGGAGATGTGCGCCTCAGGAGATGTGCACCGCAGGATATGTGCGCCGCAGGATGTGCGCCGCAAGAGATATGCACCGCCGGAGTTGTGCGCAGCAGGAGATGTGCACCGCAGGAGATGTACACCGCAGGAGATGTGCTCAGCATGAGATGTGCACCACAGGAGATGTGTACGCAGGAGATATGCGCCGCAGGAGATGAGTGCCGCAGGAGATGTGCGCCGCAGGATGTGTGCGGAGATGTGCACCGCAGGAGATGTGCGCAGCAGGAGATGTGCAACGCAGGAGATGTGCACCGCAGGAGATGTGCGCCGCAGGATGTGTGCGCACAGTTTTTTTATTAATTTTATTTATTTGCATCTTATGTTTTGCAATGCAGGAGATGTGCGCAGCAGGAGATTTGCGCCGCAGGATGTGTGCGCACAGTTTTTTTATTAATTTGAGTTAATTATTATAATTTTTTTGTAAATAAATGTTTCATTTATGTGCAACGAAGGGTTTGCACCGCAGGAGATGTGCGCCGCAGGCGATATGCGCAGCAGGAGATGTGTGCCGCAGTTTTTTTATTAATATGATTTAATTTTAATTTTTTTGTAAATAACTGTTTTATTTATGTGCAACGCAGGGTTCGCAACGCAGGTTGTGCGCCGCAAGAGATATGCACCGCAGGAGATGTGCGCAACAGGAGATGTGCACCACAGGAGATGTGCTCCGCAGGAGATGTGCACCGCAGGAGATGTGCTCCGCAGGAGATGTGCACCGCAGGAGAAGTGCATGCAGGAGATTAGCACGCAGGTGATGTGCGCCGCAGGATGTGTGCGCACAGTTTTTTTATTAATTTGAGTTAATTATTATAATTTATTTGTAAATAAATGTTTCATTTATGTGCAACGAAGGGTGTGCGCCGCAGGATGTGCACCGCCGCCGGAGATGTGCGCGGCAGGAGATGTGCACCGCAGGAGATGTACACCGCAGGAGATGTGCGCAGCAGGAGATGTGCACCGCAGGAGATGTGTACGCAGGAGATATGCGCCGCAGGAGATGAGTGCCGCAGGAGATGTGCGCCGCAGGATGTGTGCGCACAGTTTTTTTAGGAATTTGAGTTAATTATTATTATTTTTTATAAATAAATGTTTCATTTATGTGCACCGCTGGGTGTGCGACGAGGGAGGGTCACTGCAGGAGATCTGCGCAGCAGGAGATGTGCGCCACTGGAGATGTGCACCGCAGGAGATGTGCACGCAGGAGATGTGCACGCAGGAGATGTGCGCCGCAGGAGATGTGCGCCGCAGGAGATGTACATAGCAGGAGATGTGCACGCAGGAGATGTGCGCCGCAGGAGATGTGCGCCGCAGGAGATGTACATAGCAGGAGATTTGCACTGCAGGAGATGTGCACGCAGGAGATGTGCACGCAGGAGATGTGCGCCGCAGGAGATGTGCGCCGCAGGAGATGTACATAGCAGGAGATGTGCACGCAGGAGATGTGCGCCGCAGGAGATGTGCGCCGCAGGAGATGTACATAGCAGGAGATGTGCACCGCAGGAGATGTGCGCCGCAGGAGTAGTGCGCCGCAGGATGTGTGCGCACAGTTTTTTTATTAATTTTATTTATGTGCATCTTATGTTCTGCAATGCAGGAGATGTGCGCAGCAGGAGATTTGCGCCGCAGGATGTGTGCGCACAGTTTTTTTATTAATTTGAGGTAATTATTATTTTTTTTTGTAAGTAAATGTTTCATTTCTGTGCACCGCAGTGTGTGCGCCGCAAGAGATGTGCACCGCCGGAAATGTGCGCAGCAGGAGATGTGCACCGCAGGAGATGTGTACGCAGGAGATATGCGCCGCAGGAGATGAGTGCCGCAGGAGATGTGCGCCGCAGGATGTGTGCGCACAGTTTTTTTAGGAATTTGAGTTAATTATTATTATTTTTTGTAAATAAATGTTTCATTTATGTGCACCGCAGGGTGTGCGACGAGGGAGGGTCACTGCAGGAGATTTGCGCAGCAGGAGATGTGCGCCACTGGAGATGTGCACCGCAGGAGATGTGCACGCAGGAGATGTGCACGCAGGAGATGTGCGCCGCAGGAGATGTGCACGCAGGAGATGTGCGCCGCAGGAGATGTGCGCCGCAGGAGATGTACATAGCAGGAGATGTGCACGCAGGAGATGTGCACGCAGGAGATGTGCACGCAGGAGATGTGCGCCGCAGGAGATGTGCGCCGCAGGAGATGTACATAGCAGGAGATATGCACGCAGTAGATGTGCGCCGCAGGAGATGTGCGCCGCAGGAGATGTACATAGCAGGAGATGTGCACCGCAGGAGATGTGCGCCGCAGGAGATGTGCGCCGCAGGATGTGTGCGCACAGTTTTTTTATTAATTTTATTTATGTGCATCTTATGTTCTGCAATGCAGGAGATGTGCGCAGCAGGAGATATGCGTTGCAGGATTAGTGCGCACAGTTTTTTTATTAATTTGAGTTAATTATTATTTTTTTTTGTAAGTAAATGTTTCATTTATGTGCACCGCAGGGTGTGCGCCGCAAGAGATGTGCACCGCCGGAAATGTGCGCAGCAGGAGATGTGCACCGCAGGAGATGTGCGCAGCAGGAGATGTGTGCCGCAGGAGATGTGCTCAGCAGGAGATGTGCACCACTTGAGATGTGCGCTGCAGGAGATGTGCGCCGCATGCGATATGCGCAGCAGGAGATGTGTGCCGCAGTTTTTTTATTAATATGATTTAATTTTAATTTTTTTGTAAATAACTGTTTTATTTATGTGCAACGCAGGGTTCGTAACGCACGATGTGCGCCGCAAGAGATATGCACCGCAGGAGATGTGCGCAACAGGAGATGTGCACCACAGGAGATGTGCGCAGTAGGAGATGTGCACCGCAGGAGATGTGCGCCGCAGGAGATGTGCATCGCAGGAGAAGTGCACGCAGGAGATTAGCACGCAGGAGATGTGCGCCGCAGGATGTGTGCGCACAGTTTTTTTATTAATTTGAGTTAATTATTATAATTTATTTGTAAATAAATGTTTCATTTATGTGCAACGAAGGGTGTGTGCCGCCGCCGGAGATGTGCGCGGCAGGAGATGTGCACCGCAGGAGATGTACACCGCAGGAGATGTGCGCAGCAGGAGATGTGCACCGCAGGAGATGTGTACGCAGGAGATATGCGCCGCAGGAGATGAGTGCCGCAGGAGATGTGTGCGCACAGTTTTTTTAGGAATTTGAGTTAATTATTATTATTTTTTGTAAATAAATGTTTCATTTATGTGCACCGCTGGGTGTGCGACGAGGGAGGGTCACTGCAGGAGATCTGCGCAGCAGGAGATGTGCGCCACTGGAGATGTGCACCGCAGGAGATGTGCACGCAGGAGATGTGCACGCAGGAGATGTGCGCCGCAGGAGATGTGCGCCGCAGGAGATGTACATAGCAGGAGATGTGCACGCAGGAGATGTGCGCCGCAGGAGATGTGCGCCGCAGGAGATGTACATAGCAGGAGATGTGCACCGCAGGAGATGTGCACGCAGGAGATGTGCACGCAGGAGATGTGCGCCGCAGGAGATGTGCGCCGCAGGAGATGTACATAGCAGGAGATGTGCACGCAGGAGATGTGCGCCGCAGGAGATGTGCGCCGCAGGAGATGTACATAGCAGGAGATGTGCACCGCAGGAGATGTGCGCCGCAGGAGTAGTGCGCCGCAGGATGTGTGCGCACAGTTTTTTTATTAATTTTATTTATGTGCATCTTATGTTCTGCAATGCAGGAGATGTGCGCAGCAGGAGATTTGCGCCGCAGGATGTGTGCGCACAGTTTTTTTATTAATTTGATGTAATAATATTTTTTTGTAAATAAATGTTTTATTTATGTGCACCGCAGGGTGTGCGCCGCAGGATGTGCGCCGCAAGAGATGTGCGTTGCAGGATTAGTGCGCACAGTTTTTTTATTAATTTGAGGTAATTATTATTTTTTTTTGTAAGTAAATGTTTCATTTATGTGCACCGCAGTGTGTGCGCCGCAAGAGATGTGCACCGCCGGAAATGTGCGCAGCAGGAGATGTGCACCGCAGGAGATGTGTACGCAGGAGATATGCGCCGCAGGAGATGAGTGCCGCAGGAGATGTGCGCCGCAGGATGTGTGCGCACAGTTTTTTTAGGAATTTGAGTTAATTATTATTATTTTTTGTAAATAAATGTTTCATTTATGTGCACCGCAGGGTGTGCGACGAGGGAGGGTCACTGCAGGAGATTTGCGCAGCAGGAGATGTGCGCCACTGGAGATGTGCACCGCAGGAGATGTGCACGCAGGAGATGTGCACGCAGGAGATGTGCGCCGCAGGATATGTGCACGCAGGAGATGTGCGCCGCAGGAGATGTGCGCCGCAGGAGATGTACATAGCAGGAGATGTGCACGCAGGAGATGTGCACGCAGGAGATGTGCACGCAGGAGATGTGCGCCGCAGGAGATGTGCGCCGCAGGAGATGTACATAGCAGGAGATATGCACGCAGTAGATGTGCGCCGCAGGAGATGTGCGCCGCAGGAGATGTACATAGCAGGAGATGTGCACCGCAGGAGATGTGCGCCGCAGGAGATGTGCGCCGCAGGATGTGTGCGCACAGTTTTTTTATTAATTTTATTTATGTGCATCTTATGTTCTGCAATGCAGGAGATGTGCGCAGCAGGAGATATGCGTTGCAGGATTAGTGCGCACAGTTTTTTTATTAATTTGAGTTAATTATTATTTTTTTTTGTAAGTAAATGTTTCATTTATGTGCACCGCAGGGTGTGCGCCGCAAGAGATGTGCACCGCCGGAAATGTGCGCAGCAGGAGATGTGCACCGCAGGAGATGTGCGCAGCAGGAGATGTGTGCCGCAGGAGATGTGCTCAGCAGGAGATGTGCACCACTTGAGATGTGCGCTGCAGGAGATGTGCGCCGCATGCGATATGCGCAGCAGGAGATGTGTGCCGCAGTTTTTTTATTAATATGATTTAATTTTAATTTTTTTGTAAATAACTGTTTTATTTATGTGCAACGCAGGGTTCGTAACGCACGATGTGCGCCGCAAGAGATATGCACCGCAGGAGATGTGCGCAACAGGAGATGTGCACCACAGGAGATGTGCGCAGTAGGAGATGTGCACCGCAGGAGATGTGCGCCGCAGGAGATGTGCATCGCAGGAGAAGTGCACGCAGGAGATTAGCACGCAGGAGATGTGCGCCGCAGGATGTGTGCGCACAGTTTTTTTATTAATTTGAGTTAATTATTATAATTTATTTGTAAATAAATGTTTCATTTATGTGCAACGAAGGGTGTGTGCCGCCGCCGGAGATGTGCGCGGCAGGAGATGTGCACCGCAGGAGATGTACACCGCAGGAGATGTGCGCAGCAGGAGATGTGCACCGCAGGAGATGTGTACGCAGGAGATATGCGCCGCAGGAGATGAGTGCCGCAGGAGATGTGTGCGCACAGTTTTTTTAGGAATTTGAGTTAATTATTATTATTTTTTGTAAATAAATGTTTCATTTATGTGCACCGCTGGGTGTGCGACGAGGGAGGGTCACTGCAGGAGATCTGCGCAGCAGGAGATGTGCGCCACTGGAGATGTGCACCGCAGGAGATGTGCACGCAGGAGATGTGCACGCAGGAGATGTGCGCCGCAGGAGATGTGCGCCGCAGGAGATGTACATAGCAGGAGATGTGCACGCAGGAGATGTGCGCCGCAGGAGATGTGCGCCGCAGGAGATGTACATAGCAGGAGATGTGCACCGCAGGAGATGTGCACGCAGGAGATGTGCACGCAGGAGATGTGCGCCGCAGGAGATGTGCGCCGCAGGAGATGTACATAGCAGGAGATGTGCACGCAGGAGACGTGCGCCGCAGGAGATGTGCGCCGCAGGAGATGTACATAGCAGGAGATGTGCACCGCAGGAGATGTGCGCCGCAGGAGTAGTGCGCCGCAGGATGTGTGCGCACAGTTTTTTTATTAATTTTATTTATGTGCATCTTATGTTCTGCAATGCAGGAGATGTGCGCAGCAGGAGATTTGCGCCGCAGGATGTGTGCGCACAGTTTTTTTATTAATTTGATGTAATAATATTTTTTTGTAAATAAATGTTTTATTTATGTGCACCGCAGGGTGTGCGCCGCAGGATGTGCGCCGCAAGAGATGTGCACCGCAGGAGATGTGCGCCGCAGGAGATGTGCACCGCAGGAGATGTGTGCCGCAGAAGATGTGCGCAGCAGGAGATGTGCGTCACAGGAGATGTGCGCCGCAGGAGATGTGCGCCGCAGGAGATGTACATAGCAGGAGATGTGCACGCAGGAGATGTGCGCCGCAGGAGATGTACAAAGCAGGAGATGTGCGCCGCAGGCGATATGCGCCACCGGAGATGTGCACCGCAGGAGATGTGCGCCGCAGGAGATCTGCACGCAGGAGATGTTCAACGCAGGAGATGTGCACAGCAGGAGATGTGCGCAGCAGGATGTGTGCACACAGTTTTTTTATTAATTTGATGTAATAATATTTTTTTGTAAATAAATGTTTTATTTATGTGCACCGCAGGGTGTGCGACGAGAGAGGGTCACTGCAGGAGATTTGCGCAGCAGGAGATGTGCGCCACTGGAGATGTGCACCGCAGGAGATGTGCACGCAGGAGATTTGCACGCAGGAGATGTGCGCCGCAGGAGATGTGCGCCGCAGGATGTGTGCGCACAGTTTTTTTAGGAATTTGAGTTAATTATTATTCTTTTTTGTAAATAAATGTTTCATTTATGTGCACCGCAGGGTGTGCGACGAGAGAGGGTCACTGCAGGAGATTTGCGCAGCAGGAGATGTGCGCCACTGGAGATGTGCACCGCAGGAGATGTGCACGCAGGAGATGTGCACGCAGGAGATGTGCGCCGCAGGAGATGTGCGCCGCAGGAGATGTACATAGCAGGAGATGTGCAAGCAGGAGATGTGCGCCGCAGGAGATGTGCGCCGCAGGAGATGTACATAGCAGGAGATGTGCACCGCAGGAGATGTGCACGCAGGAGATGTGCACGCAGGAGATGTGCGCCGCAGGAGATGTGCGCCGCAGGAGATGTACATAGCAGGAGATATGCACGCAGTAGATGTGCGCCGCAGGAGATGTGCGCCGCAGGAGATATACATAGCAGGAGATGTGCACCGCAGGAGATGTGCAGAGCAGGAGATATGCGTTGCAGGATTAGTGCGCACAGTTTTTTTATTAATTTGAGTTAATTATTATTTTTTTTTTGTAAGTAAATGTTTCATTTATGTGCACCGCAGGGTGTGCGCCGCAAGAGATGTGCACCGCCGGAAATGTGCGCAGCAGGAGATGTGCACCGCAGGAGATGTGCGCCGCAGGAGATGTGCGCCGCAGGAGATGTACATAGCAGGAGATGTGCACGCAGGAGATGTGCGCCGCAGGAGATGTACAAAGCAGGAGATGTGCGCCGCAGGCGATATGCGCCACCGGAGATGTGCACCGCAGGAGATGTGCGCCGCAGGAGATCTGCACGCAGGAGATGTGCAACGCAGGAGATGTGCACAGCAGGAGATGTGCGCAGCAGGATGTGTGCACACAGTTTTTTTATTAATTTGATGTAATAATATTTTTTTGTAAATAAATGTTTTATTTATGTGCACCGCAGGGTGTGCGCCGCAGGATGTGCGCCGCAAGAGATGTACACCGCAGGAGATGTGCGCAGCAGGAGATGTGCACCGCAGGAGATGTGCGCAGCAGGAGATGTGCCTCACAGGAGATGTGCAGAGCAGGAGATGTGCGCAGCAGGAGATGTGCAGAGCAGGAGATGTGCACGCAGGAGATGTGCACGCAGGAGATGTGCGCCGCAGGAGATGTGCGCCGCAGGAGATGTACATAGCAGGAGATGTGCACGCAGGAGATGTGCGCCGCAGGAGATGTGCGCCGCAGGAGATGTACATAGCAGGAGATGTGCACCGCAGGAGATGTGCGCTTCAGGAGATGTGCGCCGCAGGATGTGTGCGCACAGTTTTTTTATTAATTTTATTTATGTGCATCTTATGTTCTGCAATGCAGGAGATGTGCGCAGCAGGAGATTTGCGCCGCAGGATGTGTGCGCACAGTTTTTTTATTAATTTGAGTTAATTATTATAATTTTCTTTTTAAATAAATGTTTCATTTATGTGCAATGCAGGGTGTGCGCCGCAGGATGTGCGCCGCAAGAGATGTGCACCGCAGGAGATGTGCGCAGCAGGAGATGTGCACTGCAGGAGATGTGCGCCGCAGGAGATGTGAGTCGCAGGAGATGTACATAGCAGGAGATGTGCGCCGCAGGCGATATGCGCAGCAGGAGATGTGTGCCGCAGTTTTTTTATTAATTTGATTTTATTTTTTTATTTTTTTGTAAATAAATGTTTCATTTATGTGCAACGCAGGGTGTGCGCCGCAGGAGGTGCGCCGCAGGAGATGAGTGCCGCAAGAGATGTGCGCCGCAGGATGTGGGCGCACAGTTTTTTTAGGAATTTGAGTTAATTATTATTTTTTTTTGTAAATAAATGTTTAATTTATGTGCACCGCAGGGTGTGCGACGAGGGAGGGTCACTGCAGGAGATTTGCGCAGCAGGAGATGTGCTCCACTGGAGATGTGCGCCGCAGGAGATGTGAACGCAGGAGATGTGCACGCAGGAGATGTGCACACAGTTTTTTTATTAATTTGATGTAATAATATTTTTTTGTAAATAAATGTTTTATTTATGTGCACCGCAGGGTGTGCGCCGCAGGATGTGCGCCGCAAGAGATGTGCACCGCAGGAGATGTGCGCAGCAGGAGATGTGCACCGCAGGAGATGTGTGCCGCAGAAGATGTGCGCAGCAGGAGATGTGCGTCACAGGAGATGTGCAGAGCAGGAGATGTGCGCAGCAGGAGATGTGCAGAGCAGGAGATGTGCGTTGCAGGATTAGTGCGCACAGTTTTTTTATTAAGTTGAGGTAATTATTATTTTTTTTGTAAGTAAATGTTTCATTTATGTGCACCGCAGTGTGTGCACCGCAAGAGATGTGCACCGCCGGAAATGTGCGCAGCAGGAGATGTGCACCGCAGGAGATGTGTACGCAGGAGATATGCGCCGCAGGAGATGAGTGCCGCAGGAGATGTGCGCCGCAGGATGTGTGCGCACAGTTTTTTTAGGAATTTGAGTTAATTATTATTATTTTTTGTAAATAAATATTTCATTTATGTGCACCGCAGGGTGTGCGACGAGGGAGGGTCACTGCAGGAGATGTGCACGCAGGAGATGTGCGCCGCAGGAGATGTGCGCCGCAGGAGATGTACATAGCAGGAGATGTGCACGCAGGAGATGTGCGCCGCAGGAGATGTGCGCCGCAGGAGATGTGCACCGCAGGAGATGTGCACGCAGGAGATGTGCACGCAGGAGATGTGCGCCGCAGGAGATGTGCGCCGCAGGAGATGTACATAGCAGGAGAAATGCACGCAGTAGATGTGCGCCGCAGGAGATGTGCGCCGCAGGAGATGTACATAGCAGGAGATGTGCACCGCAGGAGATGTGCGCCGCAGGAGATGTGCGCCGCAGGATGTGTGCGCACAGTTTTTTTATTAATTTTATTTATGTGCATCTTATGTTCTGCAATGCAGGAGATGTGCGCAGCAGGAGATGTGCACCGCAGGAGATGTACAGAGCAGGAGATGTGCGCAGCAGGAGATGTGCAGAGCAGGAGATATGCGTTGCAGGATTAGTGCGCACAGTTTTTTTATTAATTTGAGTTAATTATTATTTTTTTTTTGTAAGTAAATGTTTCATTTATGTGCACCGCAGGGTGTGCGCCGCAAGAGATGTGCACCACCGGAAATGTGCGCAGCAGGAGATGTGCACCGCAGGAGATGTGTGCCGCAGGAGATGTGCTCAGCAGGAGATGTGCACCACTTGAGATGTGCGCTGCAGGAGATGTGCGCCGCAGGCGATATGCGCAGCAGGAGATGTGTGCCGCAGTTTTTTTATTAATATGATTTAATTTTAATTTTTTTGTAAATAACTGTTTTATTTATGTGCAACGCAGGGTTCGCAACGCACGATGTGCGCCGCAAGAGATATGCACCGCAGGAGATGTGCGCAACAGGAGATGTGCACCACAGGAGATGTGCGCAGTAGGAGATGTGCACCGCAGGAGATGTGCGCCGCAGGAGATGTGCATCGCAGGAGAAGTGCACGCAGGAGATTAGCACGCAGGAGATGTACGCCGCAGGATGTGTGCGCACAGTTTTTTTATTAATTTGAGTTAATTATTATAATTTATTTGTAAATAAATGTTTCATTTATGTGCAACGAAGGGTGTGCGCCGCCGCCGGAGATGTGCGCGGCAGGAGATGTGCACCGCAGGAGATGTACACCGCAGGAGATGTGCGCAGCAGGAGATGTGCACCGCAGGAGATGTGTACGCAGGAGATATGCGCCGCAGGAGATGAGTGCCGCAGGAGATGTGCGCAGCAGGATGTGTGCGCACAGTTTTTTTAGGAATTTGAGTTAATTATTATTATTTTTTGTAAATAAATGTTTCATTTATGTGCACCGCAGGGTGTGCGACGAGGGAGGGTCACTGCAGGAGATTTGCGCAGCAGGAGATGTGCGCCACTGGAGATGTGCGCCGCAGGAGATGTGCACGCAGGAGATGTGCACGCAGGAGATGTGCGCCGCAGGAGATGTGCGCCGCAGGAGATGTACATAGCAGGAGATGTGCACGCAGGAGATGTGCGCCGCAGGAGATGTACAAAGCAGGAGATGTGCGCCGCAGGCGATATGCGCCACCGGAGATGTGCACCGCAGGAGATGTACGCCGCAGGAGATGTGCAACGCAGGAGATGTGCAACGCAGGAGATGTGCACAGCAGGAGATGTGCGCAGCAGGATGTGTGCACACAGTTTTTTTATTAATTTGATGTAATAATATTTTTTTGTAAATAAATGTTTTATTTATGTGCACCGCAGGGTGTGCGCCGCAGGATGTGCGCCGCAAGAGATGTGCACTGCAGGAGATGTGCGCAGCAGGAGATGTGCCTCACAGGAGATGTGCAGAGCAGGAGATGTGCGCAGCAGGAGATGTGCAGAGCAGGAGATGTGCACGCAGGAGATGTGCACGCAGGAGATGTGCGCCGCAGGAGATGTGCGCCGCAGGAGATGTTTATAGCAGGAGATGTGCACGCAGGAGATGTGCGCCGCAGGAGATGTGCGCCGCAGGAGATGTACATAGCAGGAGATGTGCACCGCAGGATGTGTGCGCACAGTTTTTTTATTAATTTTATTTATGTGCATCTTATGTTCTGCAATGCAGGAGATGTGCGCAGCAGGAGATTTGCGCCGCAGGATGTGTGCGCACAGTTTTTTTATTAATTTGAGTTAATTATTATAATTTTCTTTTTAAATAAATGTTTCATTTATGTGCAACGCAGGGTGTGCGCCGCAGGATGTGCGCCGCAAGAGATGTGCACCGCAGGAGATGTGCGCAGCAGGAGATGTGCACTGCAGGAGATGTGCGCCGCAGGAGATGTGAGTCGCAGGAGATGTACATAGCAGGAGATGTGCGCCGCAGGCGATATGCGCAGCAGGAGATGTGTGCCGCAGTTTTTTTATTAATTTGATTTTATTTTTTTATTTTTTTGTAGATAAATGTTTCATTTATGTGCAACGCAGGGTGTGCGCCGCAGGAGGTGCGCCGCAAGAGATATGCACCAGCGGAGATGTGCGCAGCAGGAGATGTGCACCGCAGGAGATGTGTACGCAGGAGATATGCGCCGCAGGAGATGAGTGCCGCAAGAGATGTGCGCCGCAGGATGTGTGCGCACAGTTTTTTTAGGAATTTGAGTTAATTATTATTATTTTTTGTAAATAAATGTTTAATTTATGTGCACCGCAGGGTGTGCGACGAGGGAGGGTCACTGCAGGAGATTTGCGCAGCAGGAGATGTGCGCCACTGGAGATGTGCGCCGCAGGAGATGTGAACGCAGGAGATGTGCACGCAGGAGATGTGCGCCGCAGGAGATGTGCGCCGCAGGAGATGTACATAGCAGGAGATGTGCACGCAGGAGATGTGCGCCGCAGGAGATGTACAAAGCAGGAGATGTGCGCCGCAGGCGATATGCGCCACCGGAGATGTGCACCGCAGGAGATGTGCGCCGCAGGAGATCTGCACGCAGGAGATGTGCAACGCAGGAGATGTGCACAGCAGGAGATGTGCGCAGCAGGATGTGTGCACACAGTTTTTTTATTAATTTGATGTAATAATATTTTTTTGTAAATAAATGTTTTATTTATGTGCACCGCAGGGTGTGCGCCGCAGGATGTGCGCCGCAAGAGATGTGCACCGCAGGAGATTTGCGCAGCAGGAGATGTGCACCGCAGGAGATGTGTGCCGCAGAAGATGTGCAACGCAGGAGATGTGCACAGCAGGAGATGTGCGCAGCAGGATGTGTGCACACAGTTTTTTTATTAATTTGATGTAATAATATTTTTTTGTAAATAAATGTTTCATTTATGTGCACCGCAGGGTGGGAGGGTCACTGCAGGAGATTTGCGCAGCAGGAGATGTGCGCCACTGGAGATGTGCACCGCAGGAGATGTGCACGCAGGAGATGTGCACGCAGGAGATGTGCGCCGCAGGAGATGTGCGCCGCAGGAGATGTACATAGCAGGAGATGTGCACGCAGGAGATGTGCGCCGCAGGAGATGTACAAAGCAGGAGATGTGCGCCGCAGGCGATATGCACCGCAGGAGATGTGTGCCGCAGGAGATGTGAACGCAGGAGATGTGCACGCACAAAAAACTGTGCGCACACATCCTGCGGCGCACATCTCCTGCGGCACTCATCTCCTGCGGCGCATATCTCCTGCGTACACATCTCCTGCGGTGCACATCTCCTGCTGCGCACATTTCCGGCGGAGTTTTTTTATTAATTTGAGTTAATTATTATTTTTTTTTTGTAAGTAAATGTTTCAATTATGTGCACCGCAGGGTGTGCGCCGCAAGAGATGTGCACCGCCGGAAATGTGCGCAGCAGGAGATGTGCACCGCAGGAGATGTGCGCAGCAGGAGATGTGCACGCAGGAGATGTGCGCTGCAGGAGATGTGCGCCGCAGGAGATGTACATAGCAGGAGATGTGCACGCAGGAGATGTGCGCCGCAGGAGATGTACAAAGCAGGAGATGTGCGCCGCAGGCGATATGCGCCACCGGAGATGTGCACGCAGGAGATGTGCACGCAGGAGATGTGCGCCGCAGGAGATGTGCGCCGCAGGAGATGTACATAGCAGGAGATATGCACGCAGTAGATGTGCGCCGCAGGAGATGTGCGCCGCAGGAGATGTACATAGCAGGAGATGTGCACCGCAGGAGATGTGCGCCGCAGGAGATGTGCGCCGCAGGATGTGTGCGCACAGTTTTTTTATTAATTTTATTTATGTGCATCTTATGTTCTGCAATGCAGGAGATGTGCGCAGCAGGAGATATGCGTTGCAGGATTAGTGCGCACAGTTTTTTTATTAATTTGAGTTAATTATTATTTTTTTTTGTAAGTAAATGTTTCATTTATGTGCACCGCAGGGTGTGCGCCGCAAGAGATGTGCACCGCCGGAAATGTGCGCAGCAGGAGATGTGCACCGCAGGAGATGTGCGCAGCAGGAGATGTGTGCCGCAGGAGATGTGCTCAGCAGGAGATGTGCACCACTTGAGATGTGCGCTGCAGGAGATGTGCGCCGCATGCGATATGCGCAGCAGGAGATGTGTGCCGCAGTTTTTTTATTAATATGATTTAATTTTAATTTTTTTGTAAATAACTGTTTTATTTATGTGCAACGCAGGGTTCGTAACGCACGATGTGCGCCGCAAGAGATATGCACCGCAGGAGATGTGCGCAACAGGAGATGTGCACCACAGGAGATGTGCGCAGTAGGAGATGTGCACCGCAGGAGATGTGCGCCGCAGGAGATGTGCATCGCAGGAGAAGTGCACGCAGGAGATTAGCACGCAGGAGATGTGCGCCGCAGGATGTGTGCGCACAGTTTTTTTATTAATTTGAGTTAATTATTATAATTTATTTGTAAATAAATGTTTCATTTATGTGCAACGAAGGGTGTGTGCCGCCGCCGGAGATGTGCGCGGCAGGAGATGTGCACCGCAGGAGATGTACACCGCAGGAGATGTGCGCAGCAGGAGATGTGCACCGCAGGAGATGTGTACGCAGGAGATATGCGCCGCAGGAGATGAGTGCCGCAGGAGATGTGTGCGCACAGTTTTTTTAGGAATTTGAGTTAATTATTATTATTTTTTGTAAATAAATGTTTCATTTATGTGCACCGCAGGGTGTGCGACGAGGGAGGGTCACTGCAGGAGATTTGCGCAGCAGGAGATGTGCGCCACTGGAGATGTGCGCCGCAGGAGATGTGCACGCAGGAGATGTGCACGCAGGAGATGTGCGCCGCAGGAGATGTGCGCCGCAGGAGATGTACATAGCAGGAGATGTGCACGCAGGAGATGTGCGCCGCAGGAGATGTACAAAGCAGGAGATGTGCGCCGCAGGCGATATGCGCCACCGGAGATGTGCACCGCAGGAGATGTGCGCCGCAGGAGATCTGCACGCAGGAGATGTTCAACGCAGGAGATGTGCACAGCAGGAGATGTGCGCAGCAGGATGTGTGCACACAGTTTTTTTATTAATTTGATGTAATAATATTTTTTTGTAAATAAATGTTTTATTTATGTGCACCGCAGGGTGTGCGCCGCAGGATGTGCGCCGCAAGAGATGTGCACCGCAGGAGATGTGCGCAGCAGGAGATGTGCACCGCAGGAGATGTGCGCAGCAGGAGATGTGCCTCACAGGAGATGTGCAGAGCAGGAGATGTGCGCAGCAGGAGATGTGCAGAGCAGGAGATGTGCACGCAGGAGATGTGCACGCAGGAGATGTGCGCCGCAGGAGATGTGCGCCGCAGGAGATGTACATTGCAGGAGATGTGCACGCAGGAGATGTGCGCCGCAGGAGATGTGCGCCGCAGGAGATGTACATAGCAGGAGATGTGCACCGCAGGAGATGTGCGCTGCAGGAGATGTGCGCCGCAGGATGTGTGCGCACAGTTTTTTTATTAATTTTATTTATGTGCATCTTATGTTCTGCAATGCAGGAGATGTGCGCAGCAGGAGATTTGCGCCGCAGGATGTGTGCGCACAGTTTTTTTATTAATTTGAGTTAATTATTATAATTTTCTTTTTAAATAAATGTTTCATTTATGTGCAACGCAGGGTGTGCGCCGCAGGATGTGCGCCGCAAGAGATGTGCACCGCAGGAGATGTGCGCAGCAGGAGATGTGCACTGCAGGAGATGTGCGCCGCAGGAGATGTGAGTCGCAGGAGATGTACATAGCAGGAGATGTGCGCCGCAGGCGATATGCGCAGCAGGAGATGTGTGCCGCAGTTTTTTTATTAATTTGATTTGATTTTTTTATTTTTTTGTAAATAAATGTTTCATTTATGTGCAACGCAGGGTGTGCGCCGCAGGGTGTGCGCCGCAGGAGGTGCGCCGCAAGAGATATGCACCGGCGGAGATGTGCGCAGCAGGAGATGTGCACCGCAGGAGATGTGTACGCAGGAGATATGCGCCGCAGGAGATGAGTGCCGCAAGAGATGTGCGCCGCAGGATGTGTGCGCACAGTTTTTTTAGGAATTTGAGTTAATTATTATTATTTTTTGTAAATAAATGTTTCATTTATGTGCACCGCAGGGTGTGCGACGAGGGAGGGTCACTGCAGGAGATTTGCGCAGCAGGAGATGTGCGCTGCAGGAGATGTACAAAGCAGGAGATGTGCGCCGCAGGCGATGTGCGCCGCAGGAGATGTACATAGCAGGAGATGTGCACGCAGGAGATGTGCGCCGCAGGAGATGTGCGCCGCAGGAGATGTACATAGCAGGAGATGTGCACGCAGGAGATGTGCGCCGCAGGAGATGTACAAAGCAGGAGATGTGCGCCGCAGGCGATATGCGCCACCGGAGATGTGCACCGCAGGAGATGTGCGCCGCAGGAGATCTGCACGCAGGAGATGTGCAACGCAGGAGATGTGCACAGCAGGAGATGTGCGCAGCAGGATGTGTGCACACAGTTTTTTTATTAATTTGATGTAATAATATTTTTTTGTAAATAAATGTTTTATTTATGTGCACCGCAGGGTGTGCGCCGCAGGATGTGCGCCGCAAGAGATGTGCACCGCAGGAGATGTGCGCAGCAGGAGATGTGCACCGCAGGAGATGTGTGCCGCAGAAGATGTGCGCAGCAGGAGATGTGCGTCACAGGAGATGTGCAGAGCAGGAGATGTGCGCAGCAGGAGATGTGCAGAGCAGGAGATGTGCGTTGCAGGATTAGTGCGCACAGTTTTTTTATTAAGTTGAGGTAATTATTATTTTTTTTTTGTAAGTAAATGTTTCATTTATGTGCACCGCAGTGTGTGCGCCGCAAGAGATGTGCACCGCCGGAAATGTGCGCAGCAGGAGATGTGCACCGCAGGAGATGTGTACGCAGGAGATATGCGCCGCAGGAGATGAGTGCCGCAGGAGATGTGCGCCGCAGGATGTGTGCGCACAGTTTTTTTAGGAATTTGAGTTAATTATTATTCTTTTTTGTAAATAAATGTTTCATTTATGTGCACCGCAGGGTGTGCGACGAGAGAGGGTCACTGCAGGAGATTTGCGCAGCAGGAGATGTGCGCCACTGGAGATGTGCACCGCAGGAGATGTGCACGCAGGAGATGTGCACGCAGGAGATGTGCGCCGCAGGAGATGTGCGCCGCAGGAGATGTACATAGCAGGAGATGTGCAAGCAGGAGATGTGCGCCGCAGGAGATGTGCGCCGCAGGAGATGTACATAGCAGGAGATGTGCACCGCAGGAGATGTGCACGCAGGAGATGTGCACGCAGGAGATGTGCGCCGCAGGAGATGTGTGCCGCAGGAGATGTACATAGCAGGAGATATGCACGCAGTAGATGTGCGCCGCAGGAGATGTGCGCCGCAGGAGATATACATAGCAGGAGATGTGCACCGCAGGAGATGTGCAGAGCAGGAGATATGCGTTGCAGGAGATGTGCACTGCAGGAGATGTGCGCCGCAGGAGATGTGCGCCGCAGGAGATGTGAGTCGCAGGAGATGTACATAGCAGGAGATGTGCGCCGCAGGCGATATGCGCAGCAGGAGATGTGTGCCGCAGTTTTTTTATTAATTTGATTTTATTTTTTTATTTTTTTGTAAATAAATGTTTCATTTATGTGCAACGCAGGGTGTGCGCCGCAGGAGGTGCGCCGCAGGAGATGAGTGCCGCAAGAGATGTGCGCCGCAGGATGTGTGCGCACAGTTTTTTTAGGAATTTGAGTTAATTATTATTATTTTTTGTAAATAAATGTTTCATTTATGTGCACCGCAGGGTGTGCGACGAGGGAGGGTCACTGCAGGAGATTTGCGCAGCAGGAGATGTGCTCCACTGGAGATGTGCGCCGCAGGAGATGTGAACGCAGGAGATGTGCACGCAGGAGATGTGCACACAGTTTTTTTATTAATTTGATGTAATAATATTTTTTTGTAAATAAATGTTTTATTTATGTGCACCGCAGGGTGTGCGCCGCAGGATGTGCGCCGCAAGAGATGTGCACCGCAGGAGATGTGCGCAGCAGGAGATGTGCACCGCAGGAGATGTGTGCCGCAGAAGATGTGCGCAGCAGGAGATGTGCGTCACAGGAGATGTGCAGAGCAGGAGATAAGCGCAGCAGGAGATGTGCAGAGCAGGAGATGTGCGTTGCAGGATTAGTGCGCACAGTTTTTTTATTAAGTTGAGGTAATTATTATTTTTTTTTTGTAAGTAAATGTTTCATTTATGTGCACCGCAGTGTGTGCACCGCAAGAGATGTGCACCGCCGGAAATGTGCGCAGCAGGAGATGTGCACCGCAGGAGATGTGCGCCGCAGGAGATGTGCGCCGCAGGAGATGTACATAGCAGGAGATGTGCACGCAGGAGATGTGCGCCGCAGGAGATGTACAAAGCAGGAGATGTGCGCCGCAGGCGATATGCGCCACCGGAGATGTGCACCGCAGGAGATGTGCGCCGCAGGAGATCTGCACGCAGGAGATATGCAACGCAGGAGATGTGCACAGCAGGAGATGTGCGCAGCAGGATGTGTGCACACAGTTTTTTTATTAATTTGATGTAATAATATTTTTTTGTAAATAAATGTTTTATTTATGTGCACCGCAGGGTGTGCGCCGCAGGATGTGCGCCGCAAGAGATGTGCACCGCAGGAGATGTGCGCAGCAGGAGATGTGCACCGCAGGAGATGTGCGCAGCAGGAGATGTGCCTCACAGGAGATGTGCAGAGCAGGAGATGTGCGCAGCAGGAGATGTGCAGAGCAGGAGATGTGCACGCAGGAGATGTGCACGCAGGAGATGTGCGCCGCAGGAGATGTGCGCCGCAGGAGATGTACATAGCAGGAGATGTGCACGCAGGAGATGTGCGCCGCAGGAGATGTGCGCCGCAGGAGATGTACATAGCAGGAGATGTGCACCGCAGGAGATGTGCGCTTCAGGAGATGTGCGCCGCAGGATGTGTGCGCACAGTTTTTTTATTAATTTTATTTATGTGCATCTTATGTTCTGCAATGCAGGAGATGTGCGCAGCAGGAGATTTGCGCCGCAGGATGTGTGCGCACAGTTTTTTTATTAATTTGAGTTAATTATTATAATTTTCTTTTTAAATAAATGTTTCATTTATGTGCAATGCAGGGTGTGCGCCGCAGGATGTGCGCCGCAAGAGATGTGCACCGCAGGAGATGTGCGCAGCAGGAGATGTGCACTGCAGGAGATGTGCGCCGCAGGAGATGTGAGTCGCAGGAGATGTGAGTCGCAGGAGATGTACATAGCAGGAGATGTGCGCCGCAGGCGATATGCGCAGCAGGAGATGTGTGCCGCAGTTTTTTTATTAATTTGATTTTATTTTTTTATTTTTTTGTAAATAAATGTTTCATTTATGTGCAACGCAGGGTGTGCGCCGCAGGAGGTGCGCCGCAGGAGATGAGTGCCGCAAGAGATGTGCGCCGCAGGATGTGTGCGCACAGTTTTTTTAGGAATTTGAGTTAATTATTATTATTTTTTGTAAATAAATGTTTCATTTATGTGCACCGCAGGGTGTGCGACGAGGGAGGGTCACTGCAGGAGATTTGCGCAGCAGGAGATGTGCTCCACTGGAGATGTGCGCCGCAGGAGATGTGAACGCAGGAGATGTGCACGCAGGAGATGTGCACACAGTTTTTTTATTAATTTGATGTAATAATATTTTTTTGTAAATAAATGTTTTATTTATGTGCACCGCAGGGTGTGCGCCGCAGGATGTGCGCCGCAAGAGATGTGCACCGCAGGAGATGTGCGCAGCAGGAGATGTGCACCGCAGGAGATGTGTGCCGCAGAAGATGTGCGCAGCAGGAGATGTGCGTCACAGGAGATGTGCAGAGCAGGAGATGTGCGCAGCAGGAGATGTGCAGAGCAGGAGATGTGCGTTGCAGGATTAGTGCGCACAGTTTTTTTATTAAGTTGAGGTAATTATTATTTTTTTTTTGTAAGTAAATGTTTCATTTATGTGCACCGCAGTGTGTGCACCGCAAGAGATGTGCACCGCCGGAAATGTGCGCAGCAGGAGATGTGCACCGCAGGAGATGTGTACGCAGGAGATATGCGCCGCAGGAGATGAGTGCCGCAGGAGATGTGCGCCGCAGGATGTGTGCGCACAGTTTTTTTAGGAATTTGAGTTAATTATTATTATTTTTTGTAAATAAATATTTCATTTATGTGCACCGCAGGGTGTGCGACGAGGGAGGGTCACTGCAGGAGATGTGCACGCAGGAGATGTGCGCCGCAGGAGATGTGCGCCGCAGGAGATGTGCACGCAGGAGATGTGCACGCAGGAGATGTGCGCCGCAGGAGATGTGCGCCGCAGGAGATGTACATAGCAGGAGATGTGCACGCAGGAGATGTGCAACGCAGGAGATGTGCGCCGCAGGAGATGTACATAGCAGGAGATGTGCACCGCAGGAGATGTGCACGCAGGAGATGTGCACGCAGGAGATGTGCGCCGCAGGAGATGTACATAGCAGGAGATGTGCACGCAGGAGATGTGCGCCGCAGGAGATGTGCGCCGCAGGAGATGTACATAGCAGGAGATGTGCACCGCAGGAGATGTGCGCCGCAGGAGATGTGCGCCGCAGGATGTGTGCGCACAGTTTTTTTATTAATTTGAGTTAATTATTATAATTTTCTTTTTAAATAAATGTTTCATTTATGTGCAACGCAGGGTGTGCGCCGCAGGATGTGCGCCGCAAGAGATGTGCACCGCAGGAGATGTGCGCAGCAGGAGATGTGCACTGCAGGAGATGTGCGCCGCAGGAGATGTGAGTCGCAGGAGATGAGTGCCGCAGGAGATGTGCGCCGCAGGATGTGTGCGCACAGTTTTTTTAGGAATTTGAGTTAATTATTATTATTTTTTGTAAATAAATGTTTCATTTATGTGCACCGCAGGGTGTGCGACGAGGGAGGGTCACTGCAGGAGATTTGCGCAGCAGGAGATGTGTGCCACTGGAGATGTGCGCCGCAGGAGATGTGCACGCAGGAGATGTGCACGCAGGAGATGTGCGCCGCAGGAGATGTGCGCCGCAGGAGATGTACATAGCAGGAGATGTGCACGCAGGAGATATGCACCCCAGGAGATGTACAAAGCAGGAGATCTGCACGCAGGAGATGTGCAACGCAGAAGATGTGCACAGCAGGAGATGTGCGCAGCAGGATGTGTGCACACAGTTTTTTTATTAATTTGATGTAATAATATTTTTTTGTAAATAAATGTTTTATTTATGTGCACCGCAGGGTGTGCGCCGCAGGATGTGCGCCGCAAGAGATGTGCACCGCAGGAGATGTGCGCAGCAGGAGATGTGCACCGCAGGAGATGTGTGCCGCAGGAGATGTGCGCAGCAGGAGATGTGCGTCACAGGAGATGTGCAGAGCAGGAGATGTGCGCAGCAGGAGATGTGCAGAGCAGGAGATGTGCGTTGCAGGATTAGTGCGCACAGTTTTTTTATTAATTTGAGTTAATTATTATTTTTTTGTAAGTAAATGTTTCATTTATGTGCACCGCAGGGTGTGCGCCGCAAGAGATGTGCACCGCCGGAAATGTGCACAGCAGGAGATGTGCACCGCAGGAGATGTGTACGCAGGAGATATGCGCCGCAGGAGATGAGTGCCGCAGGAGATGTGCGCCGCAGGATGTGTGCGCACAGTTTTTTTAGGAATTTGAGTTAATTATTATTATTTTTTGTAAATAAATGTTTCATTTATGTGCACTGCAGGGTGTGCGACGAGGGAGGGTCACTGCAGGAGATTTGCGCAGCAGGAGATGTGCGCCACTGGAGATGTGCACCGCAGGAGATGTGCACGCAGGAGATGTGCACGCAGGAGATGTGCGCCGCAGGAGATGTACATAGCAGGAGATGTGCACGCAGGAGATGTGCGCCGCAGGAGATGTACATAGCAGGAGATGTGCACGGCAGGAGATGTGCACGCAGGAGATGTGCACGCAGGAGATGTGCGCCGCAGGAGATGTGCGCCGCAGGAGATGTACATAGCAGGAGATGTGCACGCAGGAGATGTGCGCCGCAGGAGATGTGCGCCGCAGGAGATGTACATAGCAGGTGATGTGCACCGCAGGAGATGTGCACCGCCGGAAATGTGCGCAGCAGGAGATGTGCACTGCAGGAGATGTGTACGCAGGAGATATGCGCCGCAGGAGATGAGTGCCGCAGGAGATGTGCGCCGCAGGATGTGTGCGCACAGTTTTTTTAGGAATTTGAGTTAATTATTATTATTTTTTGTAAATAAATGTTTCATTTATGTGCACTGCAGGGTGTGCGACGAGGGAGGGTCACTGCAGGAGATTTGCGCAGCAGGAGATGTGCGCCACTGGAGATGTGCACCGCAGGAGATGTGCACGCAGGAGATGTGCACGCAGGAGATGTGCGCCGCAGGAGATGTGCGCCGCAGGAGATGTACATAGCAGGAGATGTGCACGCAGGAGATGTGCAACGCAGGAGATGTGCGCCGCAGGAGATGTACATAGCAGGAGATGTGCACCGCAGGAGATGTGCACGCAGGAGATGTGCACGCAGGAGATGTGCGCCGCAGGAGATGTACATAGCAGGAGATGTGCACGCAGGAGATGTGCGCCGCAGGAGATGTGCGCCGCAGGAGATGTACATAGCAGGAGATGTGCACCGCAGGAGATGTGCGCCGCAGGAGATGTGCGCCGCAGGATGTGTGCGCACAGTTTTTTTATTAATTTGAGTTAATTATTATAATTTTCTTTTTAAATAAATGTTTCATTTATGTGCAACGCAGGGTGTGCGCCGCAGGATGTGCGCCGCAAGAGATGTGCACCGCAGGAGATGTGCGCAGCAGGAGATGTGCACTGCAGGAGATGTGCGCCGCAGGAGATGTGAGTCGCAGGAGATGAGTGCCGCAGGAGATGTGCGCCGCAGGATGTGTGCGCACAGTTTTTTTAGGAATTTGAGTTAATTATTATTATTTTTTGTAAATAAATGTTTCATTTATGTGCACCGCAGGGTGTGCGACGAGGGAGGGTCACTGCAGGAGATTTGCGCAGCAGGAGATGTGTGCCACTGGAGATGTGCGCCGCAGGAGATGTGCACGCAGGAGATGTGCACGCAGGAGATGTGCGCCGCAGGAGATGTGCGCCGCAGGAGATGTACATAGCAGGAGATGTGCACGCAGGAGATGTGCGCCGCAGGAGATGTACAAAGCAGGAGATCTGCACGCAGGAGATGTGCAACGCAGAAGATGTGCACAGCAGGAGATGTGCGCAGCAGGATGTGTGCACACAGTTTTTTTATTAATTTGATGTAATAATATTTTTTTGTAAATAAATGTTTTATTTATGTGCACCGCAGGGTGTGCGCCGCAGGATGTGCGCCGCAAGAGATGTGCACCGCAGGAGATGTGCGCAGCAGGAGATGTGCACCGCAGGAGATGTGTGCCGCAGAAGATGTGCGCAGCAGGAGATGTGCGTCACAGGAGATGTGCAGAGCAGGAGATGTGCGCAGCAGGAGATGAGCAGAGCAGGAGATGTGCGTTGCAGGATTAGTGCGCACAGTTTTTTTATTAATTTGAGTTAATTATTATTTTTTTTTGTAAGTAAATGTTTCATTTATGTGCACCGCAGGGTGTGCGCCGCAAGAGATGTTCACCACCGGAAATGTGCGCAGCAGGAGATGTGCACCGCAGGAGATGTGTACGCAGGAGATATGCGCCGCAGGAGATGAGTGCCGCAGGAGATGTGCGCCGCAGGATGTGTGCGCACAGTTTTTTTAGGAATTTGAGTTAATTATTATTATTTTTTGTAAATAAATGTTTCATTTATGTGCACCGCAGGGTGTGCGACGAGGGAGGGTCACTGCAGGAGATTTGCGCAGCAGGAGATGTGCGCCACTGGAGATGTGCACCGCAGGAGATGTGCACGCAGGAGATGTGCACGCAGGAGATGTGCGCCGCAGGAGATGTGCGCCGCAGGAGATGTACATAGCAGGAGATGTGCACGCAGGAGATGTGCGCCGCAGGAGATGTACAAAGCAGGAGATGTGCGCCGCAGGCGATATGCGCCACCGGAGATGTGCACCGCAGGAGATGTGCGCCGCAGGAGATCTGCACGCAGGAGATGTGCAACGCAGGAGATGTGCACAGCAGGAGATGTGCGCAGCAGGATGTGTGCACACAGTTTTTTTATTAATTTGATGTAATAATATTTTTTTGTAAATAAATGTTTCATTTATGTGCACCGCAGGGTGTGCGCCGCAGGATGTGCGCCGCAAGAGATGTGCACTGCAGGAGATGTGCGGAGCAGGAGATGTGCACCGCAGGAGATGTGCAGAGCAGGAGATGTGCGCTGCAGGATTAGTGCGCACAGTTTTTTTTATTAATTTGAGTTAATTATTATTTTTTTTTGTAAGTAAATGTTTCATTTATGTGCACCGCAGGGTGTGCGCCACAAGAGATGTGCACCGCCGGAAATGTGCGCAGCAGGAGATGTGCACCGCAGGAGATGTGCGCAGCAGGAGATGTGTGCCGCAGGAGATGTGCTCAGCAGGAGATGTGCACCACTTGAGATGTGCGCTGCAGGAGATGTTCGCCGCAGGCGATATGCGCAGCAGGAGATGTGTGCCGCAAGAGATATGCACCGCAGGAGATGTGTGCAACAGGAGATGTGCACCACAGGAGATGTGCGCAGCAGGAGATGTGCACCGCAGGAGATGTGCGCCGCAGGAGATGTGCACCGCAGGAGAAGTGCACGCAGGAGATTAGCACGCAGGAGATGTGCGCCGCAGGATGTGTGCGCACAGTTTTTTTATTAATTTGAGTTAATTATTATAATTTATTTGTAAATAAATGTTTCATTTATGTGCAACGAAGGGTGTGCGCCGCAGGATGTGCACCGCAAGAGATATGCACCGCCGGAGAGGTGCACAGCAGGAGATGTGCACCGCAGGAGATGTGCACCGCAAGAGATATGCACCGCCGGAGAGGTGCGCCGCAGGAGATCTGCACGCAGGAGATGTGCAACGCAGGAGATGTGCACAGCAGGAGATGTGCAGAGCAGGAGATGTGCGCAGCAGGAGATGTGCAGAGCAGGAGATGTGCGTTGCAGGATTAGTGCGCACAGTTTTTTTATTAATTTGAGTTAATTATTATTTTTTTTGTAAGTAAATGTTTCATTTATGTGCACCGCAGGGTGTGCGCCGCAAGAGATGTGCACCGCCGGAAATGTGCGCAGCAGGAGATGTGCACCGCAGGAGATGTGCGCAGCAGGAGATGTGTGCCGCAGGAGATGTGCTCAGCAGGAGATGTGCACCACTTGAGATGTGCGCTGCAGAAGATGTGCGCCGCAGGCGATATGCGCAGCAGGAGATGTGTGCCGCAGTTTTTTTATTAATATGATTTAATTTTAATTTTTTTGTAAATAACTGTTTTATTTATGTTCAACGCAGTGTTCGCAACGCAGGATGTGCGCCGCAAGAGATATGCACCGCAGGAGATGTGCGCAACAGGAGATGTGCACCACAGGAGATGTGCGCAGCAGGAGATGTGCACCGCAGGAGATGTGCGCCGCAGGAGATGTGCACCGCAGGAGAAGTGCACGCAGGAGATTAGCACGCAGGAGATGTGCGCCGCAGGATGTGTGCGCACAGTTTTTTTATTAATTTGAGTTAATTATTATAATTTATTTGTAAATAAATGTTTCATTTATGTGCAACGAAGGGTGTGCGCCGCAGGATGTGCACTGCCGCCGGAGATGTGCGCGGCAGGAGATGTGCACCGCAGGAGATGTGTACGCAGGAGATATGCGCCGCAGGAGATGAGTGCCGCAGGAGATGTGCGCCGCAGGATGTGTGCGCACAGTTTTTTTAGGAATTTGAGTTAATTATTATTATTTTTTGTAAATAAATGTTTCATTTATGTGCACCGCAGGGTGTGCGACGAGGGAGGGTCACCGCAGGAGATGTGCACGCAGGAGATGTGCACGCAGGAGATGTGCGCCGCAGGAGATGTGCGCCGCAGGAGATGTACATAGCAGGAGATGTGCACAAAGGAGATGTGCGCCGCAGGAGATGTACAAAGCAGGAGATGTGCGCCGCAGGCGATATGCGCCACCGGAGATGTGCACCGCAGGAGATGTGCGCCGCAGGAGATCTGCACGCAGGAGATGTGCAACGCAGGAGATGTGCACAGCAGGAGATGTGCGCAGCAGGATGTGTGCACACAGTTTTTTTATTAATTTGAGTTAATTATTATAATTTATTTGTAAATAAATGTTTCATTTATGTGCAACGAAGGGTGTGCGCCGCAGGATGTGCACTGCCGCCGGAGATGTGCGCGGCAGGAGATGTGCACCGCAGGAGATGTACACCGCAGGAGATGTGCGCAGCAGGAGATGTGCACCGCAGGAGATGTGTACGCAGGAGATATGCGCCGCAGGAGATGAGTGCCGCAGGAGATGTGCGCCGCAGGATGTGTGCGCACAGTTTTTTTAAGGAATTTGAGTTAATTATTATTATTTTTTGTAAATAAATGTTTCATTTATGTGCACCGTAGGGTGTGCGACGAGGGAGGGTCACCGCAGGAGATGTGCACGCAGGAGATGTGCACGCAGGAGATGTGCGCCGCAGGAGATGTGCGCCGCAGGAGATGTACATAGCAGGAGATGTGCACGCAGGAGATGTGCGCCGCAGGAGATGTACAAAGCAGGAGATGTGCGCCGCAGGCGATATGCGCCACCGGAGATGTGCACCGCAGGAGATGTGCGCCGCAGGAGATCTGCACGCAGGAGATGTGCAACGCAGGAGATGTGCACAGCAGGAGATGTGCGCAGCAGGATGTGTGCACACAGTTTTTTTATTAATTTGATGTAATAATATTTTTTTGTAAATAAATGTTTTATTTATGTGCACCGCAGGATGTGCGCCGCAAGAGATGTGCACCGCAGGAGATGTGCGCAGCAAGAGATGTGCACCGCAGGAGATGTGTGCCGCAGAAGATGTGCGCAGCAGGAGATGTGCGTCACAGGAGATGTGCAGAGCAGGAGATGTGCGCAGCAGGAGATGTGCAGAGCAGGAGATGTGCGTTGCAGGATTAGTGCGCACAGTTTTTTCATTAATTTGAGTTAATTATTATTTTTTTTGTAAGTAAATGTTTCATTTATGTGCACCGCAGGGTGTGCGCCGCAAGAGATGTGCACCGCCGGAAATGTGCACAGCAGGAGATGTGCACCGCAGGAGATGTGTACGCAGGAGATATGCGCCGCAGGAGATGAGTGCCGCAGGAGATGTGCGCCGCAGGATGTGTGCGCACAGTTTTTTTAGGAATTTGAGTTAATTATTATTATTTTTTGTAAATAAATGTTTCATTTATGTGCACTGCAGGGTGTGCGACGAGGGAGGGTCACTGCAGGAGATTTGCGCAGCAGGAGATGTGCGCCACTGGAGATGTGCACCGCAGGAGATGTGCATGCAGGAGATGTGCACCGCAGGAGATGTGCACGCAGGAGATGTGCACGCAGGAGATGTGCGCCGCAGGAGATGTGCGCCGCAGGAGATGTACATAGCAGGAGATGTGCACCGCAGGAGATGTGCACGCAGGAGATGTGCACGCAGGAGATGTGCGCCGCAGGAGATGTGCGCCGCAGGAGATGTACAAAGCAGGAGATGTGCACCGCAGGAGATGTGCACGCAGGAGATGTGCACGCAGGAGATGTGCGCCGCAGGAGATGTGCGCCGCAGGAGATGTACATAGCAGGAGATGTGCACGCAGGAGATGTGCGCCGCAGGAGATGTGCGCCGCAGGAGATGTACATAGCAGGAGATGTGCACCGCAGGAGATGTGCGCCGCAGGAGATGTGCGCCGCAGGATGTGTGCGCACAGTTTTTTTATTAATTTGAGTTAATTATTATAATTTTCTTTTTAAATAAATGTTTCATTTATGTGCAACGCAGGGTGTGCGCCGCAGGATGTGCGCCGCAAGAGATGTGCACCGCAGGAGATGTGCGCAGCAGGAGATGTGCACTGCAGGAGATGTGCGCCGCAGGAGATTTGAGTCGCAGGAGATGAGTGCCGCAGGAGATGTGCGCCGCAGGATGTGTGCGCACAGTTTTTTTAGGAATTTGAGTTAATTATTATTATTTTTTGTAAATAAATGTTTCATTTATGTGCACCGCAGGGTGTGCGACGAGGGAGGGTCACTGCAGGAGATTTGCGCAGCAGGAGATGTGCGCCACTGGAGATGTGCACCGCAGGAGATGTGCACGCAGGAGATGTGCACGCAGGAGATGTGCGCCGCAGGAGATGTGCGCCGCAGGAGATGTACATAGCAGGAGATGTGCACGCAGGAGATGTGCGCCGCAGGAGATGTACAAAGCAGGAGATGTGCGCCGCAGGCGATATGCGCCACCGGAGATGTGCACCGCAGGAGATGTGCGCCGCAGGAGATCTGCACGCAGGAGATGTGCAACGCAGGAGATGTGCACAGCAGGAGATGTGCGCAGCAGGATGTGTGCACACAGTTTTTTTATTAATTTGATGTAATAATATTTTTTTGTAAATAAATGTTTCATTTATGTGCACCGCAGGGTGTGCGCCGCAGGATGTGCGCCGCAAGAGATGTGCACTGCAGGAGATGTGCGGAGCAGGAGATGTGCACCGCAGGAGATGTGTGCCGCAGAAGATGTGCGCAGCAGGAGATGTGCAGAGCAGGAGATGTGCGCAGCAGGAGATGTGCAGAGCAGGAGATGTGCGCTGCAGGATTAGTGCGCACAGTTTTTTTATTAATTTGAGTTAATTATTATTTTTTTTTGTAAGTAAATGTTTCATTTATGTGCACCGCAGGGTGTGCGCCACAAGAGATGTGCACCGCCGGAAATGTGCGCAGCAGGAGATGTGCACCGCAGGAGATGTGCGCAGCAGGAGATGTGTGCCGCAGGAGATGTGCTCAGCAGGAGATGTGCACCACTTGAGATGTGCGCTGCATGAGATGTGCGCCGCAGGCGATATGCGCAGCAGGAGATGTGTGCCGCAAGAGATATGCACCGCAGGAGATGTGTGCAACAGGAGATGTGCACCACAGGAGATGTGCGCAGCAGGAGATGTGCACCGCAGGAGATGTGCGCCGCAGGAGATGTGCACCGCAGGAGAAGTGCACGCAGGAGATTAGCACGCAGGAGATGTGCGCCGCAGGATGTGTGCGCACAGTTTTTTTATTAATTTTATTTATGTGCATCTTATGTTCTGCAATGCAGGAGATGTGCGCCGCAGGATGTGCGCCGCAAGAGATGTGCACCGCAGGAGATGTGCGCCGCAGGAGATGTACATAGCAGGAGATGTGCACCGCAGGAGATGAGTGCACGCAGGAGATGTGCGCCGCAGGAGATGTGCGCCGCAGGAGATGTACATAGCAGGAGATGTGCACGCAGGAGATGTGCGCCGCAGGAGATGTACAAAGCAGGAGATGTGCGCCGCAGGCGATGTGTACGCAGGAGATATGCGCCGCAGGAGATGTGCGCAGCAGGATGTGTGCACACAATTTTTTTATTAATTTGATGTAATAATATTTTTTTGTAAATAAATGTTTCATTTATGTGCACCGCAGGGTGTGCGCCGCAGGATGTGCGCCGCAAGAGATGTGCACTGCAGGAGATGTGCGGAGCAGGAGATGTGCACCGCAGGAGATGTGCACGCAGGAGATGTGCGCCGCAGGAGATGTGCGCCGCAGGAGATGTACATAGCAGGAGATGTGCATAGCAGGAGATGTGCACCGCAGGAGATGTGCACGCAGGAGATGTGCACGCAGGAGATGTGCGCCGCAGGAGATGTGCGCCGCAGGAGATGTACATAGCAGGAGATGTGCACGCAGGAGATGTGCGCCGCAGGAGATGTGCGCCGCAGGAGATGTACATAGCAGGAGATGTGCACCGCAGGAGATGTGCACCGCCGGAAATGTGCGCAGCAGGAGATGTGCACCGCAGGAGATGTGTACGCAGGAGATATGCGCCGCAGGAGATGAGTGCCGCAGGAGATGTGCGCCGCAGGATGTGTGCGCACAGTTTTTTTAGGAATTTGAGTTAATTATTATTATTTTTTGTAAATAAATGTTTCATTTATGTGCACTGCAGGGTGTGCGACGAGGGAGGGTCACTGCAGGAGATTTGCGCAGCAGGAGATGTGCGCCACTGGAGATGTGCACCGCAGGACATGTGCACGCAGGAGATGTGCACGCAGGAGATGTGCGCCGCAGGAGATGTGCGCCGCAGGAGATGTACATAGCAGGAGATGTGCACGCAGGAGATGTGCGCCGCAGGAGATGTGCGCCGCAGGAGATGTACATAGCAGGAGATGTGCACCGCAGGAGATGTGCACGCAGTTTTTTTAGGAATTTGAGTTAATTATTATTATTTTTTGTAAATAAATGTTTCATTTATGTGCACCGCAGGGTGTGCGACGAGGGAGGGTCACCGCAGGAGATGTGCACGCAGGAGATGTGCGCCACAGGAGATGTGCGCCGCAGGAGATGTACATAGCAGGAGATGTGCACGCAGGAGATGTGCGCCGCAGGAGATGTACAAAGCAGGAGATGTGCGCCGCAGGCGATATGCGCCACCGGAGATGTGCACCGCAGGAGATGTGCGCCGCAGGAGATCTGCACGCAGGAGATGTGCAACGCAGGAGATGTGCACAGCAGGAGATGTGCGCAGCAGGATGTGTGCACACAGTTTTTTTATTAATTTGATGTAATAATATTTTTTTGTAAATAAATGTTTTATTTATGTGCACCGCAGGGTGTGCGCCGCAGGATGTGCGCCGCAAGAGATGTGCACCGCAGGAGATGTGCGCAGCAAGAGATGTGCACCGCAGGAGATGTGTGCCGCAGGAGATGTGCGCAGCAGGAGATGTGCGTCACAGGAGATGTGCAGAGCAGGAGATGTGCGCAGCAGGAGATGTGCAGAGCAGGAGATGTGCGTTGCAGGATTAGTGCGCACAGTTTTTTTATTAATTTGAGTTAATTATTATTTTTTTTGTAAGTAAATGTTTCATTTATGTGCACCGCAGGGTGTGCGCCGCAAGAGATGTGCACCGCCGGAAATGTGCGCAGCAGGAGATGTGCACCGCAGGAGATGTGTACGCAGGAGATATGCGCCGCAGGAGATGAGTGCCGCAGGAGATGTGCGCCGCAGGATGTGTGCGCACAGTTTTTTTAGGAATTTGAGTTAATTATTATTATTTTTTGTAAATAAATGTTTCATTTATGTGCACTGCAGGGTGTGCGACGAGGGAGGGTCACTGCAGGAGATTTGCGCAGCAGGAGATGTGCGCCACTGGAGATGTGCACCGCAGGAGATGTGCACGCAGGAGATGTGCACGCAGGAGATGTGCGCCGCAGGAGATGTGCGCCGCAGGAGATGTACATAGCAGGAGATGTGCACGCAGGAGATGTGCGCCGCAGGAGATGTGCGCCGCAGGAGATGTACATAGCAGGAGATGTGCACGGCAGGAGATGTGCACGCAGGAGATGTGCACGCAGGAGATGTGCGCCGCAGGAGATGTGCGCCGCAGGAGATGTACATAGCAGGAGATGTGCACGCAGGAGATGTGCGCCGCAGGAGATGTGCGCCGCAGGAGATGTACATAGCAGGAGATGTGCACCGCAGGAGATGTGCACCGCCGGAAATGTGCGCAGCAGGAGATGTGCACCGCAGGAGATGTGTACGCAGGAGATATGCGCCGCAGGAGATGAGTGCCGCAGGAGATGTGCGCCGCAGGATGTGTGCGCACAGTTTTTTTAGGAATTTGAGTTAATTATTATTATTTTTTGTAAATAAATGTTTCATTTATGTGCACTGCAGGGTGTGCGACGAGGGAGGGTCACTGCAGGAGATTTGCGCAGCAGGAGATGTGCGCCACTGGAGATGTGCACCGCAGGAGATGTGCACGCAGGAGATGTGCACGCAGGAGATGTGCGCCGCAGGAGATGTGCGCCGCAGGAGATGTACATAGCAGGAGATGTGCACGCAGGAGATGTGCAACGCAGGAGATGTGCGCCGCAGGAGATGTACATAGCAGGAGATGTGCACCGCAGGAGATGTGCACGCAGGAGATGTGCACGCAGGAGATGTGCGCCGCAGGAGATGTACATAGCAGGAGATGTGCACGCAGGAGATGTGCGCCGCAGGAGATGTGCGCCGCAGGAGATGTACATAGCAGGAGATGTGCACCGCAGGAGATGTGCGCCGCAGGAGATGTGCGCCGCAGGATGTGTGCGCACAGTTTTTTTATTAATTTGAGTTAATTATTATAATTTTCTTTTTAAATAAATGTTTCATTTATGTGCAACGCAGGGTGTGCGCCGCAGGATGTGCGCCGCAAGAGATGTGCACCGCAGGAGATGTGCGCAGCAGGAGATGTGCACTGCAGGAGATGTGCGCCGCAGGAGATGTGAGTCGCAGGAGATGAGTGCCGCAGGAGATGTGCGCCGCAGGATGTGTGCGCACAGTTTATTTAGGAATTTGAGTTAATTATTATTATTTTTTGTAAATAAATGTTTCATTTATGTGCACCGCAGGGTGTGCGACGAGGGAGGGTCACTGCAGGAGATTTGCGCAGCAGGAGATGTGTGCCACTGGAGATGTGCGCCGCAGGAGATGTGCACGCAGGAGATGTGCACGCAGGAGATGTGCGCCGCAGGAGATGTGCGCCGCAGGAGATGTACATAGCAGGAGATGTGCACGCAGGAGATGTGCGCCGCAGGAGATGTACAAAGCAGGAGATCTGCACGCAGGAGATGTGCAACGCAGAAGATGTGCACAGCAGGAGATGTGCGCAGCAGGATGTGTGCACACAGTTTTTTTATTAATTTGATGTAATAATATTTTTTTGTAAATAAATGTTTTATTTATGTGCACCGCAGGGTGTGCGCCGCAGGATGTGCGCCGCAAGAGATGTGCACCGCAGGAGATGTGCGCAGCAGGAGATGTGCACCGCAGGAGATGTGTGCCGCAGGAGATGTGCGCAGCAGGAGATGTGCGTCACAGGAGATGTGCAGAGCAGGAGATGTGCGCAGCAGGAGATGTGCAGAGCAGGAGATGTGCGTTGCAGGATTAGTGCGCACAGTTTTTTTATTAATTTGAGTTAATTATTATTTTTTTTGTAAGTAAATGTTTCATTTATGTGCACCGCAGGGTGTGCGCCGCAAGAGATGTGCACCGCCGGAAATGTGCGCAGCAGGAGATGTGCACCGCAGGAGATGTGTACGCAGGAGATATGCGCCGCAGGAGATGAGTGCCGCAGGAGATGTGCGCCGCAGGATGTGTGCGCACAGTTTTTTTAGGAATTTGAGTTAATTATTATTATTTTTTGTAAATAAATGTTTCATTTATGTGCACTGCAGGGTGTGCGACGAGGGAGGGTCACTGCAGGAGATTTGCGCAGCAGGAGATGTGCGCCACTGGAGATGTGCACCGCAGGAGATGTGCACGCAGGAGATGTGCACGCAGGAGATGTGCGCCGCAGGAGATGTGCGCCGCAGGAGATGTACATAGCAGGAGATGTGCACGCAGGAGATGTGCGCCGCAGGAGATGTGCGCCGCAGGAGATGTACATAGCAGGAGATGTGCACGGCAGGAGATGTGCACGCAGGAGATGTGCACGCAGGAGATGTGCGCCGCAGGAGATGTGCGCCGCAGGAGATGTACATAGCAGGAGATGTGCACGCAGGAGATGTGCGCCGCAGGAGATGTGCGCCGCAGGAGATGTACATAGCAGGTGATGTGCACCGCAGGAGATGTGCACCGCCGGAAATGTGCGCAGCAGGAGATGTGCACCGCAGGAGATGTGTACGCAGGAGATATGCGCCGCAGGAGATGAGTGCCGCAGGAGATGTGCGCCGCAGGATGTGTGCGCACAGTTTTTTTAGGAATTTGAGTTAATTATTATTATTTTTTGTAAATAAATGTTTCATTTATGTGCACTGCAGGGTGTGCGACGAGGGAGGGTCACTGCAGGAGATTTGCGCAGCAGGAGATGTGCGCCACTGGAGATGTGCACCGCAGGAGATGTGCACGCAGGAGATGTGCACGCAGGAGATGTGCGCCGCAGGAGATGTGCGCCGCAGGAGATGTACATAGCAGGAGATGTGCACGCAGGAGATGTGCAACGCAGGAGATGTGCGCCGCAGGAGATGTACATAGCAGGAGATGTGCACCGCAGGAGATGTGCACGCAGGAGATGTGCACGCAGGAGATGTGCGCCGCAGGAGATGTACATAGCAGGAGATGTGCACGCAGGAGATGTGCGCCGCAGGAGATGTGCGCCGCAGGAGATGTACATAGCAGGAGATGTGCACCGCAGGAGATGTGCGCCGCAGGAGATGTGCGCCGCAGGATGTGTGCGCACAGTTTTTTTATTAATTTGAGTTAATTATTATAATTTTCTTTTTAAATAAATGTTTCATTTATGTGCAACGCAGGGTGTGCGCCGCAGGATGTGCGCCGCAAGAGATGTGCACCGCAGGAGATGTGCGCAGCAGGAGATGTGCACTGCAGGAGATGTGCGCCGCAGGAGATGTGAGTCGCAGGAGATGAGTGCCGCAGGAGATGTGCGCCGCAGGATGTGTGCGCACAGTTTTTTTAGGAATTTGAGTTAATTATTATTATTTTTTGTAAATAAATGTTTCATTTATGTGCACCGCAGGGTGTGCGACGAGGGAGGGTCACTGCAGGAGATTTGCGCAGCAGGAGATGTGTGCCACTGGAGATGTGCGCCGCAGGAGATGTGCACGCAGGAGATGTGCACGCAGGAGATGTGCGCCGCAGGAGATGTGCGCCGCAGGAGATGTACATAGCAGGAGATGTGCACGCAGGAGATGTGCGCCGCAGGAGATGTACAAAGCAGGAGATCTGCACGCAGGAGATGTGCAACGCAGAAGATGTGCACAGCAGGAGATGTGCGCAGCAGGATGTGTGCACACAGTTTTTTTATTAATTTGATGTAATAATATTTTTTTGTAAATAAATGTTTTATTTATGTGCACCGCAGGGTGTGCGCCGCAGGATGTGCGCCGCAAGAGATGTGCACCGCAGGAGATGTGCGCAGCAGGAGATGTGCACCGCAGGAGATGTGTGCCGCAGAAGATGTGCGCAGCAGGAGATGTGCGTCACAGGAGATGTGCAGAGCAGGAGATGTGCGCAGCAGGAGATGAGCAGAGCAGGAGATGTGCGTTGCAGGATTAGTGCGCACAGTTTTTTTATTAATTTGAGTTAATTATTATTTTTTTTTTGTAAGTAAATGTTTCATTTATGTGCACCGCAGGGTGTGCGCCGCAAGAGATGTTCACCACCGGAAATGTGCGCAGCAGGAGATGTGCACCGCAGGAGATGTGTACGCAGGAGATATGCGCCGCAGGAGATGAGTGCCGCAGGAGATGTGCGCCGCAGGATGTGTGCGCACAGTTTTTTTAGGAATTTGAGTTAATTATTATTATTTTTTGTAAATAAATGTTTCATTTATGTGCACCGCAGGGTGTGCGACGAGGGAGGGTCACTGCAGGAGATTTGCGCAGCAGGAGATGTGCGCCACTGGAGATGTGCACCGCAGGAGATGTGCACGCAGGAGATGTGCACGCAGGAGATGTGCGCCGCAGGAGATGTGCGCCGCAGGAGATGTACATAGCAGGAGATGTGCACGCAGGAGATGTGCGCCGCAGGAGATGTACAAAGCAGGAGATGTGCGCCGCAGGCGATATGCACCACCGGAGATGTGCACCGCAGGAGATGTGCGCCGCAGGAGATCTGCACGCAGGAGATGTGCAACGCAGGAGATGTGCACAGCAGGAGATGTGCGCAGCAGGATGTGTGCACACAGTTTTTTTATTAATTTGATGTAATAATATTTTTTTGTAAATAAATGTTTCATTTATGTGCACCGCAGGGTGTGCGCCGCAGGATGTGCGCCGCAAGAGATGTGCACTGCAGGAGATGTGCGGAGCAGGAGATGTGCACCGCAGGAGATGTGCAGAGCAGGAGATGTGCGCTGCAGGATTAGTGCGCACAGTTTTTTTTATTAATTTGAGTTAATTATTATTTTTTTTTGTAAGTAAATGTTTCATTTATGTGCACCGCAGGGTGTGCGCCACAAGAGATGTGCACCGCCGGAAATGTGCGCAGCAGGAGATGTGCACCGCAGGAGATGTGCGCAGCAGGAGATGTGTGCCGCAGGAGATGTGCTCAGCAGGAGATGTGCACCACTTGAGATGTGCGCTGCAGGAGATGTTCGCCGCAGGCGATATGCGCAGCAGGAGATGTGTGCCGCAAGAGATATGCACCGCAGGAGATGTGTGCAACAGGAGATGTGCACCACAGGAGATGTGCGCAGCAGGAGATGTGCACCGTAGGAGATGTGCGCCGCAGGAGATGTGCACCGCAGGAGAAGTGCACGCAGGAGATTAGCACGCAGGAGATGTGCGCCGCAGGATGTGTGCGCACAGTTTTTTTATTAATTTGAGTTAATTATTATAATTTATTTGTAAATAAATGTTTCATTTATGTGCAACGAAGGGTGTGCGCCGCAGGATGTGCACCGCAAGAGATATGCACCGCCGGAGAGGTGCACAGCAGGAGATGTGCACCGCAGGAGATGTGCACCGCAAGAGATATGCACCGCCGGAGAGGTGCGCCGCAGGAGATCTGCACGCAGGAGATGTGCAACGCAGGAGATGTGCACAGCAGGAGATGTGCGCAGCAGGATGTGTGCACACAGTTTTTTTATTAATTTGATGTAATAATATTTTTTTGTAAATAAATGTTTCATTTATGTGCACCGCAGGGTGTGCGCCGCAGGATGTGCGCCGCAAGAGATGTGCACCACAGGAGATGTGCGCAGCAGGAGATGTGCACCGCAGGAGATGTGTGCCGCAGAAGATGTGCGCAGCAGGAGATGTGCGTCACAGGAGATGTGCAGAGCAGGAGATGTGCGCAGCAGGAGATGTGCAGAGCAGGAGATGTGCGTTGCAGGATTAGTGCGCACAGTTTTTTTATTAATTTGAGTTAATTATTATTTTTTTTGTAAGTAAATGTTTCATTTATGTGCACCGCAGGGTGTGCGCCGCAAGAGATGTGCACCGCCGGAAATGTGCGCAGCAGGAGATGTGCACCGCAGGAGATGTGCGCAGCAGGAGATGTGTGCCGCAGGAGATGTGCTCAGCAGGAGATGTGCACCACTTGAGATGTGCGCTGCAGAAGATGTGCGCCGCAGGCGATATGCGCAGCAGGAGATGTGTGCCGCAGTTTTTTTATTAATATGATTTAATTTTAATTTTTTTGTAAATAACTGTTTTATTTATGTTCAACGCAGTGTTCGCAACGCAGGATGTGCGCCGCAAGAGATATGCACCGCAGGAGATGTGCGCAACAGGAGATGTGCACCACAGGAGATGTGCGCAGCAGGAGATGTGCACCGCAGGAGATGTGCGCCGCAGGAGATGTGCACCGCAGGAGAAGTGCACGCAGGAGATTAGCACGCAGGAGATGTGCGCCGCAGGATGTGTGCGCACAGTTTTTTTATTAATTTGAGTTAATTATTATAATTTATTTGTAAATAAATGTTTCATTTATGTGCAACGAAGGGTGTGCGCCGCAGGATGTGCACTGCCGCCGGAGATGTGCGCGGCAGGAGATGTGCACCGCAGGAGATGTGTACGCAGGAGATATGCGCCGCAGGAGATGAGTGCCGCAGGAGATGTGCGCCGCAGGATGTGTGCGCACAGTTTTTTTAGGAATTTGAGTTAATTATTATTATTTTTTGTAAATAAATGTTTCATTTATGTGCACCGCAGGGTGTGCGACGAGGGAGGGTCACCGCAGGAGATGTGCACGCAGGAGATGTGCACGCAGGAGATGTGCGCCGCAGGAGATGTGCGCCGCAGGAGATGTACATAGCAGGAGATGTGCACGCAGGAGATGTGCGCCGCAGGAGATGTACAAAGCAGGAGATGTGCGCCGCAGGCGATATGCGCCACCGGAGATGTGCACCGCAGGAGATGTGCGCCGCAGGAGATCTGCACGCAGGAGATGTGCAACGCAGGAGATGTGCACAGCAGGAGATGTGCGCAGCAGGATGTGTGCACACAGTTTTTTTATTAATTTGAGTTAATTATTATAATTTATTTGTAAATAAATGTTTCATTTATGTGCAACGAAGGGTGTGCGCCGCAGGATGTGCACTGCCGCCGGAGATGTGCGCGGCAGGAGATGTGCACCGCAGGAGATGTACACCGCAGGAGATGTGCGCAGCAGGAGATGTGCACCGCAGGAGATGTGTACGCAGGAGATATGCGCCGCAGGAGATGAGTGCCGCAGGAGATGTGCGCCGCAGGATGTGTGCGCACAGTTTTTTTAAGGAATTTGAGTTAATTATTATTATTTTTTGTAAATAAATGTTTCATTTATGTGCACCGTAGGGTGTGCGACGAGGGAGGGTCACCGCAGGAGATGTGCACGCAGGAGATGTGCACGCAGGAGATGTGCGCCGCAGGAGATGTGCGCCGCAGGAGATGTACATAGCAGGAGATGTGCACGCAGGAGATGTGCGCCGCAGGAGATGTACAAAGCAGGAGATGTGCGCCGCAGGCGATATGCGCCACCGGAGATGTGCACCGCAGGAGATGTGCGCCGCAGGAGATCTGCACGCAGGAGATGTGCAACGCAGGAGATGTGCACAGCAGGAGATGTGCGCAGCAGGATGTGTGCACACAGTTTTTTTATTAATTTGATGTAATAATATTTTTTTGTAAATAAATGTTTTATTTATGTGCACCGCAGGGTGTGCGCCGCAGGATGTGCGCCGCAAGAGATGTGCACCGCAGGAGATGTGCGCAGCAAGAGATGTGCACCGCAGGAGATGTGTGCCGCAGAAGATGTGCGCAGCAGGAGATGTGCGTCACAGGAGATGTGCAGAGCAGGAGATGTGCGCAGCAGGAGATGTGCAGAGCAGGAGATGTGCGTTGCAGGATTAGTGCGCACAGTTTTTTCATTAATTTGAGTTAATTATTATTTTTTTTGTAAGTAAATGTTTCATTTATGTGCACCGCAGGGTGTGCGCCGCAAGAGATGTGCACCGCCGGAAATGTGCACAGCAGGAGATGTGCACCGCAGGAGATGTGTACGCAGGAGATATGCGCCGCAGGAGATGAGTGCCGCAGGAGATGTGCGCCGCAGGATGTGTGCGCACAGTTTTTTTAGGAATTTGAGTTAATTATTATTATTTTTTGTAAATAAATGTTTCATTTATGTGCACTGCAGGGTGTGCGACGAGGGAGGGTCACTGCAGGAGATTTGCGCAGCAGGAGATGTGCGCCACTGGAGATGTGCACCGCAGGAGATGTGCACGCAGGAGATGTGCACCGCAGGAGATGTGCACGCAGGAGATGTGCACGCAGGAGATGTGCGCCGCAGGAGATGTGCGCCGCAGGAGATGTACATAGCAGGAGATGTGCACCGCAGGAGATGTGCACGCAGGAGATGTGCACGCAGGAGATGTGCGCCGCAGGAGATGTGCGCCGCAGGAGATGTACAAAGCAGGAGATGTGCACCGCAGGAGATGTGCACGCAGGAGATGTGCACGCAGGAGATGTGCGCCGCAGGAGATGTGCGCCGCAGGAGATGTACATAGCAGGAGATGTGCACGCAGGAGATGTGCGCCGCAGGAGATGTGCGCCGCAGGAGATGTACATAGCAGGAGATGTGCACCGCAGGAGATGTGCGCCGCAGGAGATGTGCGCCGCAGGATGTGTGCGCACAGTTTTTTTATTAATTTGAGTTAATTATTATAATTTTCTTTTTAAATAAATGTTTCATTTATGTGCAACGCAGGGTGTGCGCCGCAGGATGTGCGCCGCAAGAGATGTGCACCGCAGGAGATGTGCGCAGCAGGAGATGTGCACTGCAGGAGATGTGCGCCGCAGGAGATGTGAGTCGCAGGAGATGAGTGCCGCAGGAGATGTGCGCCGCAGGATGTGTGCGCACAGTTTTTTTAGGAATTTGAGTTAATTATTATTATTTTTTGTAAATAAATGTTTCATTTATGTGCACCGCAGGGTGTGCGACGAGGGAGGGTCACTGCAGGAGATTTGCGCAGCAGGAGATGTGCGCCACTGGAGATGTGCACCGCAGGAGATGTGCACGCAGGAGATGTGCACGCAGGAGATGTGCGCCGCAGGAGATGTGCGCCGCAGGAGATGTACATAGCAGGAGATGTGCACGCAGGAGATGTGCGCCGCAGGAGATGTACAAAGCAGGAGATGTGCGCCGCAGGCGATATGCGCCACCGGAGATGTGCACCGCAGGAGATGTGCGCCGCAGGAGATCTGCACGCAGGAGATGTGCAACGCAGGAGATGTGCACAGCAGGAGATGTGCGCAGCAGGATGTGTGCAAACAGTTTTTTTATTAATTTGATGTAATAATATTTTTTTGTAAATAAATGTTTCATTTATGTGCACCGCAGGGTGTGCGCCGCAGGATGTGCGCCGCAAGAGATGTGCACTGCAGGAGATGTGCGGAGCAGGAGATGTGCACCGCAGGAGATGTGTGCCGCAGAAGATGTGCGCAGCAGGAGATGTGCAGAGCAGGAGATGTGCGCAGCAGGAGATGTGCAGAGCAGGAGATGTGCGCTGCAGGATTAGTGCGCACAGTTTTTTTATTAATTTGAGTTAATTATTATTTTTTTTTGTAAGTAAATGTTTCATTTATGTGCACCGCAGGGTGTGCGCCACAAGAGATGTGCACCGCCGGAAATGTGCGCAGCAGGAGATGTGCACCGCAGGAGATGTGCGCAGCAGGAGATGTGTGCCGCAGGAGATGTGCTCAGCAGGAGATGTGCACCACTTGAGATGTGCGCTGCATGAGATGTGCGCCGCAGGCGATATGCGCAGCAGGAGATGTGTGCCGCAAGAGATATGCACCGCAGGAGATGTGTGCAACAGGAGATGTGCACCACAGGAGATGTGCGCAGCAGGAGATGTGCACCGCAGGAGATGTGCGCCGCAGGAGATGTGCACCGCAGGAGAAGTGCACGCAGGAGATTAGCACGCAGGAGATGTGCGCCGCAGGATGTGTGCGCACAGTTTTTTTATTAATTTTATTTATGTGCATCTTATGATCTGCAATGCAGGAGATGTGCGCAGCAGGAGATTTGCGCCGCAGGATGTGTGCGCACAGTTTTTTTATTAATTTGAGTTAATTATTATAATTTTTTTGTAAATAAATGTTTCATTTATGTGCAACGCAGGGTGTGCGCCGCAGGATGTGCGCCGCAAGAGATGTGCACCGCAGGAGATGTGCGCCGCAGGAGATGTACATAGCAGGAGATGTGCACCGCAGGAGATGAGTGCCGCAGGAGATGTGCGCCGCATGATGTGTGCGCGTCAGTTTTTTTAGGAATTTGAGTTAATTATTATTATTTTTTGTAAATAAATGTTTCATTTATGTGCACCGCAGGGTGTGCGACGAGGGAGGGTTACTGCAGGAGATTTGCGCAGCAGGAGATGTGCGCCACTGGAGATGTGCGCCGCAGGAGATGTGAACGCCGGAGATGTGCACGCAGGAGATGTGCGCCGCAGGAGATGTGTGCCGCAGGAGATGTACATAGCAGGAGATGTGCACGCAGGAGATGTGCGCCGCAGGAGATGTACAAAGCAGGAGATGTGCGCCGCAGGCGATGTGTACGCAGGAGATATGCGCCGCAGGAGATGTGCGCAGCAGGATGTGTGCACACAATTTTTTTATTAATTTGATGTAATAATATTTTTTTGTAAATAAATGTTTCATTTATGTGCACCGCAGGGTGTGCGCCGCAGGATGTGCGCCGCAAGAGATGTGCACTGCAGGAGATGTGCGGAGCAGGAGATGTGCACCGCAGGAGATGTGCAGAGCAGGAGATGTGCGCTGCAGGATTAGTGCGCACAGTTTTTTTTATTAATTTGAGTTAATTATTATTGTTTTTTGTAAGTAAATGTTTCATTTATGTGCACCGCAGGGTGTGCGCCACAAGAGATGTGCACCGCCGGAAATGTGCGCAGCAGGAGATGTGCACCGCAGGAGATGTGCGCAGCAGGAGATGTGTGCCGCAGGAGATGTGCTCAGCAGGAGATGTGCACCACTTGAGATGTGCGCTGCAGGAGATGTGCGCCGCAGGCGATATGCGCAGCAGGAGATGTGTGCCGCAAGAGATATGCACCGCAGGAGATGTGTGCAACAGGAGATGTGCACCACAGGAGATGTGCGCAGCAGGAGATGTGCACCGCAGGAGATGTGCGCCGCAGGAGATGTGCACCGCAGGAGAAGTGCACGCAGGAGATTAGCACGCAGGAGATGTGCGCCGCAGGATGTGTGCGCACAGTTTTTTTATTAATTTGAGTTAATTATTATAATTTATTTGTAAATAAATGTTTCATTTATGTGCAACGAAGGGTGTGCGCCGCAGGATGTGCACCGCAAGAGATATGCACCGCCGGAGATGTGCACAGCAGGAGATGTGCACCGCAGGAGATGTACACCGCAGGAGATGTGCGCAGCAGGAGATATGCGCCGCAGGAGATGAGTGCCGCAGGAGATGTGCGCCGCAGGATGTGTGCGGAGATGTGCACCGCAGGAGTTGTGCGCAGCAGGAGATGTGCACCGCAGGAGATGTGCGCCGCAGGAGATGTGCACCGCAAGAGATGTGCGCAGCAAGAGATTGGCACGCAGGAGATGTGCGCCGCAGGATGTGTGCGGAGATGTGCACTGCAGGAGATGTGCGCAGCAGGATGTGTGCGCAGTTTTTTTATTAATTTTATTTATGTGCATCTTATGTTCTGCAATGCAGGAGATGTGCGCAGCAGGAGATGTGCGCCACTGGAGATGTGCACCGCAGGAGATGTGCACACAGGAGATGTGCACGCAGGAGATGTGCACCGCAGGAGATGTGTACGCAGGAGATACGCGTCGCAGGAGATGAGTGCCGCAGGAGATGTGCACGCAGGAGATGTGCGCCGCAGGAGATGTGCGCCGCAGGAGATGTACATAGCAGGAGATGTGCACGCAGGACATGTGCGCCGCAGGAGATGTACAAAGCAGGAGATGTGCGCCGCAGGCGATATGCGCCACCGGAGATGTGCACCGCAGGAGATGTGCGCCGCAGGAGATCTGCACGCAGGAGATAAGCAACGCAGGAGATGTGCACAGCAGGAGATGTGCGCAGCAGGATGTGTGCACACAGTTTTTTTATTAATTTGATGTAATAATATTTTTTTGTAAATAAATGTTTCATTTATGTGCACCGCAGGGTGTGCGCCGCAGGATGTGCGACGCAAGAGATGTGCACCGCAGGAGATGTGCGCAGCAGGAGATGTGCACCGCAGGAGATGTGTGCCGCAGAAGATGTGCGCAGCAGGAGATGTGCGTCACAGGAGATGTGCAGAGCAGGAGATGTGCGCAGCAGGAGATGTGCAGAGCAGGAGATGTGCATTGCAGGATTAGTGCGCACAGTTTTTTTATTAATTTGAGTTAATTATTATTTTTTTTTTGTAAGTAAATGTTTCATTTATGTGCACCGCAGGGTGTGCGCCGCAAGAGATGTGCACCGCCGGAAATGTGCGCAGCAGGAGATGTGCACCGCAGGAGATGTGCGCAGCAGGAGATGTGTGCCGCAGGAGATGTGCTCAGCAGGAGATGTGCACCACTTGAGATGTGCGCTGCAGAAGATGTGCGCCGCAGGCGATATGCGCAGCAGGAGATGTGTGCCGCAGTTTTTTTATTAATATGATTTAATTTTAATTTTTTTGTAAATAACTGTTTTATTTATGTGCAACGCAGTGTTCGCAACGCAGGATGTGCGCCGCAAGAGATATGCACCGCAGGAGATGTGCGCAACAGGAGATGTGCACCACAGGAGATGTGCGCAGCAGGAGATGTGCACCGCAGGAGATATGCGCCGCAGGAGATGTGCACCGCAGGAGAAGTGCACGCAGGAGATTAGCACGCAGGAGATGTGCGCCGCAGGATGTGTGCGCACAGTTTTTTTATTAATTTGAGTTAATTATTATAATTTATTTGTAAATAAATGTTTCATTTATGTGCAACGAAGGGTGTGCGCCGCAGGATGTGCACTGCCGCCGGAGATGTGCGCGGCAGGAGATGTGCACCGCAGGAGATGTACACCGCAGGAGATGTGCGCAGCAGGAGATGTGCACCGCAGGAGATGTGTACGCAGGAGATATGCGCCGCAGGAGATGAGTGCCGCAGGAGATGTGCGCCGCAGGATGTGTGCGCACAGTTTTTTTAGGAATTTGAGTTAATTATTATTATTTTTTGTAAATAAATGTTTCATTTATGTGCACCGTAGGGTGTGCGACGAGGGAGGGTCACCGCAGGAGATGTGCACGCAGGAGATGTGCACGCAGGAGATGTGCGCCGCAGGAGATGTGCGCCGCAGGAGATGTACATAGCAGGAGATGTGCACGCAGGAGATGTGCGCCGCAGGAGATGTACAAAGCAGGAGATGTGCGCCGCAGGCGATATGCGCCACCGGAGATGTGCACCGCAGGAGATGTGCGCCGCAGGAGATCTGCATGCAGGAGATGTGCAACGCAGGAGATGTGCACAGCAGGAGATGTGCGCAGCAGGATGTGTGCACACAGTTTTTTTATTAATTTGATGTAATAATATTTTTTTGTAAATAAATGTTTTATTTATGTGCACCGTAGGGTGTGCGCCGCAGGATGTGCGCCGCAAGAGATGTGCACCGCAGGAGATGTGCGCAGCAAGAGATGTGCACCGCAGGAGATGTGTGCCGCAGAAGATGTGCGCAGCAGGAGATGTGCAGAGCAGGAGATGTGCAGAGCAGGAGATGTGCGCAGCAGGAGATGTGCAGAGCAGGAGATGTGCGTTGCAGGATTAGTGCGCACAGTTTTTTCATTAATTTGAGTTAATTATTATTTTTTTTGTAAGTAAATGTTTCATTTATGTGCACCGCAGGGTGTGCGCCGCAAGAGATGTGCACCGCCGGAAATGTGCACAGCAGGAGATGTGCACCGCAGGAGATGTGTACGCAGGAGATATGCGCCGCAGGAGATGAGTGCCGCAGGAGATGTGCGCCGCAGGATGTGTGCGCACAGTTTTTTTAAGAATTTGAGTTAATTATTATTATTTTTTGTAAATAAATGTTTCATTTATGTGCACTGCAGGGTGTGCGACGAGGGAGGGTCACTGCAGGAGATTTGCGCAGCAGGAGATGTGCGCCACTGGAGATGTGCACCGCAGGAGATGTGCACGCAGGAGATGTGCACGCAGGAGATGTGCGCCGCAGGAGATGTGCGCCGCAGGAGATGTACATAGCAGGAGATGTGCATAGCAGGAGATGTGCACTGCAGGAGATGTGCACGCAGGAGATGTGCACGCAGGAGATGTGCGCCGCAGGAGATGTGCGCCGCAGGAGATGTACATAGCAGGAGATGTGCACGCAGGAGATGTGCGCCGCAGGAGATGTGCGCCGCAGGAGATGTACATAGCAGGAGATGTGCACCGCAGGAGATGTGCACCGCCGGAAATGTGCGCAGCAGGAGATGTGCACCGCAGGAGATGTGTACGCAGGAGATGTGCGCCGCAGGAGATGTACATAGCAGGAGATGTGCACCGCAGGACATGTGCACGCAGGAGATGTGCACCGCAGGAGATGTACACCGCAGGAGATGTGCGCAGCAGGAGATGTGCACCGCAGGAGATGTGTACGCAGGAGATATGCGCCGCAGGAGATGAGTGCCGCAGGAGATGTGCGCCGCAGGATGTGTGCTTACAGTTTTTTTAGGAATTTGAGTTAATTATTATTATTTTTTGTAAATAAATGTTTCATTTATGTGCACCGTAGGGTGTGCGACGAGGGAGGGTCACCGCAGGAGATGTGCATGCAGGAGATGTGCACGCAGGAGATGTGCGCCGCAGGAGATGTGCGCCGCAGGAGATGTACATAGCAGGAGATGTGCACGCAGGAGATGTGCGCCGCAGGAGATGTACAAAGCAGGAGATTTGCGCCGCAGGCGATATGCGCCACCGGAGATGTGCACCGCAGGAGATGTGCGCCGCAGGAGATCTGCACGCAGGAGATGTGCAACGCAGGAGATGTGCACAGCAGGAGATGTGCGCAGCAGGATGTGTGCACACAGTTTTTTTATTAATTTGAGTTAATTATTATAATTTATTTGTAAATAAATGTTTCATTTATGTGCAACGAAGGGTGTGCGCCGCAGGATGTGCACTGCCGCCGGAGATGTGCGTGGCAGGAGATGTGCACCGCAGGAGATGTACACCGCAGGAGATGTGCGCAGCAGGAGATGTGCACCGCAGGAGATGTGTACGCAGGAGATATGCGCCGCAGGAGATGAGTGCCGCAGGAGATGTGCGCCGCAGGATGTGTGCGCACAGTTTTTTTAGGAATTTGAGTTAATTATTATTATTTTTTGTAAATAAATGTTTCATTTATGTGCACCGTAGGGTGTGCGACGAGGGAGGGTCACTGCAGGAGATTTGCGCAGCAGGAGATGTGCGCCACTGGAGATGTGCACCGCAGGACATGTGCACGCAGGAGATGTGCACGCAGGAGATGTGCGCCGCAGGAGATGTGCGCCGCAGGAGATGTACATAGCAGGAGATGTGCACCGCAGGAGATGTGCACGCAGTTTTTTTAGGAATTTGAGTTAATTATTATTATTTTTTGTAAATAAATGTTTCATTTATGTGCACCGCAGGGTGTGCGACGAGGGAGGGTCACCGCAGGAGATGTGCACGCAGGAGATGTGCACGCAGGAGATGTGCGCCACAGTAGATGTGCGCCGCAGGAGATGTACATAGCAGGAGATGTGCACGCAGGAGATGTGCGCCGCAGGAGATGTACAAAGCAGGAGATGTGCGCCGCAGGCGATATGCGCCACCGGAGATGTGCACCGCAGGAGATGTGCGCCGCAGGAGATCTGCACGCAGGAGATGTGCAACGCAGGAGATGTGCACAGCAGGAGATGTGCGCAGCAGGATGTGTGCACACAGTTTTTTTATTAATTTGATGTAATAATATTTTTTTGTAAATAAATGTTTTATTTATGTGCACCGCAGGGTGTGCGCCGCAGGATGTGCGCCGCAAGAGATGTGCACCGCAGGAGATGTGCGCAGCAAGAGATGTGCACCGCAGGAGATGTGTGCCGCAGAAGATGTGCGCAGCAGGAGATGTGCGTCACAGGAGATGTGCAGAGCAGGAGATGTGCGCAGCAGGAGATGTGCAGAGCAGGAGATGTGCGTTGCAGGATTAGTGCGCACAGTTTTTTTATTAATTTGAGTTAATTATTATTTTTTTTGTAAGTAAATGTTTCATTTATGTGCACCGCAGGGTGTGCGCCGCAAGAGATGTGCACCGCCGGAAATGTGCGCAGCAGGAGATGTGCACCGCAGGAGATGTGTACGCAGGAGATATGCGCCGCAGGAGATGAGTGCCGCAGGAGATGTGCGCCGCAGGATGTGTGCGCACAGTTTTTTTAGGAATTTGAGTTAATTATTATTATTTTTTGTAAATAAATGTTTCATTTATGTGCACCGCAGGGTGTGCGACGAGGGAGGGTCACTGCAGGAGATTTGCGCAGCAGGAGATGTGCGCCACTGGAGATGTGCACCACAGGAGATGTGCACGCAGGAGATGTGCACGCAGGAGATGTGCGCCGCAGGAGATGTGCGCCGCAGGAGATGTACATAGCAGGAGATGTGCACGCAGGAGATGTGCGCCGCAGGAGATGTGCGCCGCAGGAGATGTACATAGCAGGAGATGTGCACCGCAGGAGATGTGCACGCAGGAGATGTGCACGCAGGAGATGTGCGCCGCAGGAGATGTGCGCCGCAGGAGATGTACATAGCAGGAGATGTGCACGCAGGAGATGTGCGCCGCAGGAGATGTGCGCCGCAGGAGATGTACATAGCAGGAGATGTGCACCGCAGGAGATGTGCACCGCCGGAAATGTGCGCAGCAGGAGATGTGCACCGCAGGAGATGTGTACGCAGGAGATATGCGCCGCAGGAGATGAGTGCCGCAGGAGATGTGCGCCGCAGGATGTGTGCGCACAGTTTTTTTAGGAATTTGAGTTAATTATTATTATTTTTTGTAAATAAATGTTTCATTTATGTGCACTGCAGGGTGTGCGACAAGGGAGGGTCACTGCAGGAGATTTGCGCAGCAGGAGATGTGCGCCACTGGAGATGTGCACCGCAGGAGATGTGCACGCAGGAGATGTGCACGCAGGAGATGTGCGCCGCAGGAGATGTGCGCCGCAGGAGATGTACATAGCAGGAGATGTGCACGCAGGAGATGTGCAACGCAGGAGATGTGCGCCGCAGGAGATGTACATAGCAGGAGATGTGCACCGCAGGAGATGTGCACGCAGGAGATGTGCACGCAGGAGATGTGCGCCGCAGGAGATGTACATAGCAGGAGATGTGCACGCAGGAGATGTGCGCCGCAGGAGATGTGCGCCGCAGGAGATGTACATAGCAGGAGATGTGCACCGCAGGAGATGTGCGCCGCAGGAGATGTGCGCCGCAGGATGTGTGCGCACAGTTTTTTTATTAATTTGAGTTAATTATTATAATTTTCTTTTTAAATAAATGTTTCATTTATGTGCAACGCAGGGTGTGCGCCGCAGGATGTGCGCCGCAAGAGATATGCACCGCAGGAGATGTGCGCAGCAGGAGATGTGCACTGCAGGAGATGTGCGCCGCAGGAGATGTGCGTGGCAGGAGATGTGCACCGCAGGAGATGTACACCGCAGGAGATGTGCGCAGCAGGAGATGTGCACCGCAGGAGATGTGTACGCAGGAGATATGCGCCGCAGGAGATGAGTGCCGCAGGAGATGTGCTCCGCAGGATGTGTGCGCACAGTTTTTTTAGGAATTTGAGTTAATTATTATTATTTTTTGTAAATAAATGTTTCATTTATGTGCACCGTAGGGTGTGCGACGAGGGAGGGTCACTGCAGGAGATTTGCGCAGCAGGAGATGTGCGCCACTGGAGATGTGCACCGCAGGACATGTGCACGCAGGAGATGTGCACGCAGGAGATGTGCGCCGCAGGAGATGTGCGCCGCAGGAGATGTACATAGCAGGAGATGTGCACCGCAGGAGATGTGCACGCAGTTTTTTTAGGAATTTGAGTTAATTATTATTATTTTTTGTAAATAAATGTTTCATTTATGTGCACCGCAGGGTGTGCGACGAGGGAGGGTCACCGCAGGAGATGTGCACGCAGGAGATGTGCACGCAGGAGATGTGCGCCACAGGAGATGTGCGCCGCAGGAGATGTACATAGCAGGAGATGTGCACGCAGGAGATGTGCGCCGCAGGAGATGTACAAAGCAGGAGATGTGCGCCGCAGGCGATATGCGCCACCGGAGATGTGCACCGCAGGAGATGTGCGCCGCAGGAGATCTGCACGCAGGAGATGTGCAACGCAGGAGATGTGCACAGCAGGAGATGTGCGCAGCAGGATGTGTGCAAACAGTTTTTTTATTAATTTGATGTAATAATATTTTTTTGTAAATAAATGTTTTATTTATGTGCACCGCAGGGTGTGCGCCGCAGGATGTGCGCCGCAAGAGATGTGCACCGCAGGAGATGTGCGCAGCAAGAGATGTGCACCGCAGGAGATGTGTGCCGCAGAAGATGTGCGCAGCAGGAGATGTGCGTCACAGGAGATGTGCAGAGCAGGAGATGTGCGCAGCAGGAGATGTGCAGAGCAGGAGATGTGCGTTGCAGGATTAGTGCGCACAGTTTTTTTATTAATTTGAGTTAATTATTATTTTTTTTGTAAGTAAATGTTTCATTTATGTGCACCGCAGGGTGTGCGCCGCAAGAGATGTGCACCGCCGGAAATGTGCGCAGCAGGAGATGTGCACCGCAGGAGATGTGTACGCAGGAGATATGCGCCGCAGGAGATGAGTGCCGCAGGAGATGTGCGCCGCAGGATGTGTGCGCACAGTTTTTTTAGGAATTTGAGTTAATTATTATTATTTTTTGTAAATAAATGTTTCATTTATGTGCACTGCAGGGTGTGCGACGAGGGAGGGTCACTGCAGGAGATTTGCGCAGCAGGAGATGTGCGCCACTGGAGATGTGCACCACAGGAGATGTGCACGCAGGAGATGTGCACGCAGGAGATGTGCGCCGCAGGAGATGTGCGCCGCAGGAGATGTACATAGCAGGAGATGTGCACGCAGGAGATGTGCGCCGCAGGAGATGTGCGCCGCAGGAGATGTACATAGCAGGAGATGTGCACCGCAGGAGATGTGCACGCAGGAGATGTGCACGCAGGAGATGTGCGCCGCAGGAGATGTGCGCCGCAGGAGATGTACATAGCAGGAGATGTGCACGCAGGAGATGTGCGCCGAAGGAGATGTGCGCCGCAGGAGATGTACATAGCAGGAGATGTGCACCGCAGGAGATGTGCACCGCCGGAAATGTGCGCAGCAGGAGATGTGCACCGCAGGAGATGTGTACGCAGGAGATATGCGCCGCAGGAGATGAGTGCCGCAGGAGATGTGCGCCGCAGGATGTGTGCGCACAGTTTTTTTAGGAATTTGAGTTAATTATTATTATTTTTTGTAAATAAATGTTTCATTTATGTGCACTGCAGGGTGTGCGACGAGGGAGGGTCACTGCAGGAGATTTGCGCAGCAGGAGATGTGCGCCACTGGAGATGTGCACCGCAGGAGATGTGCACGCAGGAGATGTGCACGCAGGAGATGTGCGCCGCAGGAGATGTGCGCCGCAGGAGATGTACATAGCAGGAGATGTGCACGCAGGAGATGTGCAACGCAGGAGATGTGCGCCGCAGGAGATGTACATAGCAGGAGATGTGCACCGCAGGAGATGTGCACGCAGGAGATGTGCACGCAGGAGATGTGCGCCGCAGGAGATGTACATAGCAGGAGATGTGCACGCAGGAGATGTGCGCCGCAGGAGATGTGCGCCGCAGGAGATGTACATAGCAGGAGATGTGCACCGCAGGAGATGTGCGCCGCAGGAGATGTGCGCCGCAGGATGTGTGCGCACAGTTTTTTTTATTAATTTGAGTTAATTATTATAATTTTCTTTTTAAATAAATGTTTCATTTATGTGCAACGCAGGGTGTGCGCCGCAGGATGTGCGCCGCAAGAGATATGCACCGCAGGAGATGTGCGCAGCAGGAGATGTGCACTGCAGGAGATGTGCGCCGCAGGAGATGTGAGTCGCAGGAGATGAGTGCCGCAGGAGATGTGCGCCGCAGGATGTGTGCGCACAGTTTTTTTAGGAATTTGAGTTAATTATTATTATTTTTTGTAAATAAATGTTTCATTTATGTGCACCGCAGGGTGTGCGACGAGGGAGGGTCACTGCAGGAGATTTGCGCAGCAGGAGATGTGTGCCACTGGAGATTTGCGCCGCAGGAGATGTGCACGCAGGAGATGTGCACGCAGGAGATGTGCGCCGCAGGAGATGTGCGCCGCAGGAGATGTACATAGCAGGAGATGTGCACGCAGGAGATGTGCGCCGCAGGAGATGTACAAAGCAGGAGATCTGCACGCAGGAGATGTGCAACGCAGGAGATGTGCACAGCAGGAGATGTGCGCAGCAGGATGTGTGCACACAGTTTTTTTATTAATTTGATGTAATAATATTTTTTTGTAAATAAATGTTTTATTTATGTGCACCGCAGGGTGTGCGCCGCAGGATGTGCGCCGCAAGAGATGTGCACCGCAGGAGATGTGCGCAGCAGGAGATGTGCACCGCAGGAGATGTGTGCCGCAGAAGATGTGCGCAGCAGGAGATTTGCAACGCAGGAGATGTGCACAGCAGGAGATGTGCGCAGCAGGATGTGTGCACACAGTTTTTTTATTAATTTGATGTAATAATATTTTTTTGTAAATAAATGTTTCATTTATGTCCACCGCAGGGTGTGCGCCGCAGGATGTGCGCCGCAAGAGATGTGCACTGCAGGAGATGTGCGGAGCAGGAGATGTGCACCGCAGGAGATGTGCAGAGCAGGAGATGTGCGCTGCAGGATTAGTGCGCACAGTTTTTTTTATTAATTTGAGTTAATTATTATTTTTTTTTGTAAGTAAATGTTTCATTTATGTGCACCGCAGGGTGTGCGCCACAAGAGATGTGCACCGCCGGAAATGTGCGCAGTAGGAGATGTGCACCGCAGGAGATGTGCGCAGCAGGAGATGTGTGCCGCAGGAGATGTGCTCAGCAGGAGATGTGCACCACTTGAGATGTGCGCTGCAGGAGATGTGCGCCGCAGGCGATATGCGCAGCAGGAGATGTGTGCCGCAAGAGATATGCACCGCAGGAGATGTGTGCAACAGGAGATGTGCACCACAGGAGATGTGCGCAGCAGGAGATGTGCACCGCAGGAGATGTGCGCCGCAGGAGATGTGCACCGCAGGAGAAGTGCACGCAGGAGATTAGCACGCAGGAGATGTGCGCCGCAGGATGTGTGCGCACAGTTTTTTTATTAATTTGAGTTAATTATTATAATTTATTTGTAAATAAATGTTTCATTTATGTGCAACGAAGGGTGTGCGCCGCAGGATGTGCACCGCAAGAGATATGCACCGCCGGAGAGGTGCACAGCAGGAGATGTGCACCGCAGGAGATGTGCACCGCAAGAGATATGCACCGCCGGAGAGGTGCGCCGCAGGAGATCTGCACGCAGGAGATGTGCAACGCAGGAGATGTGCACAGCAGGAGATGTGCGCAGCAGGATGTGTGCACAAAGTTTTTTTATTAATTTGATGTAATAATATTTTTTTGTAAATAAATGTTTCATTTATGTGCACCGCAGGGTGTGCGCCGCAGGATGTGCGCCGCAAGAGATGTGCACCGCAGGAGATGTGCGCAGCAGGAGATGTGCACCGCAGGAGATGTGTGCCGCAGAAGATGTGCGCAGCAGGAGATGTGCGTCACAGGAGATGTGCAGAGCAGGAGATGTGCGCAGCAGGAGATGTGCAGAGCAGGAGATGTGCGTTGCAGGATTAGTGCGCACAGTTTTTTTATTAATTTGAGTTAATTATTATTTTTTTTTGTAAGTAAATGTTTCATTTATGTGCACCGCAGGGTGTGCGCCGCAAGAGATGTGCACCGCCGGAAATGTGCGCAGCAGGAGATGTGCACCGCAGGAGATGTGCGCAGCAGGAGATGTGTGCCGCAGGAGATGTGCTCAGCAGGAGATGTGCACCACTTGAGATGTGCGCTGCAGAAGATGTGCGCCGCAGGCGATATGCGCAGCAGGAGATGTGTGCCGCAGTTTTTTTATTAATATGATTTAATTTAAATTTTTTTGTAAATAACTGTTTTATTTATGTTCAACGCAGTGTTCGCAACGCAGGATGTGCGCCGCAAGAGATATGCACCGCAGGAGATGTGCGCAACAGGAGATGTGCACCACAGGAGATGTGCGCAGCAGGAGATGTGCACCGCAGGAGATGTGCGCCGCAGGAGATGTGCACCGCAGGAGAAGTGCACGCAGGAGATTAGCACGCAGGAGATGTGCGCCGCAGGATGTGTGCGCACAGTTTTTTTATTAATTTGAGTTAATTATTATAATTTATTTGTAAATAAATGTTTCATTTATGTGCAACGAAGGGTTTGCGCCGCAGGATGTGCACTGCCGCCGGAGATGTGCGCGGCAGGAGATGTGCACCGCAGGAGATGTGTACGCAGGAGATATGCGCCGCAGGAGATGAGTGCCGCAGGAGATGTGCGCCGCAGGATGTGTGCGCACAGTTTTTTTAGGAATTTGAGTTAATTATTATTATTTTTTGTAAATAAATGTTTCATTTATGTGCACCGCAGGGTGTGCGACGAGGGAGGGTCACCGCAGGAGATGTGCACGCAGGAGATGTGCACGCAGGAGATGTGCGCCGCAGGAGATGTGCGCCGCAGGAGATGTACATAGCAGGAGATGTGCACGCAGGAGATGTGCGCCGCAGGAGATGTACAAAGCAGGAGATGTGCGCCGCAGGCGATATGCGCCACCGGAGATGTGCACCGCAGGAGATGTGCGCCACAGGAGATCTGCACGCAGGAGATGTGCAACGCAGGAGATGTGCACAGCAGGAGATGTGCGCAGCAGGATGTGTGCACACAGTTTTTTTATTAATTTGAGTTAATTATTATAATTTATTTGTAAATAAATGTTTCATTTATGTGCAACGAAGGGTGTGCGCCGCAGGATGTGCACTGCCGCCGGAGATGTGCGCGGCAGGAGATGTGCACCGCAGGAGATGTACACCGCAGGAGATGTGCGCAGCAGGAGATGTGCACCGCAGGAGATGTGTACGCAGGAGATATGCGCCGCAGGAGATGAGTGCCGCAGGAGATGTGCGCCGCAGGATGTGTGCGCACAGTTTTTTTAAGGAATTTGAGTTAATTATTATTATTTTTTGTAAATAAATGTTTCATTTATGTGCACCGTAGGGTGTGCGACGAGGGAGGGTCACCGCAGGAGATGTGCACGCAGGAGATGTGCACGCAGGAGATGTGCGCCGCAGGAGATGTGCGCCGCAGGAGATGTACATAGCAGGAGATGTGCACGCAGGAGATGTGCGCCGCAGGAGATGTACAAAGCAGGAGATGTGCGCCGCAGGCGATATGAGCCACCGGAGATGTGCACCGCAGGAGATGTGCGCCGCAGGAGATCTGCACGCAGGAGATGTGCAACGCAGGAGATGTGCACAGCAAGAGATGTGCGCAGCAGGATGTCTGCACACAGTTTTTTTATTAATTTGATGTAATAATATTTTTTTGTAAATAAATGTTTTATTTATGTGCACCGCAGGGTGTGCGCCGCAGGATGTGCGCCGCAAGAGATGTGCACCGCAGGAGATGTGCGCAGCAAGAGATGTGCACCGCAGGAGATGTGTGCCGCAGAAGATGTGCGCAGCAGGAGATGTGCGTCACAGGAGATGTGCAGAGCAGGAGATGTGCGCAGCAGGAGATGTGCAGAGCAGGAGATGTGCGTTGCAGGATTAGTGCGCACAGTTTTTTCATTAATTTGAGTTAATTATTATTTTTTTTGTAAGTAAATGTTTCATTTATGTGCACCGCAGGGTGTGCGCCGCAAGAGATGTGCACCGCCGGAAATGTGCACAGCAGGAGATGTGCACCGCAGGAGATGTGTACGCAGGAGATATGCGCCGCAGGAGATGAGTGCCGCAGGAGATGTGCGCCGCAGGATGTGTGCGCACAGTTTTTTTAGGAATTTGAGTTAATTATTATTATTTTTTGTAAATAAATGTTTCATTTATGTGCACTGCAGGGTGTGCGACGAGGGAGGGTCACTGCAGGAGATTTGCGCAGCAGGAGATGTGCGCCACTGGAGATGTGCACCGCAGGAGATGTGCACGCAGGAGATGTGCACGCAGGAGATGTGCGCCGCAGGAGATGTGCGCCGCAGGAGATGTACATAGCAGGAGATGTGCATAGCAGGAGATGTGCACCGCAGGAGATGTGCACGCAGGAGATGTGCACGCAGGAGATGTGCGCCGCAGGAGATGTGCGCCGCAGGAGATGTACATAGCAGGAGATGTGCACGCAGGAGATGTGCGCCGCAGGAGATGTGCGCCGCAGGAGATGTACATAGCAGGAGATGTGCACCGCAGGAGATGTGCACCGCCGGAAATGTGCGCAGCAGGAGATGTGCACCGCAGGAGATGTGTACGCAGGAGATATGCGCCGCAGGAGATGAGTGCCGCAGGAGATGTGCGCCGCAGGATGTGTGCGCACAGTTTTTTTAGGAATTTGAGTTAATTATTATTATTTTTTGTAAATAAATGTTTCATTTATGTGCACTGCAGGGTGTGCGACGAGGGAGGGTCACTGCAGGAGATTTGCGCAGCAGGAGATGTGCGCCACTGGAGATGTGCACCGCAGGAGATGTGCACGCAGGAGATGTGCACCGCAGGAGATGTGCACGCAGGAGATGTGCACGCAGGAGATGTGCGCCGCAGGAGATGTGCGCCGCAGGAGATGTACATAGCAGGAGATGTGCACCGCAGGAGATGTGCACGCAGGAGATGTGCACGCAGGAGATGTGCGCCGCAGGAGATGTGCGCCGCAGGAGATGTACATAGCAGGAGATGTGCACCGCAGGAGATGTGCACGCAGGAGATGTGCACGCAGGAGATGTGCGCCGCAGGAGATGTGCGCCGCAGGAGATGTACATAGCAGGAGATGTGCACGCAGGAGATGTGCGCCGCAGGAGATGTGCGCCGCAGGAGATGTACATAGCAGGAGATGTGCACCGCAGGAGATGTGCGCCGCAGGAGATGTGCGCCGCAGGATGTGTGCGCACAGTTTTTTTATTAATTTGAGTTAATTATTATAATTTTCTTTTTAAATAAATGTTTCATTTATGTGCAACGCAGGGTGTGCGCCGCAGGATGTGCGCCGCAAGAGATGTGCACCGCAGGAGATGTGCGCAGCAGGAGATGTGCACTGCAGGAGATGTGCGCCGCAGGAGATGTGAGTCGCAGGAGATGAGTGCCGCAGGAGATGTGCGCCGCAGGATGTGTGCGCACAGTTTTTTTAGGAATTTGAGTTAATTATTATTATTTTTTGTAAATAAATGTTTCATTTATGTGCACCGCAGGGTGTGCGACGAGGGAGGGTCACTGCAGGAGATTTGCGCAGCAGGAGATGTGCGCCACTGGAGATGTGCACCGCAGGAGATGTGCACGCAGGAGATGTGCACGCAGGAGATGTGCGCCGCAGGAGATGTGCGCCGCAGGAGATGTACATAGCAGGAGATGTGCACGCAGGAGATGTGCGCCGCAGGAGATCTGCACGCAGGAGATGTGCAACGCAGGAGATGTGCACAGCAGGAGATGTGCGCAGCAGGATGTGTGCACACAGTTTTTTTATTAATTTGATGTAATAATATTTTTTTGTAAATAAATGTTTCATTTATGTGCCTCGCAGGGTGTGCGCCGCAGGATGTGCGCCGCAAGAGATGTGCACTGCAGGAGATGTGCGGAGCAGGAGATGTGCACCGCAGGAGATGTGTGCCGCAGAAGATGTGCGCAGCAGGAGATGTGCAGAGCAGGAGATGTGCGCAGCAGGAGATGTGCAGAGCAGGAGATGTGCGCTGCAGGATTAGTGCGCACAGTTTTTTTATTAATTTGAGTTAATTATTATTTTTTTTTGTAAGTAAATGTTTCATTTATGTGCACCGCAGGGTGTGCGCCACAAGAGATGTGCACCGCCGGAAATGTGCGCAGCAGGAGATGTGCACCGCAGGAGATGTGCGCAGCAGGAGATGTGTGCCGCAGGAGATGTGCTCAGCAGGAGATGTGCACCACTTGAGATGTGCGCTGCATGAGATGTGCGCCGCAGGCGATATGCGCAGCAGGAGATGTGTGCCGCAAGAGATATGCACCGCAGGAGATGTGTGCAACAGGAGATGTGCACCACAGGAGATGTGCGCAGCAGGAGATGTGCACCGCAGGAGATGTGCGCCGCAGGAGATGTGCACCGCAGGAGAAGTGCACGCAGGAGATTAGCACGCAGGAGATGTGCGCCGCAGGATGTGTGCGCACAGTTTTTTTATTAATTTGAGTTAATTATTATAATTTATTTGTAAATAAATGTTTCATTTATGTGCAACGAAGGGTTTGCGCCGCAGGATGTGCACCGCAAGAGATATGCACCGCCGGAGATGTGCACAGCAGGAGATGTGCACCGCAGGAGATGTACACCGCAGGAAATGTGCGCAGCAGGAGATATGCGCCGCAGGAGATGAGTGCCGCAGGAGATGTGCGCCGCAGGATGTGTGCGGAGATGTGCACCGCAGGAGTTGTGCGCAGCAGGAGATGTGCACCGCAGGAGATGTGCGCCGCAGGAGATGTGCACCGCAAGAGATGTGCGCAGCAAGAGATTGGCACGCAGGAGATGTGCGCCGCAGGATGTGTGCGGAGATGTGCACTGCAGGAGATGTGCACTGCAGGAGATGTGCGCAGCAGGATGTGTGCGCACAGTTTTTTTATTAATTTTATTTATGTGCATCTTATGTTCTGCAATGCAGGAGATGTGCGCAGCAGGAGATTTGCGCCGCAGGATGTGTGCGCACAGTTTTTTTATTAATTTGAGTTAATTATTATAATTTTTTGGTAAATAAATGTTTCATTTATGTGCAACGCAGGGTGTGCGCCGCAGGATGTGCGCCGCAAGAGATATGCACCGGCGGAGATGTGCGCAGCAGGAGATGTGCACCGCAGGAGATGTGCAACGCAAGAGATGTGCACCGCAGGAGATGTGCGCAGCAGGAGATGTGCACCGCAGGAGATGTGTGCCGCAGAAGATGTGCGCAGCAGGAGATGTGCGTCACAGGAGATGTGCAGAGCAGGAGATGTGCGCAGCAGGAGATGTGCAGAGCAGGACATGTGCGTTGCAGGATTAGTGCGCACAGTTTTTTTATTAATTTGAGTTAATTATTATTTTTTTTGTAAGTAAATGTTTCATTTATGTGCACCGCAGGGTGTGCGCCGCAAGAGATGTGCACCGCCGGAAATGTGCGCAGCAGGAGATGTGCACCGCAGGAGATGTGCGCAGCAGGAGATGTGTGCCGCAGGAGATGTGCTAAGCAGGAGATGTGCACCACATGAGATGTGCGCTGCAGGAGATGTGCGCCGCAGGCGATATGCGCAGCAGGAGATGTGTGCCGCAGTTTTTTTATTAATATGATTTAATTTTAATTTTTTTTGTAAATAACTGTTTTATTTATGTGCAATGCAGGGTTCGCAACGCAGGATGTGCGCCGCAAGAGATATGCACCGCAGGAGATGTGCGCAACAGGAGATGTGCACCACAGGAGATGTGCGCAGCAGGAGATGTGCACCGCAGGAGATGTGCGCCGCAGGAGATGTGCACCGCAGGAGAAGTGCACGCAGGAGATTAGCACGCAGGAGATGTGCGCCGCAGGATGTGTGCGCACAGTTTTTTTATTAATTTGAGTTAATTATTATAATTTATTTGTAAATAAATGTTTCATTTATGTGCAACGAAGGGTGTGCGCCGCAGGATGTGCACCGCCGCCGGAGATGTGCGCTTCAGGAGATGTGCACCGCAGGAGATTTGTGCCGCAGAAGATGTGCGCAGCAGGAGATGTGCGTCACAGGAGATGTGCAGAGCAGGAGATGTGCGCAGCAGGAGATGTGCAGAGCAGGAGATGTGCGTTGCAGGATTAGTGCGCACAGTTTTTTTATTAATTTGATTTAATTATTTTTTTTTTTTGTAAGTAAATGTTTCATTTATGTGCACCGCAGGGTGTGCGCCGCAAGAGATGTGCACCGCCGGAAATGTGCGCAGCAGGAGATGTGCACCGCAGGAGATGTGTCCGCAGGAGATATGCGCCGCAGGAGATGAGTGCCGCAGGAGATGTGCGCCGCAGGATGTGTGCGCACAGTTTTTTTAGGAATTTGAGTTATTTATTATTATTTTTTGTAAATAAATGTTTGATTTATGTGCACCGCAGGGTGTGCGACGAGGGAGGGTCACTGCAGGAGATTTGCGCAGCAGGAGATGTGCGCCACTGGAGATGTGCACCGCAGGAGATGTGCACGCAGGAGATGTGCACGCAGGAGATGTGCGCCGCAGGAGATGTGCGCCGCAGGAGATGTACATAGCAGGAGATTTGCACGCAGGAGATGTGCGCCGCAGGAGATGTGCGCAGCAGGAGATGTGCGCCGCAGGAGATGTACACCGCAGGAGATGTGCGCAGCATGAGATGTGCACCGCAGGAGATGTGCGCAGCAGGATGTGTGCGCACAGTTTTTTTATTAATTTTATTTATGTGCATCTTATGTTCTGCAATGCAGGAGATGTGCGCAGCAGGAGATTTGCGCCGCAGGATGTGTGCGCACAGTTTTTTTATTAATTTGAGTTAATTATTATAATTTTTTTGTAAATAAATGTTTCATTTATGTGCAACGCAGGGTGTGCGCCGCAGGATGTGCGCCGCAAGAGATGTGCACCGCAGGAGATGTGCTCAGCAGGAGATGTGCACCACTTGAGATGTGCGCTGCAGGAGATGTGCACCGCAGGCGATATGCGCAGCAGGAGATGTGTGCCGCAGTTTTTTCATTAATATGATTTAATTTTAATTTTTTTTGTAAATAACTGTTTTATTTATGTGCAACGCAGGGTTCGCAACGCAGGATGTGCGCCGCAAGAGATATGCACCGCAGGAGATGTGTGCAACAGGAGATGTGCACCACAGGAGATGTGCGCAGCAGGAGATGTGCACCGCCGGAAATGTGCGCAGCAGGAGATGTGCACCGCAGGAGATGTGTACGCAGGAGATATGCGCCGCAGGAGATGAGTGCCGCAGGAGATGTGCGCCGCAGGATGTGTGCGCACAGTTTTTTTAGGAATTTGAGTTAATTATTATTATTTTTTGTAAATAAATGTTTCATTTATGTGCACTGCAGGGTGTGCGACGAGGGAGGGTCACTGCAGGAGATTTGCGCAGCAGGAGATGTGCGCCACTGGAGATGTGCACCGCAGGAGATGTGCACGCAGGAGATGTGCACGCAGGAGATGTGCGCCGCAGGAGATGTGCGCCGCAGGAGATGTACATAGTAGGAGATGTGCATGCAGGAGATGTGCGCCGCAGGAGATGTGCGCCGCAGGAGATGTACATAGCAGGAGATGTGCACCGCAGGAGATGTGCACGCAGGAGATGTGCACGCAGGAGATGTGCGCCGCAGGAGATGTGCGCCGCAGGAGATGTACATAGCAGGAGATGTGCACGCAGGAGATGTGCGCCGCAGGAGATGTGCGCCGCAGGAGATGTGCACAGCAGGAGATGTGCGCAGCAGGATGTGTGCACACAGTTTTTTTATTAATTTGATGTAATAATATTTTTTTGTAAATAAATGTTTCATTTATGTGCACCGCAGGGTGTGCGCCGCAGGATGTGCGCCGCAAGAGATGTGCACTGCAGGAGATGTGCGGAGCAGGAGATGTGCACCGCAGGAGATGTGTGCCGCAGAAGATGTGCGCAGCAGGAGATGTGCAGAGCAGGAGATGTGCGCAGCAGGAGATGTGCAGAGCAGGAGATGTGCGCTGCAGGATTAGTGCGCACAGTTTTTTTATTAATTTGAGTTAATTATTATTTTTTTTTGTAAGTAAATGTTTCATTTATGTGCACCGCAGGGTGTGCGCCACAAGAGATGTGCACCGCCGGAAATGTGCGCAGCAGGAGATGTGCACCGCAGGAGATGTGCGCAGCAGGAGATGTGTGCCGCAGGAGATGTGCTCAGCAGGAGATGTGCACCACTTGAGATGTGCGCTGCATGAGATGTGCGCCGCAGGCGATATGCGCAGCAGGAGATGTGTGCCGCAAGAGATATGCACCGCAGGAGATGTGTGCAACAGGAGATGTGCACCACAGGAGATGTGCGCAGCAGGAGATGTGCACCGCAGGAGATGTGCGCCGCAGGAGATGTGCACCGCAGGAGAAGTGCACGCAGGAGATTAGCACGCAGGAGATGTGCGCCGCAGGATGTGTGCGCACAGTTTTTTTATTAATTTGAGTTAATTATTATAATTTATTTGTAAATAAATGTTTCATTTATGTGCAACGAAGGGTTTGCGCCGCAGGATGTGCACCGCAAGAGATATGCACCGCCGGAGATGTGCACAGCAGGAGATGTGCACCGCAGGAGATGTACACCGCAGGAGATGTGCGCAGCAGGAGATATGCGCCGCAGGAGATGAGTGCCGCAGGAGATGTGCGCCGCAGGATGTGTGCGGAGATGTGCACCGCAGGAGTTGTGCGCAGCAGGAGATGTGCACCGCAGGAGATGTGCGCCGCAGGAGATGTGCACCGCAAGAGATGTGCGCAGCAAGAGATTGGCACGCAGGAGATGTGCGCCGCAGGATGTGTGCGGAGATGTGCACTGCAGGAGATGTGCACTGCAGGAGATGTGCGCAGCAGGATGTGTGCGCACAGTTTTTTTATTAATTTTATTTATGTGCATCTTATGTTCTGCAATGCAGGAGATGTGCGCAGCAGGAGATTTGCGCCGCAGGATGTGTGCGCACAGTTTTTTTATTAATTTGAGTTAATTATTATAATTTTTTGGTAAATAAATGTTTCATTTATGTGCAACGCAGGGTGTGCGCCGCAGGATGTGCGCCGCAAGAGATATGCACCGGCGGAGATGTGCGCAGCAGGAGATGTGCACCGCAGGAGATGTGCAACGCAAGAGATGTGCACCGCAGGAGATGTGCGCAGCAGGAGATGTGCACCGCAGGAGATGTGTGCCGCAGAAGATGTGCGCAGCAGGAGATGTGCGTCACAGGAGATGTGCAGAGCAGGAGATGTGCGCAGCAGGAGATGTGCAGAGCAGGACATGTGCGTTGCAGGATTAGTGCGCACAGTTTTTTTATTAATTTGAGTTAATTATTATTTTTTTTTTGTAAGTAAATGTTTCATTTATGTGCACCGCAGGGTGTGCGCCGCAAGAGATGTGCACCGCCGGAAATGTGCGCAGCAGGAGATGTGCACCGCAGGAGATGTGCGCAGCAGGAGATGTGTGCCGCAGGAGATGTGCTAAGCAGGAGATGTGCACCACATGAGATGTGCGCTGCAGGAGATGTGCGCCGCAGGCGATATGCGCAGCAGGAGATGTGTGCCGCAGTTTTTTTATTAATATGATTTAATTTTAATTTTTTTTGTAAATAACTGTTTTATTTATGTGCAATGCAGGGTTCGCAACGCAGGATGTGCGCCGCAAGAGATATGCACCGCAGGAGATGTGCGCAACAGGAGATGTGCACCACAGGAGATGTGCGCAGCAGGAGATGTGCACCGCAGGAGATGTGCGCCGCAGGAGATGTGCACCGCAGGAGAAGTGCACGCAGGAGATTAGCACGCAGGAGATGTGCGCCGCAGGATGTGTGCGCACAGTTTTTTTATTAATTTGAGTTAATTATTATAATTTATTTGTAAATAAATGTTTCATTTATGTGCAACGAAGGGTGTGCGCCGCAGGATGTGCACCGCCGCCGGAGATGTGCGCTTCAGGAGATGTGCACCGCAGGAGATTTGTGCCGCAGAAGATGTGCGCAGCAGGAGATGTGCGTCACAGGAGATGTGCAGAGCAGGAGATGTGCGCAGCAGGAGATGTGCAGAGCAGGAGATGTGCGTTGCAGGATTAGTGCGCACAGTTTTTTTATTAATTTGAGTTAATTATTTTTTTTTTTGTAAGTAAATGTTTCATTTATGTGCACCGCAGGGTGTGCGCCGCAAGAGATGTGCACCGCCGGAAATGTGCGCAGCAGGAGATGTGCACCGCAGGAGATGTGTACGCAGGAGATATGCGCCGCAGGAGATGAGTGCCGCAGGAGATGTGCGCCGCAGGATGTGTGCGCACAGTTTTTTTAGGAATTTGAGTTATTTATTATTATTTTTTGTAAATAAATGTTTGATTTATGTGCACCGCAGGGTGTGCGACGAGGGAGGGTCACTGCAGGAGATTTGCGCAGCAGGAGATGTGCGCCACTGGAGATGTGCACCGCAGGAGATGTGCACGCAGGAGATGTGCACGCAGGAGATGTGCGCCGCAGGAGATGTGCGCCGCAGGAGATGTACATAGCAGGAGATTTGCACGCAGGAGATGTGCGCCGCAGGAGATGTGCGCAGCAGGAGATGTGCGCCGCAGGAGTTATACACCGCAGGAGATGTGCGCAGCATGAGATGTGCACCGCAGGAGATGTGCGCAGCAGGATGTGTGCGCACAGTTTTTTTATTAATTTTATTTATGTGCATCTTATGTTCTGCAATGCAGGAGATGTGCGCAGCAGGAGATTTGCGCCGCAGGATGTGTGCGCACAGTTTTTTTATTAATTTGAGTTAATTATTATAATTTTTTTGTAAATAAATGTTTCATTTATGTGCAACGCAGGGTGTGCGCCGCAGGATGTGCGCCGCAAGAGATGTGCACCGCAGGAGATGTGCTCAGCAGGAGATGTGCACCACTTGAGATGTGCGCTGCAGGAGATGTGCACCGCAGGCGATATGCGCAGCAGGAGATGTATGCCGCAGTTTTTTCATTAATATGATTTAATTTTAATTTTTTTTGTAAATAACTGTTTTATTTATGTGCAACGCAGGGTTCGCAACGCAGGATGTGCGCCGCAAGAGATATGCACCGCAGGAGATGTGTGCAACAGGAGATGTGCACCACAGGAGATGTGCGCAGCAGGAGATGTGCACCGCCGGAAATGTGCGCAGCAGGAGATGTGCACCGCAGGAGATGTGTACGCAGGAGATATGCGCCGCAGGAGATGAGTGCCGCAGGAGATGTGCGCCGCAGGATGTGTGCGCACAGTTTTTTTAGGAATTTGAGTTAATTATTATTATTTTTTGTAAATAAATGTTTCATTTATGTGCACTGCAGGGTGTGCGACGAGGGAGGGTCACTGCAGGAGATTTGCGCAGCAGGAGATGTGCGCCACTGGAGATGTGCACCGCAGGAGATGTGCGCCGCAGGAGATGTACATAGTAGGAGATGTGCATGCAGGAGATGTGCGCCGCAGGAGATGTGCGCCGCAGGAGATGTACATAGCAGGAGATGTGCACCGCAGGAGATGTGCACGCAGGAGATGTGCACGCAGGAGATGTGCGCCGCAGGAGATGTGCGCCGCAGGAGATGTACATAGCAGGAGATGTGCACGCAGGAGATGTGCGCCGCAGGAGATGTGCGCCGCAGGAGATGTACATAGCAGGAGATGTGCACCGCAGGAGATGTGCGCCGCAGGAGATGTGCGCCGCAGGATGTGTGCGCACAGTTTTTTTATTAATTTGAGTTAATTATTATAATTTTCTTTTTAAATAAATGTTTCATTTATGTGCAACGCAGGGTGTGCGCCGCAGGATGTGCGCCGCAAGAGATGTGCACCGCAGGAGATGTGCGCAGCAGGAGATGTGCACTGCAGGAGATGTGCGCCGCAGGAGATGTGAGTCGCAGGAGATGAGTGCCGCAGGAGATGTGCGCCGCAGGATGTGTGCGCACAGTTTTTTTAGGAATTTGAGTTAATTATTATTATTTTTTGTAAATAAATGTTTCATTTATGTGCACCGCAGGGTGTGCGACAAGGGAGGGTCACTGCAGGAGATTTGCGCAGCAGGAGATGTGCGCCACTGGAGATGTGCACCGCAGGAGATGTGCACGCAGGAGATGTGCACGCAGGAGATGTGCGCCGCAGGAGATGTGCGCCGCAGGAGATTTACATAGCAGGAGATGTGCACGCAGGAGATGTGCGCCGCAGGAGATGTACAAAGCAGGAGATGTGCGCCGCAGGCGATATGCGCCACCGGAGATGTGCACCGCAGGAGATGTGCGCCGCAGGAGATATGCGCAGCAGGAGATGTGTGCCGCAAGAGATATGCACCGCAGGAGATGTGTGCAACAGGAGATGTGCACCACAGGAGATGTGCGCAGCAGGAGATGTGCACCGCAGGAGATGTGCGCCGCAGGAGATGTGCACCGCAGGAGAAGTGCACGCAGGAGATTAGCACGCAGGAGATGTGCGCCGCAGGATGTGTGCGCACAGTTTTTTTATTAATTTGAGTTAATTATTATAATTTATTTGTAAATAAATGTTTCATTTATGTGCAACGAAGGGTGTGCGCCGCAGGATGTGCACCGCAAGAGATATGCACCGCCGGAGATGTGCACAGCAGGAGATGTGCACCGCAGGAGATGTACACCGCAGGAGATGTGCGCAGCAGGAGATATGCGCCGCAGGAGATGAGTGCCGCAGGAGATGTGCGCCGCAGGATGTGTGCGGAGATGTGCACCGCAGGAGTTGTGCGCAGCAGGAGATGTGCACCGCAGGAGATGTGCGCCGCAGGAGATGTGCACCGCAAGAGATGTGCGCAGCAAGAGATTGGCACGCAGGAGATGTGCGCCGCAGGATGTGTGTGGAGATGTGCACTGCAGGAGATGTGCGCAGCAGGATGTGTGCGCACAGTTTTTTTATTAATTTTATTTATGTGCATCTTATGTTCTGCAATGCAGGAGATGTGCGCAGCAGGAGATGTGCGCCACTGGAGATGTGCACCGCAGGAGATGTGCACGCAGGAGATGTGCACGCAGGAGATGTGCACCGCAGGAGATGTGTACGCAGGAGATATGCGTCGCAGGAGATGAGTGCCGCAGGAGATGTGCACGCAGGAGATGTGCGCCGCAGGAGATGTGCGCCGCAGGAGATGTACATAGCAGGAGATGTGCACGCAGGACATGTGCGCCGCAGGAGATGTACAAAGCAGGAGATGTGCGACGGAGGCGATATGCGCCACCGGAGATGTGCACCGCAGGAGATGTGCGCCGCAGGACATCTGCACGCAGGAGATGTGCAACGCAGGAGATGTGCACAGCAGGAGATGTGCGCAGCAGGATGTGTGCACACAGTTTTTTTATTAATTTGATGTAATAATATTTTTTTGTAAATAAATGTTTCATTTATGTGCACCGCAGGGTGTGCGCCGCAGGATGTGCGCCGCAAGAGATGTGCACCGCCGGAAATGTGCGCAGCAGGAGATGTGCACCGCAGGAGATGTGCGCAGCAGGAGATGTGAGTCGCAGGAGATGAGTGCCGCAGGAGATGTGCGCCGCAGGATGTGTGCTCACAGTTTTTTTAGGAATTTGAGTTAATTATTATTATTTTTTGTAAATAAATGTTTCATTTATGTGCACCGCAGGGTGTGCGACAAGGGAGGGTCACTGCAGGAGATTTGCGCAGCAGGAGATGTGCGCCACTGGAGATGTGCACCGCAGGAGATGTGCACGCAGGAGATGTGCACGCAGGAGATGTGCGCCGCAGGAGATGTGCGCCGCAGGAGATTTACATAGCAGGAGATGTGCACGCAGGAGATGTGCGCCGCAGGAGATGTACAAAGCAGGAGATGTGCGCCGCAGGCGATATGCGCCACCAGAGATGTGCACCGCAGGAGATGTGCGCCGCAGGAGATATGCGCAGCAGGAGATGTGTGCCGCAAGAGATATGCACCGCAGGAGATGTGTGCAACAGGAGATGTGCACCGCAGGAGATGTGCGCCGCAGGAGATGTGCACCGCAGGAGAAGTGCACGCAGGAGATTAGCACGCAGGAGATGTGCGTCGCAGGATGTGTGCGCACAGTTTTTTTATTAATTTGAGTTAATTATTATAATTTATTTGTAAATAAATGTTTCATTTATGTGCAACGAAGGGTGTGCGCCGCAGGATGTGCACCGCAAGAGATATGCACCGCCGGAGATGTGCACAGCAGGAGATGTGCACCGCAGGAGATGTACACCGCAGGAGATGTGCGCAGCAGGAGATATGCGCCGCAGGAGATGAGTGCCGCAGGAGATGTGCGCCGCAGGATGTGTGCGGAGATGTGCACCGCAGGAGTTGTGCGCAGCAGGAGATGTGCACCGCAGGAGATGTGCGCAGCAGGAGATGTGCACCGCAAGAGATGTGCGCAGCAAGAGATTGGCACGCAGGAGATGTGCGCCGCAGGATGTGTGCGGAGATGTGCACTGCAGGAGATGTGCGCAGCAGGATGTGTGCGCACAGTTTTTTTATTAATTTTATTTATGTGCATCTTATGTTCTGCAATGCAGGAGATGTGCGCAGCAGGAGATGTGCGCCACTGGAGATGTGCACCGCAGGAGATGTGCACGCAGGAGATGTGCACGCAGGAGATGTGCACCGCAGGAGATGTGTACGCAGGAGATATGCGTCGCAGGAGATGAGTGCCGCAGGAGATGTGCACGCAGGAGATGTGCGCCGCAGGAGATGTGCGCCGCAGGAGATGTACATAGCAGGAGATGTGCACGCAGGACATGTGCGCCGCAGGAGATGTACAAAGCAGGAGATGTGCGACGGAGGCGATATGCGCCACCGGAGATGTGCACCGCAGGAGATGTGCGCCGCAGGACATCTGCACGCAGGAGATGTGCAACGCAGGAGATGTGCACAGCAGGAGATGTGCGCAGCAGGATGTGTGCACACAGTTTTTTTATTAATTTGATGTAATAATATTTTTTTGTAAATAAATGTTTCATTTATGTGCACCGCAGGGTGTGCGCCGCAGGATGTGCGCCGCAAGAGATGTGCACCGCCGGAAATGTGCGCAGCAGGAGATGTGCACCGCAGGAGATGTGCGCAGCAGGAGATGTGTGCCGCAGGAGATGTGCTAAGCAGGAGATGTGCACCACTTGAGATGTGCGCTGCAGGAGATGTGCGCCGCAGGCGATATGTGCAGCAGGAGATGTGTGCCGCAGTTTTTTTATTAATATGATTTAATTTTAATTTTTTCTGTAAATAACTGTTTTATTTATGTGCAATGCAGGGTTCGCAACGCAGGATGTGCGCCGCAAGAGATATGCACCGCAGGAGATGTGCGCAACAGGAGATGTGCACCACAGGAGATGTGCGCCGCAGGAGATGTGCACCGCAGGAGAAGTGCACGCAGGAGATTAGCACGCAGGAGATGTGCGCCGCAGGATGTGTGCGCACAGTTTTTTTATTAATTTGAGTTAATTATTATAATTTATTTGTAAATAAATGTTTCATTTATGTGCAACGAAGGGTGTGCGCCGCAGGATGTGCACCGCCGCCGGAGATGTGCGCTTCAGGAGATGTGCACCGCAGGAGAAGTGTACGCAGGAGATATGCGCCGCAGGAGATGAGTGCCGCAGGAGATGTGCGCCGCAGGATGTGTGCGCACAGTTTTTTTAGGAATTTGAGTTAATTATTATTATTTTTTGTAAATAAATGTTTCATTTATGTGCACCGCAGGGTGTGCGACGAGGGAGGGTCACTGCAGGAGATTTGCGCAGCAGGAGATGTGCGCCACTGGAGATGTGCACCGCAGGAGATGTGCACGCAGGAGATGTGCACGCAGGAGATGTGCGCCGCAGGAGATGTGCGCCGCAGGAGATGTACATAGCAGGAGATGTGCACGCAGGAGATGTGCGCCGCAGGAGATGTACAAAGCAGGAGATGTGCGCCGCAGGCGATATGCGCCAACGGAGATGTGCACCGCAGGAGATGTGCGCCGCAGGAGATCTGCACGCAGGAGATGTGCAACGCAGGAGATGTGCACAGCAGGAGATGTGCGCAGCAGGATGTGTGCACACAGTTTTTTTATTAATTTGATGTAATAATATTTTTTTGTAAATAAATGTTTCATTTATGTGCACCGCAGGGTGTGCGCCGCAGGATGTGCGCCGCAAGAGATGTGCACCGCAGGAGATGTGCGCAGCAGGAGATGTGCACCGCAGGAGATGTGTGCCACAGAAGATGTGCGCAGCAGGAGATGTGCGTCACAGGAGATGTGCAGAGCAGGAGATGTGCGCAGCAGGAGATGTGCAGAGCAGGAGATGTGCGTTGCAGGATTAGTGCGCACAGTTTTTTTATTAATTTGAGTTAATTATTATTTTTTTTTTTTAAGTAAATGTTTCATTTATGTGCACCGCAGGGTGTGCGCCGCAAGAGATGTGCACCGCCGGAAATGTGCGCAGCAGGAGATGTGCACCGCAGGAGATGTGCGCAGCAGGAGATGTGTGCCGCAGGAGATGTGCTCAGCAGGAGATGTGCACCACTTGAGATGTGCGCTGCAGAAGATGTGCGCCGCAGGCGATATGCGCAGCAGGAGATGTGTGCCGCAGTTTTTTTATTAATATGATTTAATTTTAATTTTTTTGTAAATACCTGTTTTATTTATGTGCAACGCAGGGTTCGCAACGCAGGATGTGCGCCGCAAGAGATATGCACCGCAGGAGATGTGCGCCGCAGGAGATCTGCACGCAGGAGATGTGCAACGCAGGAGATGTGCACAGCAGGAGATGTGCGCAGCAGGATGTGTGCACACAGTTTTTTTATTAATTTGATGTAATAATATTTTTTTGTAAATAAATGTTTTATTTATGTGCATCGCAGGGTGTGCGCCTCAGGATGTGCGCCGCAAGAGATGTGCACCGCAGGAGATGTGCGCAGCAAGAGATGTGCACCGCAGGAGATGTGTGCCGCAGAAGATGTGCGCAGCAGGAGATGTGCGTCACAGGAGATGTGCAGAGCAGGAGATGTGCGCAGCAGGAGATGTGCAGAGCAGGAGATGTGCGTTGCAGGATTAGTGCGCACAGTTTTTTTATTAATTTGAGTTAATTATTATTTTTTTTGTAAGTAAATGTTTCATTTATGTGCACCGCAGGGTGTGCGCCGCAAGAGATGTGCACCGCCGGAAATGTGCGCAGCAGGAGATGTGCACCGCAGGAGATGTGCGCAGCAGGAGATGTGTGCCGCAGGAGATGTGCTAAGCAGGAGATGTGCACCACTTGAGATGTGCGCTGCAGGAGATGTGCGCCGCAGGCGATATGTGCAGCAGGAGATGTGTGCCGCAGTTTTTTCATTAATATGATTTAATTTTAATTTTTTTTGTAAATAACTGTTTTATTTATGTGCAATGCAGGGTTCGCAACGCAGGATGTGCGCCGCAAGAGATATGCACCGCAGGAGATGTGCGCAACAGGAGATGTGCACCACAGGAGATGTGCGCAGCAGGAGATGTGCACCGCAGGAGATGTGCGCCGCAGGAGATGTGCACCGCAGGAGAAGTGCACGCAGGAGATTAGCACGCAGGAGATGTGCGCCGCAGGATGTGTGCGCACAGTTTTTTTATTAATTTGAGTTAATTATTATAATTTATTTGTAAATAAATGTTTCATTTATGTGCAACGAAGGGTGTGCGCCGCAGGATGTGCACCGCCGCCGGAGATGTGCGCTTCAGGAGATGTGCACCGCAGGAGATGTGTACGCAGGAGATATGCGCCGCAGGAGATGAGTGCCGCAGGAGATGTGCGCCGCAGAATGTGTGCGCACAGTTTTTTTAGGAATTTGAGTTAATTATTATTATTTTTTGTAAATAAATGTTTCATTTATGTGCACCGCAGGGTGTGCGACGAGGGAGGGTCACTGCAGGAGATTTGCGCAGCAGGAGATGTGCGCCACTGGAGATGTGCACCGCAGGAGATGTGCACGCAGGAGATGTGCACGCAGGAGATGTGCGCCGCAGGAGATGTGCGCCGCAGGAGATGTACATAGCAGGAGATGTGCACGCAGGAGATGTGCGCCGCAGGAGATGTACAAAGCAGGAGATGTGCGCCGCAGGCGATATGCGCCACCGGAGATGTGCACCGCAGGAGATGTGCGCCGCAGGAGATCTGCACGCAGGAGATGTGCAACGCAGGAGATGTGCACAGCAGGAGATGTGCGCAGCAGGATGTGTGCACACAGTTTTTTTATTAATTTGAGTTAATTATTATAATTTATTTGTAAATAAATGTTTCATTTATGTGCAACGAAGGGTGTGCGCCGCAGGATGTGCACTGCCGCCGGAGATGTGCGCGGCAGGAGATGTGCACCGCAGGAGATGTACACCGCAGGAGATGTGCGCAGCAGGAGATGTGCACCGCAGGAGATGTGTACGCAGGAGATATGCGCCGCAGGAGATGAGTGCCGCAGGAGATGTGCGCCGCAGGATGTGTGCGCACAGTTTTTTTAGGAATTTGAGTTAATTATTATTATTTTTTGTAAATAAATGTTTCATTTATGTGCACCGCAGGGTGTGCGACGAGGGAGGGTCACCGCAGGAGATGTGCACGCAGGAGATGTGCACGCAGGAGATGTGCGCCGCAGGAGATGTGCGCCGCAGGAGATGTACATAGCAGGAGATGTGCACGCAGGAGATGTGCGCCGCAGGAGATGTACAAAGCAGGAGATGTGCGCCGCAGGCGATATGCGCCACCGGAGATGTGCACCGCAGGAGATGTGCGCCGCAGGAGATCTGCACGCAGGAGATGTGCAACGCAGGAGATGTGCACAGCAGGAGATGTGCGCAGCAGGATGTGTGCACACAGTTTTTTTATTAATTTGATGTAATAATATTTTTTTGTAAATAAATGTTTTATTTATGTGCACCGCAGGGTGTGCGCCGCAGGATGTGCGCCGCAAGAGATGTGCACCGCAGGAGATGTGCGCAGCAGGAGATGTGCACTGCAGGAGATGTGCGCCGCAGGAGATGTGAGTCGCAGGAGATGAGTGCCGCAGGAGATGTGCACCGCAGGAGATGTGTACGCAGGAGATATGCGCCGCAGGAGATGAGTGCCGCAGGAGATGTGCGCCGCAGGATGTGTGCGCACAGTTTTTTTAGGAATTTGAGTTAATTATTATTATTTTTTGTAAATAAATGTTTCATTTATGTGCACTGCAGGGTGTGCGACGAGGGAGGGTCACTGCAGGAGATTTGCGCATTAGGAGATGTGCGCCACTGGAGATGTGCACCGCAGGAGATGTGCACGCAGGAGATGTGCACGCAGGAGATGTGCGCCGCAGGAGATGTGCGCCGCAGGAGATGTACATAGCAGGAGATGTGCACGCAGGAGATGTGCGCCGCAGGAGATGTGCGCCGCAGGAGATGTACATAGCAGGAGATGTGCACCGCAGGAGATGTGCACGCAGGAGATGTGCACGCAGGAGATGTGCGCCGCAGGAGATGTGCGCCGCAGGAGATGTACATAGCAGGAGATGTGCACGCAGGAGATGTGCGCCGCAGGAGATGTGCGCCGCAGGAGATGTACATAGCAGGAGATGTGCACCGCAGGAGATGTGCACCGCCGGAAATGTGCGCAGCAGGAGATGTGCACCGCAGGAGATGTGTACGCAGGAGATATGCGCCGCAGGAGATGAGTGCCGCAGGAGATGTGCGCCGCAGGATGTGTGCGCACAGTTTTTTTAGGAATTTGAGTTAATTATTATTATTTTTTGTAAATAAATGTTTCATTTATGTGCACTGCAGGGTGTGCGACGAGGGAGGGTCACTGCAGGAGATTTGCGCAGCAGGAGATGTGCGCCACTGGAGATGTGCACCGCAGGAGATGTGCACGCAGGAGATGTGCACGCAGGAGATGTGCGCCGCAGGAGATGTGCGCCGCAGGAGATGTACATAGCAGGAGATGTGCACGCAGGAGATGTGCGCCACAGGAGATGTGCGCCGCAGGAGATGTACATAGCAGGAGATGTGCACGCAGGAGATGTGCGCCGCAGGAGATGTGCGCCGCAGGAGATGTACATAGCAGGAGATGTGCACCGCAGGAGATGTGCACGCAGGAGATGTGCACGCAGGAGATGTGCGCCGCAGGAGATGTGCGCCGCAGGAGATGTACATAGCAGGAGATGTGCACGCAGGAGATGTGCGCCGCAGGAGATGTGCGCCGCAGGAGATGTACATAGCAGGAGATGTGCACCGCAGGAGATGTGCGCCGCAGGAGATCTGCACGCAGGAGATGTGCAACGCAGGAGATGTGCACAGCAGGAGATGTGCGCAGCAGGATGTGTGCACACAGTTTTTTTATTAATTTGATGTAATAATATTTTTTTGTAAATAAATGTTTTATTTATGTGCACCGCAGGGTGTGCGCCGCAGGATGTGCGCCGCAAGAGATGTGCGCAGCAGGAGATGTGCGTCACAGGAGATGTGCAGAGCAGGAGATGTGCGCAGCAGGAGATGTGCAGAGCAGGAGATGTGCGTTGCAGGATTAGTGTGCACAGTTTTTTTATTAATTTGAGTTAATTATTATTTTTTTTTGTAAGTAAATGTTTCATTTATGTGCACCGCAGGGTGTGCGCCGCAAGAGATGTGCACCGCCGGAAATGTGCGCAGCAGGAGATGTGCACCGCAGGAGATGTGTACGCAGGAGATATGCGCCGCAGGAGATGAGTGCCGCAGGAGATGTGCCCCGCAGGATGTGTGCGCACAGTTTTTTTAGGAATTTGAGTTAATTATTATTATTTTTTGTAAATAAATGTTTGATTTATGTGCACCGCAGGGTGTGCGACGAGGGAGGGTCACTGCAGGAGATTTGCGCAGCAGGAGATGTGCGCCACTGGAGATGTGCACCGCAGGAGATGTGCACGCAGGATATGTGCACGCAGGAGATGTGCGCCGCAGGAGATGTGCGCCGCAGGAGATGTACATAGCAGGAGATTTGCACGCAGGAGATGTGCGCCGCAGGAGATGTGCGCAGCAGGAGATGTGCGCCGCAGGAGATGTACACCGCAGGAGATGTGCGCAGCATGAGATGTGCACCGCAGGAGATGTGTACGCAGGAGATATGCGCCGCAGGAGATGTGCGACGCAGGATGTGTGCGGAGATGTGCACCGCAGGAGATGTGCGTAGCAGGATGTGTGCGCACAGTTTTTTTATTAATTTTATTTATGTGCATCTTATGTTCTGCAATGCAGGAGATGTGCGCAGCAGGAGATTTGCGCCGCAGGATGTGTGCGCACAGTTTTTTTATTACTTTGAGTTAATTATTATAATTTTTTTGTAAATAAATGTTTCATTTATGTGCAACGCAGGGTGTGCGCCGCAGGATGTGCGCCGCAAGAGATGTGCACCGCAGGAGATGTGCTCAGCAGGAGATGTGCACCACTTGAGATGTGCGCTGCAGGAGATGTGCACCGCAGGCAATATGCGCAGCAGGAGATGTGTGCCGCAGTTTTTTTATTAATATGATTTAATTTTAATTTTTTTTGTAAATAACTGTTTTATTTATGTGCAACGCAGGGTTCGCAACGCAGGATGTGCGCCGCAAGAGATATGCACCGCAGGAGATGTGTGCAACAGGAGATGTGCACCACAGGAGATGTGCGCAGCAGGAGATGTGCACCGCAGGAGATGTGCGCCGCAGGAGATGTGCACCGCAGGAGAAGTGCACGCAGGACATTAGCACGCAGGAGATGTGCGCCGCAGGATGTGTGCGCACAGTTTTTTTATTAATTTGAGTTAATTATTATAATTTATTTGTAAATAAATGTTTCATTTATGTGCAACGAAGGGTGTGCGCCGCAGGATGTGCACCGCAAGAGATATGCACCGCCGGAGATGTGCACAGCAGGAGATGTGCACCGCAGGAGATGTACACCGCAGGAGATGTGCGCAGCAGGAGATGTGCACCGCAGGAGATGTGTACGCAGGAGATATGCGCCGCAGGAGATGAGTGCCGCAGGAGATGTGCGCCGCAGGATGTGTGCGGAGATGTGCACCGCAGGAGTTGTGCGCAGCAGGAGATGTGCACCGCAGGAGATGTGCGCCGCAGGAGATGTGCACCGCAAGAGATGTGCGCAGCAAGAGATTGGCACGCAGGAGATGTGCGCCGCAGGATGTGTGCGGAGATGTGCACCGCAGGAGATGTGCGCAGCAGGATGTGTGCGCACAGTTTTTTTATTAATTTTATTTATGTGCATCTTATGTTCTGCAATGCAGGAGATGTGCGCAGCAGGAGATTTGCGCCGCAGGATGTGTGCGCACAGTTTTTTTATTAATTTGAGTTAATTATTATAATTTTTTTGTAAATAAATGTTTCATTTATGTGCAACGCAGGGTGTGCGCCGCAGGATGTGCGCCGCAAGAGATATGCACCGGCGGAGATGTGCGCAGCAGGAGATGTGCACCGCAGGAGATGTGCAACGCAAGAGATGTGCACCGCAGGAGATGTGCGCAGCAGGAGATGTGCACCGCAGGAGATGTGTGCCGCAGAAGATGTGCGCAGCAGGAGATGTGCGTCACAGGAGATGTGCAAAGCAGGAGATGTGCGCAGCAGGAGATGTGCAGAGCAGGACATGTGCGTTGCAGGATTAGTGCGCACAGTTTTTTTATTAATTTGAGTTAATTATTATTTTTTTTTTGTAAGTAAATGTTTCATTTATGTGCACCGCAGGGTGTGCGCCGCAAGAGATGTGCACCGCCGGAAATGTGCGCAGCAGGAGATGTGCACCGCAGGAGATGTGCGCAGCAGGAGATGTGTGCCGCAGGAGATGTGCTAAGCAGGAGATGTGCACCACATGAGATGTGCGCTGCAGGAGATGTGCGCCGCAGGCGATATGCGCAGCAGGAGATGTGTGCCGCAGTTTTTTTATTAATATGATTTAATTTTAATTTTTTTTGTAAATAACTGTTTTATTTATGTGCAATGCAGGGTTCGCAACGCCGGATGTGCGCCGCAAGAGATATGCACCGCAGGAGATGTGCGCAACAGGAGATGTGCACCACAGGAGATGTGCGCAGCAGGAGATGTGCACCGCAGGAGATGTGCGCCGCAGGAGATGTGCACCGCAGGAGAAGTGCACGCAGGAGATTAGCACGCAGGAGATGTGCGCCGCAGGATGTGTGCGCACAGTTTTTTTATTAATTTGAGTTAATTATTATAATTTATTTGTAAATAAATGTTTCATTTATGTGCAACGAAGGGTGTGCGCCGCAGGATGTGCACCGCCGCCGGAGATGTGCGCTTCAGGAGATGTGCACCGCAGGAGATGTGTGCCGCAGAAGATGTGCGCAGCAGGAGATGTGCGTCACAGGAGATGTGCAGAGCAGGAGATGTGCGCAGCAGGAGATGTGCAGAGCAGGAGATGTGCGTTGCAGGATTAGTGCGCACAGTTTTTTTATTAATTTGAGTTAATTATTATTTTTTTTTTGTAAGTAAATGTTTCATTTATGTGCACTGCAGGGTGTGCGCCGCAAGAGATGTGCACCGCCGGAAATGTGCGCAGCAGGAGATGTGCACCGCAGGAGATGTGTACGCAGGAGATATGCGCCGCAGGAGATGAGTGCCGCAGGAGATGTACGCCGCAGGATGTGTGCGCACAGTTTTTTTAGGAATTTGAGTTAATTATTATTATTTTTTGTAAATAAATGTTTGATTTATGTGCACCGCAGGGTGTGCGACGAGGGAGGGTCACTGCAGGAGATTTGCGCAGCAGGAGATGTGCGCCACTGGAGATGTGCACCGCAGGAGATGTGCACGCAGGAGATGTGCACGCAGGAGATGTGCGCCGCAGGAGATGTGCGCCGCAGGAGATGTACATAGCAGGAGATGTGCACGCAGGAGATGTGCGCCGCAGGAGATGTGCGCAGCAGGAGATGTGCGCCGCAGGAGATGTACACCGCAGGAGATGTGCGCAGCATGAGATGTGCACCGCAGGAGATGTGTACGCAGGAGATATGCGCCGCAGGAGATGTGCGACGCAGGATGTGTGCGCACAGTTTTTTTATTAATTTGAGTTAATTATTATAATTTTTTTGTAAATAAATGTTTCATTTATGTGCAACGCAGGGTGTGCGCCGCAGGATGTGCGCCGCAGGATGTGCGCCGCAAGAGATGTGCACCGCAGGAGATGTGCGCAGCAGGAGATGTGCACTGCAGGAGATGTGCGCCGCAGGAGATGTGAGTCGCAGGAGATGTACATAGCAGGAGATGTGCGCCGCAGGCGATATGCGCAGCAGGAGATGTGTGCCGCAGTTTTTTTATTAATTTGATTTTATTTTTTTATTGTTTTGTAAATAAATGTTTCATTTATGTGCAACGCAGGGTGTGCGCCGCAGGATGTGCGCCGCAAGAGATATGCACAGGCGGAGATGTGCGCAGCAGGAGATGTGCACCGCAGGAGATGTGCGCCGCAGGAGATGTGCACCGCAGGAGAAGTGCACGCAGGAGATTAGCACGCAGGAGATGTGCGCCGCAGGATGTGTGCGCACAGTTTTTTTATTAATTTGAGTTAATTATTATAATTTATTTGTAAATAAATGTTTCATTTATGTGCAACAAAGGGTGTGCGCCGCAGGATGTGCACCGCCGCCGGAGATGTGCGCTTCAGGAGATGTGCACCGCAGGAGATGTGTACGCAGGAGATATGCGCCGCAGGAGATGAGTGCCGCAGGAGATGTGCGCCGCAGGATGTGTGCGCACAGTTTTTTTAGGAATTTGAATTAATTATTATTATTTTTTGTAAATAAATGTTTCATTTATGTGCACCGCAGGGTGTGCGACGAGGGAGGGTCACTGCAGGAGATTTGCGCAGCAGGAGATGTGCGCCACTGGAGATGTGCACCGCAGGAGATGTGCACGCAGGAGATGTGCACGCAGGAGATGTGCGCCGCAGGAGATGTGCGCCGCAGGAGATGTACATAGCAGGAGATGTGCACGCAGGAGATGTGCGCCGCAGGAGATGTACAAAGCAGGAGATGTGCGCCGCAGGCGATATGCGCCACCGGAGATGTGCACCGCAGGAGATGTGCGCCGCAGGAGATCTGCACGCAGGAGATGTGCAACGCAGGAGATGTGCACAGCAGGAGATGTGCGCAGCAGGATGTGTGCACACAGTTTTTTTATTAATTTGATATAATAATATTTTTTTGTAAATAAATGTTTCATTTATGTGCACCGCAGGGTGTGCGCCGCAGGATGTGCGCCGCAAGAGATGTGCACTGCAGGAGATGTGCGGAGCAGGAGATGTGCACCGCAGGAGATGTGTGCCGCAGAAGATGTGCGCAGCAGGAGATGTGCAGAGCAGGAGATGTGCAGAGGAGGAGATGTGCGCAGCAGGAGATGTGCAGAGCAGGAGATGTGCGCTGCAGGATTAGTGCGCACAGTTTTTTTTCTTAATTTGAGTTAATTATTATTTTTTTTTGTAAGTAAATGTTTCATTTATGTGCACCGCAGGGTGTGCGCCACAAGAGATGTGCACCGCCGGAAATGTGCGCAGCAGGAGATGTGCACCGCAGGAGATGTGCGCAGCAGGAGATGTGTGCCGCAGGAGATGTGCTCAGCAGGAGATGTGCACCACTTGAGATGTGCGCTGCAGGAGATGTGCGCCGCAGGCGATATGCGCAGCAGGAGATGTGTGCCGCAAGAGATATGCACCGCAGGAGATGTGTGCAACAGGAGATGTGCACCACAGGAGATGTGCGCAGCAGGAGATGTGCACCGCAGGAGATGTGCGCCGCAGGAGATGTGCACCGCAGGAGAAGTGCACGCAGGAGATTAGCACGCAGGAGATGTGCGCCGCAGGATGTGTGCGCACAGTTTTTTTATTAATTTGAGTTAATTATTATAATTTATTTGTAAATAAATGTTTAATTTATGTGCAACGAAGTGTGTGCGCCGCAGGATGTGCACCGCCGCCGGAGATGTGCGCTTCAGGAGATATGCACCGCAGGAGATGTGTTCCGCAGAAGATGTGCGCAGCAGGAGATGTGCGTCACAGGAGATGTGCAGAGCAGGAGATGTGCGCAGCAGGAGATGTGCAGAGCAGGAGATGTGCGTTGCAGGATTAGTGCGCACAGTTTTTTTATTAATTTGAGTTAATTATTATTTTTTTTTTGTAAGTAAATGTTTCATTTATGTGCACCGCAGGGTGTGCGCCGCAAGAGATGTGCACCGCCGGAAATGTGCGCAGTAGGAGATGTGCACCGCAGGAGATGTGTACGCAGGAGATATGCGCCGCAGGAGATGAGTGCCGCAGGAGATGTGCGCCGCAGGATGTGTGCGCACAGTTTTTTTAGGAATTTGAGTTAATTATTATTATTTTTTGTAAATAAATGTTTGATTTATGTGCACCGCAGGGTGTGCGACGAGGGAGGGTCACTGCAGGAGATTTGCGCAGCAGGAGATGTGCGCCACTGGAGATGTGCACCGCAGGAGATGTGCACGCAGGAGATGTGCACGCAGGAGATGTGCGCCGCAGGAGATGTGCGCCGCAGGAGATGTACATAGCAGGAGATTTGCACGCAGGAGATGTGCGCCGCAGGAGATGTGCGCAGCAGGAGATGTGCGCCGCAGGAGATGTACACCGCAGGAGATGTGCGCAGCATGAGATGTGCACCGCAGGAGATGTGTACGCAGGAGATATGCGCCGCAGGAGATGTGCGACGCAGGATGTGTGCGGAGATGTGCACCGCAGGAGATGTGCGCAGCAGGATGTGTGCGCACAGTTTTTTTATTAATTTTATTTATGTGCATCTTATGTTCTGCAATGCAGGAGATGTGCGCAGCAGGAGATTTGTGCCGCAGGATGTGTGCGCACAGTTTTTTTATTACTTTGAGTTAATTATTATAATTTTTTTGTAAATAAATGTTTCATTTATGTGCAACGCAGGGTGTGCGCCGCAGGATGTGCGCCGCAAGAGATGTGCACCGCAGGAGATGTGCTCAGCAGGAGATGTGCACCACTTGAGATGTGCGCTGCAGGAGATGTGCACCGCAGGCAATATGCGCAGCAGGAGATGTGTGCCGCAGTTTTTTTATTAATATGATTTAATTTTAATTTTTTTGGTAAATAACTGTTTTATTTATGTGCAACGCAGGGTTCGCAACGCAGGATGTGCGCCGCAAGAGATATGCACCGCAGGAGATGTGTGCAACAGGAGATGTGCACCACAGGAGATGTGCGCAGCAGGAGATGTGCACCGCAGGAGATGTGCGCCGCAGGAGATGTGCACCGCAGGAGAAGTGCACGCAGGACATTAGCACGCAGGAGATGTGCGCCGCAGGATGTGTGCGCACAGTTTTTTTATTAATTTGAGTTAATTATTATAATTTATTTGTAAATAAATGTTTCATTTATGTGCAACGAAGGGTGTGCGCCGCAGGATGTGCACCGCAAGAGATATGCACCGCCGGAGATGTGCACAGCAGGAGATGTGCACCGCAGGAGATGTACACCGCAGGAGATGTGCGCAGCAGGAGATGTGCACCGCAGGAGATGTGTACGCAGGAGATATGCGCCGCAGGAGATGAGTGCCGCAGGAGATGTGCGCCGCAGGATGTGTGCGGAGATGTGCACCGCAGGAGTTGTGCGCAGCAGGAGATGTGCACCGCAGGAGATGTGCGCCGCAGGAGATGTGCACCGCAAGAGATGTGCGCAGCAAGAGATTGGCACGCAGGAGATGTGCGCCGCAGGATTTGTGCGGAGATGTGCACCGCAGGAGATGTGCGCAGCAGGATGTGTGCGCACAGTTTTTTTATTAATTTTATTTATGTGCATCTTATGTTCTGCAATGCAGGAGATGTGCGCAGCAGGAGATTTGCGCCGCAGGATGTGTGCGCACAGTTTTTTTATTAATTTTAGTTAATTATTATAATTTTTTTGTAAATGTTTCATTTATGTGCAACGCAGGGTGTGCGCCGCAGGATGTGCGCCGCAAGAGATATGCACCGGCGGAGATGTGCGCAGCAGGAGATGTGCACCGCAGGAGATGTGCAACGCAAGAGATGTGCACCGCAGGAGATGTGCGCAGCAGGAGATGTGCACCGCAGGAGATGTGTGCCGCAGAAGATGTGCGCAGCAGGAGATGTGCGTCACAGGAGATGTGCAAAGCAGGAGATGTGCGCAGCAGGAGATGTGCAGAGCAGGACATGTGCGTTGCAGGATTAGTGCGCATAGTTTTTTTATTAATTTGAGTTAATTATTATTTTTTTTTTGTAAGTAAATTTTTCATTTATGTGCACCGCAGGGTGTGCGCCGCAAGAGATGTGCACCGCCGGAAATGTGCGCAGCAGGAGATGTGCACCGCAGGAGATGTGCGCAGCAGGAGATGTGTGCCGCAGGAGATGTGCTAAGCAGGAGATGTGCACCACATGAGATGTGCGCTGCAGGAGATGTGCGCCGCAGGCGATATGCGCAGCAGGAGATGTGTGCCGCAGTTTTTTTATTAATATGATTTAATTTTAATTTTTTTTGTAAATAACTGTTTTATTTATGTGCAATGCAGGGTTCGCAACGCAGGATGTGCGCCGCAAGAGATATGCACCGCAGGAGATGTGCGCAACAGGAGATGTGCACCACAGGAGATGTGCGCAGCAGGAGATGTGCACCGCAGGAGATGTGCGCCGCAGGAGATGTGCACCGCAGGAGAAGTGCACGCAGGAGATTAGCACGCAGGAGATGTGCGCCGCAGGATGTGTGCGCACAGTTTTTTTATTAATTTGAGTTAATTATTATAATTTATTTGTAAATAAATGTTTCATTTATGTGCAACGAAGGGTGTGCGCCGCAGGATGTGCACCGCCGCCGGAGATGTGCGCTTCAGGAGATGTGCACCGCAGGAGATGTGTGCCGCAGAAGATGTGCGCAGCAGGAGATGTGCGTCACAGGAGATGTGCAGAGCAGGAGATGTGCGCAGCAGGAGATGTGCAGAGCAGGAGATGTGCGTTGCAGGATTAGTGCGCACAGTTTTTTTATTAATTTGAGTTAATTATTATTTTTTTTTGTAAGTAAATGTTTCATTTATGTGCACTGCAGGGTGTGCGCCACAAGAGATGTGCACCGCCGGAAATGTGCGCAGTAGGAGATGTGCACCGCAGGAGATGTGTACGCAGGAGATATGCGCCGCAGGAGATGAGTGCCGCAGGAGATGTGCGCCGCAGGATGTGTGCGCACAGTTTTTTTAGGAATTTGAGTTAATTATTATTATTTTTTGTAAATAAATGTTTGATTTATGTGCACCGCAGGGTGTGCGACGAGGGAGGGTCACTGCAGGAGATTTGCGCAGCAGGAGATGTGCGCCACTGGAGATGTGCACCGCAGGAGATGTGCACGCAGGAGATGTGCACGCAGGAGATGTGCGCCGCAGGAGATGTGCGCCGCAGGAGATGTACATAGCAGGAGATGTGCACGCAGGAGATGTGCGCCGCAGGAGATGTGCGCAGCAGGAGATGTGCGCCGCAGGAGATGTACACCGCAGGAGATGTGCGCAGCATGAGATGTGCACCGCAGGAGATGTGTACGCAGGAGATATGCGCCGCAGGAGATGTGCGACGCAGGATGTGTGCGCACAGTTTTTTTATTAATTTGAGTTAATTATTATAATTTTTTTGTAAATAAATGTTTCATTTATGTGCAACGCAGGGTGTGCGCCGCAGGATGTGCGCCGCAGGATGTGCGCCGCAAGAGATGTGCACCGCAGGAGATGTGCGCAGCAGGAGATGTGCACTGCAGGAGATGTGCGCCGCAGGAGATGTGAGTCGCAGGAGATGTACATAGCAGGAGATGTGCGCCGCAGGCGATATGCGCAGCAGGAGATGTGTGCCGCAGTTTTTTTATTAATTTGATTTTATTTTTTTATTGTTTTGTAAATAAATGTTTCATTTATGTGCAACGCAGGGTGTGCGCCGCAGGATGTGCGCCGCAAGAGATATGCACAGGCGGAGATGTGCGCAGCAGGAGATGTGCACCGCAGGAGATGTGCGCCGCAGGAGATGTGCACCGCAGGAGAAGTGCACGCAGGAGATTAGCACGCAGGAGATGTGCGCCGCAGGATGTGTGCGCACAGTTTTTTTATTAATTTGAGTTAATTATTATAATTTATTTGTAAATAAATGTTTCATTTATGTGCAACGAAGGGTGTGCGCCGCAGGATGTGCACCGCCGCCGGAGATGTGCGCTTCAGGAGATGTGCACCGCAGGAGATGTGTACGCAGGAGATATGCGCCGCAGGAGATGAGTGCCGCAGGAGATGTGCGCCGCAGGATGTGTGCGCACAGTTTTTTTAGGAATTTGAATTAATTATTATTATTTTTTGTAAATAAATGTTTCATTTATGTGCACCGCAGGGTGTGCGACGAGGGAGGGTCACTGCAGGAGATTTGCGCAGCAGGAGATGTGCGCCACTGGAGATGTGCACCGCAGGAGATGTGCACGCAGGAGATGTGCACGCAGGAGATGTGCGCCGCAGGAGATGTGCGCCGCAGGAGATGTACATAGCAGGAGATGTGCACGCAGGAGATGTGCGCCGCAGGAGATGTACAAAGCAGGAGATGTGCGCCGCAGGCGATATGCGCCACCGGAGATGTGCACCGCAGGAGATGTGCGCCGCAGGAGATCTGCACGCAGGAGATGTGCAACGCAGGAGATGTGCACAGCAGGAGATGTGCGCAGCAGGATGTGTGCACACAGTTTTTTTATTAATTTGATATAATAATATTTTTTTGTAAATAAATGTTTCATTTATGTGCACCGCAGGGTGTGCGCCGCAGGATGTGCGCCGCAAGAGATGTGCACTGCAGGAGATGTGCGGAGCAGGAGATGTGCACCGCAGGAGATGTGTGCCGCAGAAGATGTGCGCAGCAGGAGATGTGCAGAGCAGGAGATGTGCAGAGGAGGAGATGTGCGCAGCAGGAGATGTGCAGAGCAGGAGATGTGCGCTGCAGGATTAGTGCGCACAGTTTTTTTTCTTAATTTGAGTTAATTATTATTTTTTTTTGTAAGTAAATGTTTCATTTATGTGCACCGCAGGGTGTGCGCCACAAGAGATGTGCACCGCCGGAAATGTGCGCAGCAGGAGATGTGCACCGCAGGAGATGTGCGCAGCAGGAGATGTGTGCCGCAGGAGATGTGCTCAGCAGGAGATGTGCACCACTTGAGATGTGCGCTGCAGGAGATGTGCGCCGCAGGCGATATGCGCAGCAGGAGATGTGTGCCGCAAGAGATATGCACCGCAGGAGATGTGTGCAACAGGAGATGTGCACCACAGGAGATGTGCGCAGCAGGAGATGTGCACCGCAGGAGATGTGCGCAGCAGGAGATGTGCACCGCAGGAGATGTGCGCCGCAGGAGATGTGCACCGCAGGATGTGTGCGCACAGTTTTTTTATTAATTTGAGTTAATTATTATAATTTATTTGTAAATAAATGTTTCATTTATGTGCAACGAAGTGTGTGCGCCGCAGGATGTGCACCGCCGCCGGAGATGTGCGCTTCAGGAGATATGCACCGCAGGAGATGTGTGCCGCAGAAGATGTGCGCAGCAGGAGATGTGCGTCACAGGAGATGTGCAGAGCAGGAGATGTGCGCAGCAGGAGATGTGCAGAGCAGGAGATGTGCGTTGCAGGATTAGTGCGCACAGTTTTTTTATTAATTTGAGTTAATTATTATTTTTTTTTTGTAAGTAAATGTTTCATTTATGTGCACCGCAGGGTGTGCGCCGCAAGAGATGTGCACCGCCGGAAATGTGCGCAGTAGGAGATGTGCACCGCAGGAGATGTGTACGCAGGAGATATGCGCCGCAGGAGATGAGTGCCGCAGGAGATGTGCGCCGCAGGATGTGTGCGCACAGTTTTTTTAGGAATTTGAGTTTATTATTATTATTTTTTGTAAATAAATGTTTGATTTATGTGCACCGCAGGGTGTGCGACGAGGGAGGGTCACTGCAGGAGATTTGCGCAGCAGGAGATGTGCGCCACTGGAGATGTGCACCGCAGGAGATGTGCACGCAGGAGATGTGCACGCAGGAGATGTGCGCCGCAGGAGATGTTCGCCGCAGGAGATGTACATAGCAGGAGATTTGCACGCAGAAGATGTGCGCCGCAGGAGATGTGCGCAGCAGGAGATGTGCGCCGCAGGAGATGTACACCGCAGGAGATGTGCGCAGCATGAGATGTGCACCGCAGGAGATGTGTACGCAGGAGATATGCGCCGCAGGAGATGTGCGACGCAGGATGTGTGCGGAGATGTGCACCGCAGGAGATGTGCGCAGCAGGATGTGTGCGCACAGTTTTTTTATTAATTTTATTTATGTGCATCTTATGTTCTGCAATGCAGGAGATGTGCGCAGCAGGAGATTTGCGCCGCAGGATGTGTGCGCACAGTTTTTTTATTACTTTGAGTTAATTATTATAATTTTTTTGTAAATAAATGTTTCATTTATGTGCAACGCAGGGTGTGCGCCGCAGGATGTGCGCCGCAAGAGATGTGCACCGCAGGAGATGTGCTCAGCAGGAGATGTGCACCACTTGAGATGTGCGCTGCAGGAGATGTGCACCGCAGGCAATATGCGCAGCAGGAGATGTGTGCCGCAGTTTTTTTATTAATATGATTTAATTTTAATTTTTTTGGTAAATAACTGTTTTATTTATGTGCAACGCAGGGTTCGCAACGCAGGATGTGCGCCGCAAGAGATATGCACCGCAGGAGATGTGTGCAACAGGAGATGTGCACCACAGGAGATGTGCGCAGCAGGAGATGTGCACCGCAGGAGATGTGCGCCGCAGGAGATGTGCACCGCAGGAGAAGTGCACGCAGGACATTAGCACGCAGGAGATGTGCGCCGCAGGATGTGTGCGCACAGTTTTTTTATTAATTTGAGTTAATTATTATAATTTATTTGTAAATAAATGTTTCATTTATGTGCAACGAAGGGTGTGCGCCGCAGGATGTGCACCGCAAGAGATATGCACCGCCGGAGATGTGCACAGCAGGAGATGTGCACCGCAGGAGATGTACACCGCAGGAGATGTGCGCAGCAGGAGATGTGCACCGCAGGAGATGTGTACGCAGGAGATATGCGCCGCAGGAGATGAGTGCCGCAGGAGATGTGCGCCGCAGGATGTGTGCGGAGATGTGCACCGCAGGAGTTGTGCGCAGCAGGAGATGTGCACCGCAGGAGATGTGCGCCGCAGGAGATGTGCACCGCAAGAGATGTGCGCAGCAAGAGATTGGCACGCAGGAGATGTGCGCCGCAGGATTTGTGCGGAGATGTGCACCGCAGGAGATGTGCGCAGCAGGATGTGTGCGCACAGTTTTTTTATTAATTTTATTTATGTGCATCTTATGTTCTGCAATGCAGGAGATGTGCGCAGCAGGAGATTTGCGCCGCAGGATGTGTGCGCACAGTTTTTTTATTAATTTGAGTTAATTATTATAATTTTTTTGTAAATAAATGTTTCATTTATGTGCAACGCAGGGTGTGCGCCGCAGGATGTGCGCCGCAAGAGATATGCACCGGCGGAGATGTGCGCAGCAGGAGATGTGCACCGCAGGAGATGTGCAACGCAAGAGATGTGCACCGCAGGAGATGTGCGCAGCAGGAGATGTGCACCGCAGGAGATGTGTGCCGCAGAAGATGTGCGCAGCAGGAGATGTGCGTCACAGGAGATGTGCAAAGCAGGAGATGTGCGCAGCAGGAGATGTGCAGAGCAGGACATGTGCGTTGCAGGATTAGTGCGCACAGTTTTTTTATTAATTTGAGTTAATTATTATTTTTTTTTTGTAAGTAAATGTTTCATTTATGTGCACCGCAGGGTGTGCGCCGCAAGAGATGTGCACCGCCGGAAATGTGCGCAGCAGGAGATGTGCACCGCAGGAGATGTGCGCAGCAGGAGATGTGTGCCGCAGGAGATGTGCTAAGCAGGAGATGTGCACCACATGAGATGTGCGCTGCAGGAGATGTGCGCCGCAGGCGATATGCGCAGCAGGAGATGTGTGCCGCAGTTTTTTTATTAATATGATTTAATTTTAATTTTTTTTGTAAATAACTGTTTTATTTATGTGCAATGCAGGGTTCGCAACGCAGGATGTGCGCCGCAAGAGATATGCACCGCAGGAGATGTGCGCAACAGGAGATGTGCACCACAGGAGATGTGCGCAGCAGGAGATGTGCACCGCAGGAGATGTGCGCCGCAGGAGATGTGCACCGCAGGAGAAGTGCACGCAGGAGATTAGCACGCAGGAGATGTGCGCCGCAGGATGTGTGCGCACAGTTTTTTTATTAATTTGAGTTAATTATTATAATTTATTTGTAAATAAATGTTTCATTTATGTGCAACGAAGGGTGTGCGCCGCAGGATGTGCACCGCCGCCGGAGATGTGCGCTTCAGGAGATGTGCACCGCAGGAGATGTGTGCCGCAGAAGATGTGCGCAGCAGGAGATGTGCGTCACAGGAGATGTGCAGAGCAGGAGATGTGCGCAGCAGGAGATGTGCAGAGCAGGAGATGTGCGTTGCAGGATTAGTGCGCACAGTTTTTTTATTAATTTGAGTTAATTATTATTTTTTTTTTGTAAGTAAATGTTTCATTTATGTGCACTGCAGGGTGTGCGCCGCAAGAGATGTGCACCGCCGGAAATGTGCGCAGTAGGAGATGTGCACCGCAGGAGATGTGTACGCAGGAGATATGCGCCGCAGGAGATGAGTGCCGCAGGAGATGTGCGCCGCAGGATGTGTGCGCACAGTTTTTTTAGGAATTTGAGTTAATTATTATTATTTTTTGTAAATAAATGTTTGATTTATGTGCACCGCAGGGTGTGCGACGAGGGAGGGTCACTGCAGGAGATTTGCGCAGCAGGAGATGTGCGCCACTGGAGATGTGCACCGCAGGAGATGTGCACGCAGGAGATGTGCACGCAGGAGATGTGCGCCGCAGGAGATGTGCGCAGCAGGAGATGTGCGCCGCAGGAGATGTACACCGCAGGAGATGTGCGCAGCATGAGATGTGCACCGCAGGAGATGTGTACGCAGGAGATATGCGCCGCAGGAGATGTGCGACGCAGGATGTGTGCGCACAGTTTTTTTATTAATTTGAGTTAATTATTATAATTTTTTTGTAAATAAATGTTTCATTTATGTGCAACGCAGGGTGTGCGCCGCAGGATGTGCGCCGCAGGATGTGCGCCGCAGGAGATGTGAGTCGCAGGAGATGTACATAGCAGGAGATGTGCGCCGCAGGCGATATGCGCAGCAGGAGATGTGAGTCGCAGGAGATGTACATAGCAGGAGATGTGCGCCGCAGGCGATATGCGCAGCAGGAGATGTGTGCCGCAGTTTTTTTATTAATTTGATTTTATTTTTTTATTGTTTTGTAAATAAATGTTTCATTTATGTGCAACGCAGGGTGTGCGCCGCAGGATGTGCGCCGCAAGAGATATGCACAGGCGGAGATGTGCGCAGCAGGAGATGTGCACCGCAGGAGATGTGCGCCGCAGGAGATGTGCACCGCAGGAGAAGTGCACGCAGGAGATTAGCACGCAGGAGATGTGCGCCGCAGGATGTGTGCGCACAGTTTTTTTATTAATTTGAGTTAATTATTATAATTTATTTGTAAATAAATGTTTCATTTATGTGCAACGAAGGGTGTGCGCCGCAGGATGTGCACCGCCGCCGGAGATGTGCGCTTCAGGAGATGTGCACCGCAGGAGATGTGTACGCAGGAGATATGCGCCGCAGGAGATGAGTGCCGCAGGAGATGTGCGCCGCAGGATGTGTGCGCACAGTTTTTTTAGGAATTTGAATTAATTATTATTATTTTTTGTAAATAAATGTTTCATTTATGTGCACCGCAGGGTGTGCGACGAGGGAGGGTCACTGCAGGAGATTTGCGCAGCAGGAGATGTGCGCCACTGGAGATGTGCACCGCAGGAGATGTGCACGCAGGAGATGTGCACGCAGGAGATGTGCGCCGCAGGAGATGTGCGCCGCAGGAGATGTACATAGCAGGAGATGTGCACGCAGGAGATGTGCGCCGCAGGAGATGTACAAAGCAGGAGATGTGCGCCGCAGGCGATATGCGCCACCGGAGATGTGCACCGCAGGAGATGTGCGCCGCAGGAGATCTGCACGCAGGAGATGTGCAACGCAGGAGATGTGCACAGCAGGAGATGTGCGCAGCAGGATGTGTGCACACAGTTTTTTTATTAATTTGATATAATAATATTTTTTTGTAAATAAATGTTTCATTTATGTGCACCGCAGGGTGTGCGCCGCAGGATGTGCGCCGCAAGAGATGTGCACTGCAGGAGATGTGCGGAGCAGGAGATGTGCACCGCAGGAGATGTGTGCCGCAGAAGATGTGCGCAGCAGGAGATGTGCAGAGCAGGAGATGTGCAGAGGAGGAGATGTGCGCAGCAGGAGATGTGCAGAGCAGGAGATGTGCGCTGCAGGATTAGTGCGCACAGTTTTTTTTCTTAATTTGAGTTAATTATTATTTTTTTTTGTAAGTAAATGTTTCATTTATGTGCACCGCAGGGTGTGCGCCACAAGAGATGTGCACCGCCGGAAATGTGCGCAGCAGGAGATGTGCACCGCAGGAGATGTGCGCAGCAGGAGATGTGTGCCGCAGGAGATGTGCTCAGCAGGAGATGTGCACCACTTGAGATGTGCGCTGCAGGAGATGTGCGCCGCAGGCGATATGCGCAGCAGGAGATGTGTGCCGCAAGAGATATGCACCGCAGGAGATGTGTGCAACAGGAGATGTGCACCACAGGAGATGTGCGCAGCAGGAGATGTGCACCGCAGGAGATGTGCGCCGCAGGAGATGTGCACCGCAGGAGAAGTGCACGCAGGAGATTAGCACGCAGGAGATGTGCGCCGCAGGATGTGTGCGCACAGTTTTTTTATTAATTTGAGTTAATTATTATAATTTATTTGTAAATAAATGTTTCATTTATGTGCAACGAAGTGTGTGCGCCGCAGGATGTGCACCGCCGCCGGAGATGTGCGCTTCAGGAGATATGCACCGCAGGAGATGTGTGCCGCAGAAGATGTGCGCAGCAGGAGATGTGCGTCACAGGAGATGTGCAGAGCAGGAGATGTGCGCAGCAGGAGATGTGCAGAGCAGGAGATGTGCGTTGCAGGATTAGTGCGCACAGTTTTTTTATTAATTTGAGTTAATTATTATTTTTTTTTTGTAAGTAAATGTTTCATTTATGTGCACCGCAGGGTGTGCGCCGCAAGAGATGTGCACCGCCGGAAATGTGCGCAGTAGGAGATGTGCACCGCAGGAGATGTGTACGCAGGAGATATGCGCCGCAGGAGATGAGTGCCGCAGGAGATGTGCGCCGCAGGATGTGTGCGCACAGTTTTTTTAGGAATTTGAGTTAATTATTATTATTTTTTGTAAATAAATGTTTGATTTATGTGCACCGCAGGGTGTGCGACGAGGGAGGGTCACTGCAGGAGATTTGCGCAGCAGGAGATGTGCGCCACTGGAGATGTGCACCGCAGGAGATGTGCACGCAGGAGATGTGCACGCAGGAGATGTGCGCCGCAGGAGATGTGCGCCGCAGGAGATGTACATAGCAGGAGATTTGCACGCAGAAGATGTGCGCCGCAGGAGATGTGCGCAGCAGGAGATGTGCGCCGCAGGAGATGTACACCGCAGGAGATGTGCGCAGCATGAGATGTGCACCGCAGGAGATGTGTACGCAGGAGATATGCGCCGCAGGAGATGTGCGACGCAGGATGTGTGCGGAGATGTGCACCGCAGGAGATGTGCGCAGCAGGATGTGTGCGCACAGTTTTTTTATTAATTTTATTTATGTGCATCTTATGTTCTGCAATGCAGGAGATGTGCGCAGCAGGAGATTTGCGCCGCAGGATGTGTGCGCACAGTTTTTTTATTACTTTGAGTTAATTATTATAATTTTTTTGTAAATAAATGTTTCATTTATGTGCAACGCAGGGTGTGCGCCGCAGGATGTGCGCCGCAAGAGATGTGCACCGCAGGAGATGTGCTCAGCAGGAGATGTGCACCACTTGAGATGTGCGCTGCAGGAGATGTGCACCGCAGGCAATATGCGCAGCAGGAGATGTGTGCCGCAGTTTTTTTATTAATATGATTTAATTTTAATTTTTTTGGTAAATAACTGTTTTATTTATGTGCAACGCAGGGTTCGCAACGCAGGATGTGCGCCGCAAGAGATATGCACCGCAGGAGATGTGCGCAGCAGGAGATGTGCACCGCAGGAGATGTGCGCCGCAGGAGATGTGCACCGCAGGAGAAGTGCACGCAGGACATTAGCACGCAGGAGATGTGCGCCGCAGGATGTGTGCGCACAGTTTTTTTATTAATTTGAGTTAATTATTATAATTTATTTGTAAATAAATGTTTCATTTATGTGCAACGAAGGGTGTGCGCCGCAGGATGTGCACCGCAAGAGATATGCACCGCCGGAGATGTGCACAGCAGGAGATGTGCACCGCAGGAGATGTACACCGCAGGAGATGTGCGCAGCAGGAGATGTGCACCGCAGGAGATGTGCGCCGCAGGAGATGTGCACCGCAAGAGATGTGCGCAGCAAGAGATTGGCACGCAGGAGATGTGCGCCGCAGGATTTGTGCGGAGATGTGCACCGCAGGAGATGTGCGCAGCAGGATGTGTGCGCACAGTTTTTTTATTAATTTTATTTATGTGCATCTTATGTTCTGCAATGCAGGAGATGTGCGCAGCAGGAGATTTGCGCCGCAGGATGTGTGCGCACAGTTTTTTTATTAATTTGAGTTAATTATTATAATTTTTTTGTAAATAAATGTTTCATTTATGTGCAACGCAGGGTGTGCGCCGCAGGATGTGCGCCGCAAGAGATATGCACCGGCGGAGATGTGCGCAGCAGGAGATGTGCACCGCAGGAGATGTGCAACGCAAGAGATGTGCACCGCAGGAGATGTGCGCAGCAGGAGATGTGCACCGCAGGAGATGTGTGCCGCAGAAGATGTGCGCAGCAGGAGATGTGCGTCACAGGAGATGTGCAAAGCAGGAGATGTGCGCAGCAGGAGATGTGCAGAGCAGGACATGTGCGTTGCAGGATTAGTGCGCACAGTTTTTTTATTAATTTGAGTTAATTATTATTTTTTTTTTGTAAGTAAATGTTTCATTTATGTGCACCGCAGGGTGTGCGCCGCAAGAGATGTGCACCGCCGGAAATGTGCGCAGCAGGAGATGTGCACCGCAGGAGATGTGCGCAGCAGGAGATGTGTGCCGCAGGAGATGTGCTAAGCAGGAGATGTGCACCACATGAGATGTGCGCTGCAGGAGATGTGCGCCGCAGGCGATATGCGCAGCAGGAGATGTGTGCCGCAGTTTTTTTATTAATATGATTTAATTTTAATTTTTTTTGTAAATAACTGTTTTATTTATGTGCAATGCAGGGTTCGCAACGCAGGATGTGCGCCGCAAGAGATATGCACCGCAGGAGATGTGCGCAACAGGAGATGTGCACCACAGGAGATGTGCGCAGCAGGAGATGTGCACCGCAGGAGATGTGCGCCGCAGGAGATGTGCACCGCAGGAGAAGTGCACGCAGGAGATTAGCACGCAGGAGATGTGTGCCGCAGGATGTGTGCGCACAGTTTTTTTATTAATTTGAGTTAATTATTATAATTTATTTGTAAATAAATGTTTCATTTATGTGCAACGAAGGGTGTGCGCCGCAGGATGTGCACCGCCGCCGGAGATGTGCGCTTCAGGAGATGTGCACCGCAGGAGATGTGTGCCGCAGAAGATGTGCGCAGCAGGAGATGTGCACCACAGGAGATGTGCGCAGCAGGAGATGTGCAGAGCAGGAGATGTGCGCAGCAGGAGATGTGCAGAGCAGGAGATGTGCGTTGCAGGATTAGTGCGCACAGTTTTTTTATTAATTTGAGTTAATTATTATTTTTTTTTTGTAAGTAAATGTTTCATTTATGTGCACTGCAGGGTGTGCGCCGCAAGAGATGTGCACCGCAGGAGAAGTGCACGCAGGAGATTAGCACGCAGGAGATGTGCGCCGCAGGATGTGTGCGCACAATTTTTTTAGGAATTTGAGTTAATTATTATTATTTTTTGTAAATAAATGTTTGATTTATGTGCACCGCAGGGTGTGCGACGAGGGAGGGTCACTGCAGGAGATTTGCGCAGCAGGAGATGTGCGCCACTGGAGATGTGCACCGCAGGAGATGTGCACGCAGGAGATGTGCACGCAGGAGATGTGCGCCGCAGGAGATGTGCGCCGCAGGAGATGTACATAGCAGGAGATGTGCACGCAGGAGATGTGCGCCGCAGGAGATGTGCGCAGCAGGAGATGTGCGCCGCAGGAGATGTACACCGCAGGAGATGTGCGCAGCATGAGATGTGCACCGCAGGAGATGTGTACGCAGGAGATATGCGCCGCAGGAGATGTGCGACGCAGGATGTGTGCGCACAGTTTTTTTATTAATTTGAGTTAATTATTATAATTTTTTTGTAAATAAATGTTTCATTTATGTGCAACGCAGGGTGTGCGCCGCAGGATGTGCGCCGCAGGATGTGCGCCGCAAGAGATGTGCACCGCAGGAGATGTGCGCAGCAGGAGATGTGCACTGCAGGAGATGTGCGCCGCAGGAGATGTGAGTCGCAGGAGATGTGCGCCGCAGGCGATATGCGCAGCAGGAGATGTGTGCCGCAGTTTTTTTATTAATTTGATTTTATTTTTTTATTGTTTTGTAAATAAATGTTTCATTTATGTGCAACGCAGGGTGTGCGCCGCAGGATGTGCGCCGCAAGAGATATGCACAGGCGGAGATGTGCGCAGCAGGAGATGTGCACCGCAGGAGATGTGCGCCGCAGGAGATGTGCACCGCAGGAGAAGTGCACGCAGGAGATTAGCACGCAGGAGATGTGCGCCGCAGGATGTGTGCGCACAGTTTTTTTATTAATTTGAGTTAATTATTATAATTTATTTGTAAATAAATGTTTCATTTATGTGCAACGAAGGGTGTGCGCCGCAGGATGTGCACCGCCGCCGGAGATGTGCGCTTCAGGAGATGTGCACCGCAGGAGATGTGTACGCAGGAGATATGCGCCGCAGGAGATGAGTGCCGCAGGAGATGTGCGCCGCAGGATGTGTGCGCACAGTTTTTTTAGGAATTTGAATTAATTATTATTATTTTTTGTAAATAAATGTTTCATTTATGTGCACCGCAGGGTGTGCGACGAGGGAGGGTCACTGCAGGAGATTTGCGCAGCAGGAGATGTGCGCCACTGGAGATGTGCACCGCAGGAGATGTGCACGCAGGAGATGTGCACGCAGGAGATGTGCGCCGCAGGAGATGTGCGCCGCAGGAGATGTACATAGCAGGAGATGTGCACGCAGGAGATGTGCGCCGCAGGAGATGTACAAAGCAGGAGATGTGCGCCGCAGGCGATATGCGCCACCGGAGATGTGCACCGCAGGAGATGTGCGCCGCAGGAGATCTGCACGCAGGAGATGTGCAACGCAGGAGATGTGCACAGCAGGAGATGTGCGCAGCAGGATGTGTGCACACAGTTTTTTTATTAATTTGATATAATAATATTTTTTTGTAAATAAATGTTTCATTTATGTGCACCGCAGGGTGTGCGCCGCAGGATGTGCGCCGCAAGAGATGTGCACTGCAGGAGATGTGCGGAGCAGGAGATGTGCACCGCAGGAGATGTGTGCCGCAGAAGATGTGCGCAGCAGGAGATGTGCAGAGCAGGAGATGTGCAGAGGAGGAGATGTGCGCAGCAGGAGATGTGCAGAGCAGGAGATGTGCGCTGCAGGATTAGTGCGCACAGTTTTTTTTCTTAATTTGAGTTAATTATTATTTTTTTTTGTAAGTAAATGTTTCATTTATGTGCACCGCAGGGTGTGCGCCACAAGAGATGTGCACCGCCGGAAATGTGCGCAGCAGGAGATGTGCACCGCAGGAGATGTGCGCAGCAGGAGATGTGTGCCGCAGGAGATGTGCTCAGCAGGAGATGTGCACCACTTGAGATGTGCGCTGCAGGAGATGTGCGCCGCAGGCGATATGCGCAGCAGGAGATGTGTGCCGCAAGAGATATGCACCGCAGGAGATGTGTGCAACAGGAGATGTGCACCACAGGAGATGTGCGCAGCAGGAGATGTGCACCGCAGGAGATGTGCGCCGCAGGAGATGTGCACCGCAGGAGAAGTGCACGCAGGAGATTAGCACGCAGGAGATGTGCGCCGCAGGATGTGTGCGCACAGTTTTTTTATTAATTTGAGTTAATTATTATAATTTATTTGTAAATAAATGTTTCATTTATGTGCAACGAAGTGTGTGCGCCGCAGGATGTGCACCGCCGCCGGAGATGTGCGCTTCAGGAGATATGCACCGCAGGAGATGTGTGCCGCAGAAGATGTGCGCAGCAGGAGATGTGCGTCACAGGAGATGTGCAGAGCAGGAGATGTGCGCAGCAGGAGATGTGCAGAGCAGGAGATGTGCGTTGCAGGATTAGTGCGCACAGTTTTTTTATTAATTTGAGTTAATTATTATTTTTTTTTTATAAGTAAATGTTTCATTTATGTGCACCGCAGGGTGTGCGCCGCAAGAGATGTGCACCGCCGGAAATGTGCGCAGTAGGAGATGTGCACCGCAGGAGATGTGTACGCAGGAGATATGCGCCGCAGGAGATGAGTGCCGCAGGAGATGTGCGCCGCAGGATGTGTGCGCACAGTTTTTTTAGGAATTTGAGTTAATTATTATTATTTTTTGTAAATAAATGTTTGATTTATGTGCACCGCAGGGTGTGCGACGAGGGAGGGTCACTGCAGGAGATTTGCGCAGCAGGAGATGTGCGCCACTGGAGATGTGCACCGCAGGAGATGTGCACGCAGGAGATTTGCACGCAGGAGATGTGCGCCGCAGGAGATGTGCGCCGCAGGAGATGTGCGCCGCAGGAGATGTACACCGCAGGAGATGTGCGCAGCATGAGATGTGCACCGCAGGAGATGTGTACGCAGGAGATATGCGCCGCAGGAGATGTGCGACGCAGGATGTGTGCGGAGATGTGCACCGCAGGAGATGTGCGCAGCAGGATGTGTGCGCACAGTTTTTTTATTAATTTTATTTATGTGCATCTTATGTTCTGCAATGCAGGAGATGTGCGCAGCAGGAGATTTGCGCCGCAGGATGTGTGCGCACAGTTTTTTTATTACTTTGAGTTAATTATTATAATTTTTTTGTAAATAAATGTTTCATTTATGTGCAACGCAGGGTGTGCGCCGCAGGATGTGCGCCGCAAGAGATGTGCACCGCAGGAGATGTGCTCAGCAGGAGATGTGCACCACTTGAGATGTGCGCTGCAGGAGATGTGCACCGCAGGCAATATGCGCAGCAGGAGATGTGTGCCGCAGTTTTTTTATTAATATGATTTAATTTTAATTTTTTTTGTAAATAACTGTTTTATTTATGTGCAACGCAGGGTTCGCAACGCAGGATGTGCGCCGCAAGAGATATGCACCGCAGGAGATGTGTGCAACAGGAGATGTGCACCACAGGAGATGTGCGCAGCAGGAGATGTGCACCGCAGGAGATGTGCGCCGCAGGAGATGTGCACCGCAGGAGAAGTGCACGCAGGACATTAGCACGCAGGAGATGTGCGCCGCAGGATGTGTGCGCACAGTTTTTTTATTAATTTGAGTTAATTATTATAATTTATTTGTAAATAAATGTTTCATTTATGTGCAACGAAGGGTGTGCGCCGCAGGATGTGCACCGCAAGAGATATGCACCGCCGGAGATGTGCACAGCAGGAGATGTGCACCGCAGGAGATGTACACCGCAGGAGATGTGCGCAGCAGGAGATGTGCACCGCAGGAGATGTGTACGCAGGAGATATGCGCCGCAGGAGAGGAGTGCCGCAGGAGATGTGCGCCGCAGGATGTGTGCGGAGATGTGCACCGCAGGAGTTGTGCGCAGCAGGAGATGTGCACCGCAGGAGATGTGCGCCGCAGGAGATGTGCACCGCAAGAGATGTGCGCAGCAAGAGATTGGCACGCAGGAGATGTGCGCCGCAGGATGTGTGCGGAGATGTGCACCGCAGGAGATGTGCGCAGCAGGATGTGTGCGCACAGTTTTTTTATTAATTTTATTTATGTGCATCTTATGTTCTGCAATGCAGGAGATGTGCGCAGCAGGAGATTTGCGCCGCAGGATGTGTGCGCACAGTTTTTTTATTAATTTGAGCTAATTATTATAATTTTTTGGTAAATAAATGTTTCATTAATGTGCAACGCAGGGTGTGCGCCGCAGGATGTGCGCCGCAAGAGATATGCACCGGCGGAGATGTGCGCAGCAGGAGATGTGCACCGCAGGAGATGTGCGCAACAGGAGATGTGCACCACAGGAGATGTGCGCAGCAGGAGATGTGCACCGCAGGAGATGTGCGCCGCAGGAGATGTGCACCGCAGGAGAAGTGCATGCAGGAGATTAGCACGCAGGAGATGTGCGCCGCAGGATGTGTGCGCACAGTTTTTTTATTAATTTGAGTTAATTATTATAATTTATTTGTAAATAAATGTTTCATTTATGTGCAACGAAGGGTGTGCGCCGCAGGATGTGCACCGCCGCCGGAGATGTGCGCTTCAGGAGATGTGCACCGCAGGAGATGTGTGCCGCAGAAGATGTGCGCAGCAGGAGATGTGCGTCACAGGAGATGTGCAGAGCAGGAGATGTGCGCAGCAGGAGATGTGCAGAGCAGGAGATGTGCGTTGCAGGATTAGTGCGCACAGTTTTTTTATTAATTTGAGTTAATTATTATTTTTTTTTTGTAAGTAAATGTTTCATTTATGTGCACTGCAGGGTGTGCGCCGCAAGAGATGTGCACCGCCGGAAATGTGCGCAGTAGGAGATGTGCACCGCAGGAGATGTGTACGCAGGAGATATGCGCCGCAGGAGATGAGTGCCGCAGGAGATGTGCGCCGCAGGATGTGTGCGCACAATTTTTTTAGGAATTTGAGTTAATTATTATTATTTTTTGTAAATAAATGTTTGATTTATGTGCACCGCAGGGTGTGCGACGAGGGAGGGTCACTGCAGGAGATTTGCGCAGCAGGAGATGTGCGCCACTGGAGATGTGCACCGCAGGAGATGTGCACGCAGGAGATGTGCACGCAGGAGATGTGCGCCGCAGGAGATGTGCGCCGCAGGAGATGTACATAGCAGGAGATGTGCACGCAGGAGATGTGCGCCGCAGGAGATGTGCGCAGCAGGAGATGTGCGCCGCAGGAGATGTACACCGCAGGAGATGTGCGCAGCATGAGATGTGCACCGCAGGAGATGTGTACGCAGGAGATATGCGCCGCAGGAGATGTGCGACGCAGGATGTGTGCGCACAGTTTTTTTATTAATTTGAGTTAATTATTATAATTTTTTTGTAAATAAATGTTTCATTTATGTGCAACGCAGGGTGTGCGCCGCAGGATGTGCGCCGCAGGATGTGCGCCGCAAGAGATGTGCACCGCAGGAGATGTGCGCAGCAGGAGATGTGCACTGCAGGAGATGTGCGCCGCAGGAGATGTGAGTCGCAGGAGATGTGCGCCGCAGGCGATATGCGCAGCAGGAGATGTGTGCCGCAGTTTTTTTATTAATTTGATTTTATTTTTTTATTGTTTTGTAAATAAATGTTTCATTTATGTGCAACGCAGGGTGTGCGCCGCAGGATGTGCGCCGCAAGAGATATGCACAGGCGGAGATGTGTGCAGCAGGAGATGTGCACCGCAGGAGATGTGCGCCGCAGGAGATGTGCACCGCAGGAGAAGTGCACGCAGGAGATTAGCACGCAGGAGATGTGCGCCGCAGGATGTGTGCGCACAGTTTTTTTATTAATTTGAGTTAATTATTATAATTTATTTGTAAATAAATGTTTCATTTATGTGCAACGAAGGGTGTGCGCCGCAGGATGTGCACCGCCGCCGGAGATGTGCGCTTCAGGAGATGTGCACCGCAGGAGATGTGTACGCAGGAGATATGCGCCGCAGGAGATGAGTGCCGCAGGAGATGTGCGCCGCAGGATGTGTGCGCACAGTTTTTTTAGGAATTTGAATTAATTATTATTATTTTTTGTAAATAAATGTTTCATTTATGTGCACCGCAGGGTTTGCGACGAGGGAGGGTCACTGCAGGAGATTTGCGCAGCAGGAGATGTGCGCCACTGGAGATGTGCACCGCAGGAGATGTGCACGCAGGAGATGTGCACGCAGGAGATGTGCGCCGCAGGAGATGTGCGCCGCAGGAGATGTACATAGCAGGAGATGTGCACGCAGGAGATGTGCGCCGCAGGAGATGTACAAAGCAGGAGATGTGCGCCGCAGGCGATATGCGCCACCGGAGATGTGCACCGCAGGAGATGTGCGCCGCAGGAGATCTGCACGCAGGAGATGTGCAACGCAGGAGATGTGCACAGCAGGAGATGTGCGCAGCAGGATGTGTGCACACAGTTTTTTTATTAATTTGATATAATAATATTTTTTTGTAAATAAATGTTTCATTTATGTGCACCGCAGGGTGTGCGCCGCAGGATGTGCGCCGCAAGAGATGTGCACTGCAGGAGATGTGCGGAGCAGGAGATGTGCACCGCAGGAGATGTGTGCCGCAGAAGATGTGCGCAGCAGGAGATGTGCAGAGCAGGAGATGTGCAGAGGAGGAGATGTGCGCAGCAGGAGATGTGCAGAGCAGGAGATGTGCGCTGCAGGATTAGTGCGCACAGTTTTTTTTCTTAATTTGAGTTAATTATTATTTTTTTTTGTAAGTAAATGTTTCATTTATGTGCACCGCAGGGTGTGCGCCACAAGAGATGTGCACCGCCGGAAATGTGCGCAGCAGGAGATGTGCACCGCAGGAGATGTGCGCAGCAGGAGATGTGTGCCGCAGGAGATGTGCTCAGCAGGAGATGTGCACCACTTGAGATGTGCGCTGCAGGAGATGTGCGCCGCAGGCGATATGCGCAGCAGGAGATGTGTGCCGCAAGAGATATGCACCGCAGGAGATGTGTGCAACAGGAGATGTGCACCACAGGAGATGTGCGCAGCAGGAGATGTGCACCGCAGGAGATGTGCGCCGCAGGAGATGTGCACCGCAGGAGAAGTGCACGCAGGAGATTAGCACGCAGGAGATGTGCGCCGCAGGATGTGTGCGCACAGTTTTTTTATTAATTTGAGTTAATTATTATAATTTATTTGTAAATAAATGTTTCATTTATGTGCAACGAAGTGTGTGCGCCGCAGGATGTGCACCGCCGCCGGAGATGTGCGCTTCAGGAGATATGCACCGCAGGAGATGTGTGCCGCAGAAGATGTGCGCAGCAGGAGATGTGCGTCACAGGAGATGTGCAGAGCAGGAGATGTGCGCAGCAGGAGATGTGCAGAGCAGGAGATGTGCGTTGCAGGATTAGTGCGCACAGTTTTTTTATTAATTTGAGTTAATTATTATTTTTTTTTTGTAAGTAAATGTTTCATTTATGTGCACCGCAGGGTGTGCGCCGCAAGAGATGTGCACCGCCGGAAATGTGCGCAGTAGGAGATGTGCACCGCAGGAGATGTGTACGCAGGAGATATGCGCCGCAGGAGATGAGTGCCGCACGAGATGTGCGCCGCAGGATGTGTGCGCACAGTTTTTTTAGGAATTTGAGTTAATTATTATTATTTTTTGTAAATAAATGTTTGATTTATGTGCACCGCAGGGTGTGCGACGAGGGAGGGTCACTGCAGGAGATTTGCGCAGCAGGAGATGTGCGCCACTGGAGATGTGCACCGCAGGAGATGTGCACGCAGGAGATGTGCACGCAGGAGATGTGCGCCGCAGGAGATGTGCGCCGCAGGAGATGTACATAGCAGGAGATTTGCACGCAGGAGATGTGCGCCGCAGGAGATGTGCGCAGCAGGAGATGTGCGCCGCAGGAGATGTACACCGCAGGAGATGTGCGCAGCATGAGATGTGCACCGCAGGAGATGTGTACGCAGGAGATATGCGCCGCAGGAGATGTGCGACGCAGGATGTGTGCGGAGATGTGCACCGCAGGAGATGTGCGCAGCAGGATGTGTGCGCACAGTTTTTTTATTAATTTTATTTATGTGCATCTTATGTTCTGCAATGCAGGAGATGTGCGCAGCAGGAGATTTGCGCCGCAGGATGTGTGCGCACAGTTTTTTTATTACTTTGAGTTAATTATTATAATTTTTTTGTAAATAAATGTTTCATTTATGTGCAACGCAGGGTGTGCGCCGCAGGATGTGCGCCGCAAGAGATGTGCACCGCAGGAGATGTGCTCAGCAGGAGATGTGCACCACTTGAGATGTGCGCTGCAGGAGATGTGCACCGCAGGCAATATGCGCAGCAGGAGATGTGTGCCGCAGTTTTTTTATTAATATGATTTAATTTTAATTTTTTTTGTAAATAACTGTTTTATTTATGTGCAACGCAGGGTTCGCAACGCAGGATGTGCGCCGCAAGAGATATGCACCGCAGGAGATGTGTGCAACAGGAGATGTGCACCACAGGAGATGTGCGCAGCAGGAGATGTGCACCGCAGGAGATGTGCGCCGCAGGAGATGTGCACCGCAGGAGAAGTGCACGCAGGACATTAGCACGCAGGAGATGTGCGCCGCAGGATGTGTGCGCACAGTTTTTTTATTAATTTGAGTTAATTATTATAATTTATTTGTAAATAAATGTTTCATTTATGTGCAACGAAGGGTGTGCGCCGCAGGATGTGCACCGCAAGAGATATGCACCGCCGGAGATGTGCACAGCAGGAGATGTGCACCGCAGGAGATGTACACCGCAGGAGATGTGCGCAGCAGGAGATGTGCACCGCAGGAGATGTGTACGCAGGAGATATGCGCCGCAGGAGATGAGTGCCGCAGGAGATGTGCGCCGCAGGATGTGTGCGGAGATGTGCACCGCAGGAGTTGTGCGCAGCAGGAGATGTGCACCGCAGGAGATGTGCGCCGCAGGAGATGTGCACCGCAAGAGATGTGCGCAGCAAGAGATTGGCACGCAGGAGATGTGCGCCGCAGGATGTGTGCGGAGATGTGCACCGCAGGAGATGTGCGCAGCAGGATGTGTGCGCACAGTTTTTTTATTAATTTTATTTATGTGCATCTTATGTTCTGCAATGCAGGAGATGTGCGCAGCAGGAGATTTGCGCCGCAGGATGTGTGCGCACAGTTTTTTTATTAATTTGAGTTAATTATTATAATTTTTTGGTAAATAAATGTTTCATTAATGTGCAACGCAGGGTGTGCGCCGCAGGATGTGCGCCGCAAGAGATATGCACCGGCGGAGATGTGCGCAGCAGGAGATGTGCACCGCAGGAGATGTGCAACGCAAGAGATGTGCACCGCAGGAGATGTGCGCAGCAGGAGATGTGCACCGCAGGAGATGTGTGCCGCAGAAGATGTGCGCAGCAGGAGATGTGCGTCACAGGAGATGTGCAGAGCAGGAGATGTGCGCAGCAGGAGATGTGCAGAGCAGGACATGTGCGTTGCAGGATTAGTGCGCACAGTTTTTTTATTAATTTGAGTTAATTATTATTTTTTTTTTGTAAGTAAATGTTTCATTTATGTGCACCGCAGGGTGTGCGCCGCAAGAGATGTGCACCGCCGGAAATGTGCGCAGCAGGAGTTGTGCGCCGCAGGCGATATGCGCAGCAGGAGATGTGTGCCGCAGTTTTTTTATTAATATGATTTAATTTTAATTTTTTTTGTAAATAAATTTTTTTTTTGTAAGTAAATGTTTCATTTATGTGCACCGCGGGGTGTGCGCCGCAAGAGATGTGCACCGCCGGAAATGTGCGCAGCAGGAGATGTGCACCGCAGGAGATGTGCGCAGCAGGAGATGTGTGCCGCAGGAGATGTGCTAAGCAGGAGATGTGCACCACATGAGATGTGCGCTGCAGGAGTTGTGCGCCGCAGGCGATATGCGCAGCAGGAGATGTGTGCCGCAGTTTTTTTATTAATATGATTTAATTTTAATTTTTTTTGTAAATAACTGTTTTATTTATGTGCAATGCAGGGTTCGCAACGCAGGATGTGCGCCGCAAGAGATATGCACCGCAGGAGATGTGCACCACTTGAGATGTGCGCTGCAGGAGATGTGCGCCGCAGGCGATATGCGCAGCAGGAGATGTGTGCCGCAAGAGATATGCACCGCAGGAGATGTGTGCAACAGGAGATGTGCACCACAGGAGATGTGCGCAGCAGGAGATGTGCACCGCAGGAGATGTGCGCCGCAGGAGATGTGCACCGCAGGAGAAGTGCACGCAGGAGATTAGCACGCAGGAGATGTGCGCCGCAGGATGTGTGCGCACAGTTTTTTTATTAATTTGAGTTAATTATTATAATTTATTTGTAAATAAATGTTTCATTTATGTGCAACGAAGGGTGTGCGCCGCAGGATGTGCACCGCCGCCGGAGATGTGCGCTTCAGGAGATGTGCACCGCAGGAGATGTGTACGCAGGAGATATGCGCCGCAGGAGATGAGTGCCGCAGGAGATGTGCGCCGCAGGATGTGTGCGCACAGTTTTTTTAGGAATTTGAATTAATTATTATTATTTTTTGTAAATAAATGTTTCATTTATGTGCACCGCAGGGTGTGCGACGAGGGAGGGTCACTGCAGGAGATTTGCGCAGCAGGAGATGTGCGCCACTGGAGATGTGCACCGCAGGAGATGTGCACGCAGGAGATGTGCACGCAGGAGATGTGCGCCGCAGGAGATGTGCGCCGCAGGAGATGTACATAGCAGGAGATGTGCACGCAGGAGATGTGCGCCGCAGGAGATGTACAAAGCAGGAGATGTGCGCCGCAGGCGATATGCGCCACCGGAGATGTGCACCGCAGGAGATGTGCGCCGCAGGAGATCTGCACGCAGGAGATGTGCAACGCAGGAGATGTGCACAGCAGGAGATGTGCGCAGCAGGATGTGTGCACACAGTTTTTTTATTAATTTGATATAATAATATTTTTTTGTAAATAAATGTTTCATTTATGTGCACCGCAGGGTGTGCGCCGCAGGATGTGCGCCGCAAGAGATGTGCACTGCAGGAGATGTGCGGAGCAGGAGATGTGCACCGCAGGAGATGTGTGCCGCAGAAGATGTGCGCAGCAGGAGATGTGCAGAGCAGGAGATGTGCAGAGGAGGAGATGTGCGCAGCAGGAGATGTGCAGAGCAGGAGATGTGCGCTGCAGGATTAGTGCGCACAGTTTTTTTTCTTAATTTGAGTTAATTATTATTTTTTTTTGTAAGTAAATGTTTCATTTATGTGCACCGCAGGGTGTGCGCCACAAGAGATGTGCACCGCCGGAAATGTGCGCAGCAGGAGATGTGCACCGCAGGAGATGTGCGCAGCAGGAGATGTGTGCCGCAGGAGATGTGCTCAGCAGGAGATGTGCACCACTTGAGATGTGCGCTGCAGGAGATGTGCGCCGCAGGCGATATGCGCAGCAGGAGATGTGTGCCGCAAGAGATATGCACCGCAGGAGATGTGTGCAACAGGAGATGTGCACCACAGGAGATGTGCGCAGCAGGAGATGTGCACCGCAGGAGATGTGCGCCGCAGGAGATGTGCACCGCAGGAGAAGTGCACGCAGGAGATTAGCACGCAGGAGATGTGCGCCGCAGGATGTGTGCGCACAGTTTTTTTATTAATTTGAGTTAATTATTATAATTTATTTGTAAATAAATGTTTCATTTATGTGCAACGAAGTGTGTGCGCCGCAGGATGTGCACCGCCGCCGGAGATGTGCGCTTCAGGAGATATGCACCGCAGGAGATGTGTGCCGCAGAAGATGTGCGCAGCAGGAGATGTGCGTCACAGGAGATGTGCAGAGCAGGAGATGTGCGCAGCAGGAGATGTGCAGAGCAGGAGATGTGCGTTGCAGGATTAGTGCGCACAGTTTTTTTATTAATTTGAGTTAATTATTATTTTTTTTTTATAAGTAAATGTTTCATTTATGTGCACCGCAGGGTGTGCGCCGCAAGAGATGTGCACCGCCGGAAATGTGCGCAGTAGGAGATGTGCACCGCAGGAGATGTGTACGCAGGAGATATGCGCCGCAGGAGATGAGTGCCGCAGGAGATGTGCGCCGCAGGATGTGTGCGCACAGTTTTTTTAGGAATTTGAGTTAATTATTATTATTTTTTGTAAATAAATGTTTGATTTATGTGCACCGCAGGGTGTGCGACGAGGGAGGGTCACTGCAGGAGATTTGCGCAGCAGGAGATGTGCGCCACTGGAGATGTGCACCGCAGGAGATGTGCACGCAGGAGATTTGCACGCAGGAGATGTGCGCCGCAGGAGATGTGCGCCGCAGGAGATCTGCACGCAGGAGATGTGCAACGCAGGAGATGTGCACAGCAGGAGATGTGCGCAGCAGGATGTGTGCACACAGTTTTTTTATTAATTTGATATAATAATATTTTTTTGTAAATAAATGTTTCATTTATGTGCACCGCAGGGTGTGCGCCGCAGGATGTGCGCCGCAAGAGATGTGCACTGCAGGAGATGTGCGGAGCAGGAGATGTGCACCGCAGGAGATGTGTGCCGCAGAAGATGTGCGCAGCAGGAGATGTGCAGAGCAGGAGATGTGCAGAGGAGGAGATGTGCGCAGCAGGAGATGTGCAGAGCAGGAGATGTGCGCTGCAGGATTAGTGCGCACAGTTTTTTTTCTTAATTTGAGTTAATTATTATTTTTTTTTGTAAGTAAATGTTTCATTTATGTGCACCGCAGGGTGTGCGCCACAAGAGATGTGCACCGCCGGAAATGTGCGCAGCAGGAGATGTGCACCGCAGGAGATGTGCGCAGCAGGAGATGTGTGCCGCAGGAGATGTGCTCAGCAGGAGATGTGCACCACTTGAGATGTGCGCTGCAGGAGATGTGCGCCGCAGGCGATATGCGCAGCAGGAGATGTGTGCCGCAAGAGATATGCACCGCAGGAGATGTGTGCAACAGGAGATGTGCACCACAGGAGATGTGCGCAGCAGGAGATGTGCACCGCAGGAGATGTGCGCCGCAGGAGATGTGCACCGCAGGAGAAGTGCACGCAGGAGATTAGCACGCAGGAGATGTGCGCCGCAGGATGTGTGCGCACAGTTTTTTTATTAATTTGAGTTAATTATTATAATTTATTTGTAAATAAATGTTTCATTTATGTGCAACGAAGTGTGTGCGCCGCAGGATGTGCACCGCCGCCGGAGATGTGCGCTTCAGGAGATATGCACCGCAGGAGATGTGTGCCGCAGAAGATGTGCGCAGCAGGAGATGTGCGTCACAGGAGATGTGCAGAGCAGGAGATGTGCGCAGCAGGAGATGTGCAGAGCAGGAGATGTGCGTTGCAGGATTAGTGCGCACAGTTTTTTTATTAATTTGAGTTAATTATTATTTTTTTTTTATAAGTAAATGTTTCATTTATGTGCACCGCAGGGTGTGCGCCGCAAGAGATGTGCACCGCCGGAAATGTGCGCAGTAGGAGATGTGCACCGCAGGAGATGTGTACGCAGGAGATATGCGCCGCAGGAGATGAGTGCCGCAGGAGATGTGCGCCGCAGGATGTGTGCGCACAGTTTTTTTAGGAATTTGAGTTAATTATTATTATTTTTTGTAAATAAATGTTTGATTTATGTGCACCGCAGGGTGTGCGACGAGGGAGGGTCACTGCAGGAGATTTGCGCAGCAGGAGATGTGCGCCACTGGAGATGTGCACCGCAGGAGATGTGCACGCAGGAGATTTGCACGCAGGAGATGTGCGCCGCAGGAGATGTGCGCCGCAGGAGATGTGCGCCGCAGGAGATGTACACCGCAGGAGATGTGCGCAGCATGAGATGTGCACCGCAGGAGATGTGTACGCAGGAGATATGCGCCGCAGGAGATGTGCGACGCAGGATGTGTGCGGAGATGTGCACCGCAGGAGATGTGCGCAGCAGGATGTGTGCGCACAGTTTTTTTATTAATTTTATTTATGTGCATCTTATGTTCTGCAATGCAGGAGATGTGCGCAGCAGGAGATTTGCGCCGCAGGATGTGTGCGCACAGTTTTTTTATTACTTTGAGTTAATTATTATAATTTTTTTGTAAATAAATGTTTCATTTATGTGCAACGCAGGGTGTGCGCCGCAGGATGTGCGCCGCAAGAGATGTGCACCGCAGGAGATGTGCTCAGCAGGAGATGTGCACCACTTGAGATGTGCGCTGCAGGAGATGTGCACCGCAGGCAATATGCGCAGCAGGAGATGTGTGCCGCAGTTTTTTTATTAATATGATTTAATTTTAATTTTTTTTGTAAATAACTGTTTTATTTATGTGCAACGCAGGGTTCGCAACGCAGGATGTGCGCCGCAAGAGATATGCACCGCAGGAGATGTGTGCAACAGGAGATGTGCACCACAGGAGATGTGCGCAGCAGGAGATGTGCACCGCAGGAGATGTGCGCCGCAGGAGATGTGCACCGCAGGAGAAGTGCACGCAGGACATTAGCACGCAGGAGATGTGCGCCGCAGGATCTGTGCGCACAGTTTTTTTATTAATTTGAGTTAATTATTATAATTTATTTGTAAATAAATGTTTCATTTATGTGCAACGAAGGGTGTGCGCCGCAGGATGTGCACCGCAAGAGATATGCACCGCCGGAGATGTGCACAGCAGGAGATGTGCACCGCAGGAGATGTACACCGCAGGAGATGTGCGCAGCAGGAGATGTGCACCGCAGGAGATGTGTACGCAGGAGATATGCGCCGCAGGAGATGAGTGCCGCAGGAGATGTGCGCCGCAGGATGTGTGCGGAGATGTGCACCGCAGGAGTTGTGCGCAGCAGGAGATGTGCACCGCAGGAGATGTGCGCCGCAGGAGATGTGCACCGCAAGAGATGTGCGCAGCAAGAGATTGGCACGCAGGAGATGTGCGCCGCAGGATGTGTGCGGAGATGTGCACCGCAGGAGATGTGCGCAGCAGGATGTGTGCGCACAGTTTTTTTATTAATTTTATTTATGTGCATCTTATGTTCTGCAATGCAGGAGATGTGCGCAGCAGGAGATTTGCGCCGCAGGATGTGTGCGCACAGTTTTTTTATTAATTTGAGTTAATTATTATAATTTTTTGGTAAATAAATGTTTCATTAATGTGCAACGCAGGGTGTGCGCCGCAGGATGTGCGCCGCAAGAGATATGCACCGGCGGAGATGTGCGCAGCAGGAGATGTGCACCGCAGGAGATGTGCGCAACAGGAGATGTGCACCACAGGAGATGTGCGCAGCAGGAGATGTGCACCGCAGGAGATGTGCGCCGCAGGAGATGTGCACCGCAGGAGAAGTGCATGCAGGAGATTAGCACGCAGGAGATGTGCGCCGCAGGATGTGTGCGCACAGTTTTTTTATTAATTTGAGTTAATTATTATAATTTATTTGTAAATAAATGTTTCATTTATGTGCAACGAAGGGTGTGCGCCGCAGGATGTGCACCGCCGCCGGAGATGTGCGCTTCAGGAGATGTGCACCGCAGGAGATGTGTGCCGCAGAAGATGTGCGCAGCAGGAGATGTGCGTCACAGGAGATGTGCAGAGCAGGAGATGTGCGCAGCAGGAGATGTGCAGAGCAGGAGATGTGCGTTGCAGGATTAGTGCGCACAGTTTTTTTATTAATTTGAGTTAATTATTATTTTTTTTTTGTAAGTAAATGTTTCATTTATGTGCACTGCAGGGTGTGCGCCGCAAGAGATGTGCACCGCCGGAAATGTGCGCAGTAGGAGATGTGCACCGCAGGAGATGTGTACGCAGGAGATATGCGCCGCAGGAGATGAGTGCCGCAGGAGATGTGCGCCGCAGGATGTGTGCGCACAATTTTTTTAGGAATTTGAGTTAATTATTATTATTTTTTGTAAATAAATGTTTGATTTATGTGCACCGCAGGGTGTGCGACGAGGGAGGGTCACTGCAGGAGATTTGCGCAGCAGGAGATGTGCGCCACTGGAGATGTGCACCGCAGGAGATGTGCACGCAGGAGATGTGCACGCAGGAGATGTGCGCCGCAGGAGATGTGCGCCGCAGGAGATGTACATAGCAGGAGATGTGCACGCAGGAGATGTGCGCCGCAGGAGATGTGCGCAGCAGGAGATGTGCGCCGCAGGAGATGTACACCGCAGGAGATGTGCGCAGCATGAGATGTGCACCGCAGGAGATGTGTACGCAGGAGATATGCGCCGCAGGAGATGTGCGACGCAGGATGTGTGCGCACAGTTTTTTTATTAATTTGAGTTAATTATTATAATTTTTTTGTAAATAAATGTTTCATTTATGTGCAACGCAGGGTGTGCGCCGCAGGATGTGCGCCGCAGGATGTGCGCCGCAAGAGATGTGCACCGCAGGAGATGTGCGCAGCAGGAGATGTGCACTGCAGGAGATGTGCGCCGCAGGAGATGTGAGTCGCAGGAGATGTGCGCCGCAGGCGATATGCGCAGCAGGAGATGTGTGCCGCAGTTTTTTTATTAATTTGATTTTATTTTTTTATTGTTTTGTAAATAAATGTTTCATTTATGTGCAACGCAGGGTGTGCGCCGCAGGATGTGCGCCGCAAGAGATATGCACAGGCGGAGATGTGTGCAGCAGGAGATGTGCACCGCAGGAGATGTGCGCCGCAGGAGATGTGCACCGCAGGAGAAGTGCACGCAGGAGATTAGCACGCAGGAGATGTGCGCCGCAGGATGTGTGCGCACAGTTTTTTTATTAATTTGAGTTAATTATTATAATTTATTTGTAAATAAATGTTTCATTTATGTGCAACGAAGGGTGTGCGCCGCAGGATGTGCACCGCCGCCGGAGATGTGCGCTTCAGGAGATGTGCACCGCAGGAGATGTGTACGCAGGAGATATGCGCCGCAGGAGATGAGTGCCGCAGGAGATGTGCGCCGCAGGATGTGTGCGCACAGTTTTTTTAGGAATTTGAATTAATTATTATTATTTTTTGTAAATAAATGTTTCATTTATGTGCACCGCAGGGTTTGCGACGAGGGAGGGTCACTGCAGGAGATTTGCGCAGCAGGAGATGTGCGCCACTGGAGATGTGCACCGCAGGAGATGTGCACGCAGGAGATGTGCACGCAGGAGATGTGCGCCGCAGGAGATGTGCGCCGCAGGAGATGTACATAGCAGGAGATGTGCACGCAGGAGATGTGCGCCGCAGGAGATGTACAAAGCAGGAGATGTGCGCCGCAGGCGATATGCGCCACCGGAGATGTGCACCGCAGGAGATGTGCGCCGCAGGAGATCTGCACGCAGGAGATGTGCAACGCAGGAGATGTGCACAGCAGGAGATGTGCGCAGCAGGATGTGTGCACACAGTTTTTTTATTAATTTGATATAATAATATTTTTTTGTAAATAAATGTTTCATTTATGTGCACCGCAGGGTGTGCGCCGCAGGATGTGCGCCGCAAGAGATGTGCACTGCAGGAGATGTGCGGAGCAGGAGATGTGCACCGCAGGAGATGTGTGCCGCAGAAGATGTGCGCAGCAGGAGATGTGCAGAGCAGGAGATGTGCAGAGGAGGAGATGTGCGCAGCAGGAGATGTGCAGAGCAGGAGATGTGCGCTGCAGGATTAGTGCGCACAGTTTTTTTTCTTAATTTGAGTTAATTATTATTTTTTTTTGTAAGTAAATGTTTCATTTATGTGCACCGCAGGGTGTGCGCCACAAGAGATGTGCACCGCCGGAAATGTGCGCAGCAGGAGATGTGCACCGCAGGAGATGTGCGCAGCAGGAGATGTGTGCCGCAGGAGATGTGCTCAGCAGGAGATGTGCACCACTTGAGATGTGCGCTGCAGGAGATGTGCGCCGCAGGCGATATGCGCAGCAGGAGATGTGTGCCGCAAGAGATATGCACCGCAGGAGATGTGTGCAACAGGAGATGTGCACCACAGGAGATGTGCGCAGCAGGAGATGTGCACCGCAGGAGATGTGCGCCGCAGGAGATGTGCACCGCAGGAGAAGTGCACGCAGGAGATTAGCACGCAGGAGATGTGCGCCGCAGGATGTGTGCGCACAGTTTTTTTATTAATTTGAGTTAATTATTATAATTTATTTGTAAATAAATGTTTCATTTATGTGCAACGAAGTGTGTGCGCCGCAGGATGTGCACCGCCGCCGGAGATGTGCGCTTCAGGAGATATGCACCGCAGGAGATGTGTGCCGCAGAAGATGTGCGCAGCAGGAGATGTGCGTCACAGGAGATGTGCAGAGCAGGAGATGTGCGCAGCAGGAGATGTGCAGAGCAGGAGATGTGCGTTGCAGGATTAGTGCGCACAGTTTTTTTATTAATTTGAGTTAATTATTATTTTTTTTTTGTAAGTAAATGTTTCATTTATGTGCACCGCAGGGTGTGCGCCGCAAGAGATGTGCACCGCCGGAAATGTGCGCAGTAGGAGATGTGCACCGCAGGAGATGTGTACGCAGGAGATATGCGCCGCAGGAGATGAGTGCCGCACGAGATGTGCGCCGCAGGATGTGTGCGCACAGTTTTTTTAGGAATTTGAGTTAATTATTATTATTTTTTGTAAATAAATGTTTGATTTATGTGCACCGCAGGGTGTGCGACGAGGGAGGGTCACTGCAGGAGATTTGCGCAGCAGGAGATGTGCGCCACTGGAGATGTGCACCGCAGGAGATGTGCACGCAGGAGATGTGCACGCAGGAGATGTGCGCCGCAGGAGATGTGCGCCGCAGGAGATGTACATAGCAGGAGATTTGCACGCAGGAGATGTGCGCCGCAGGAGATGTGCGCAGCAGGAGATGTGCGCCGCAGGAGATGTACACCGCAGGAGATGTGCGCAGCATGAGATGTGCACCGCAGGAGATGTGTACGCAGGAGATATGCGCCGCAGGAGATGTGCGACGCAGGATGTGTGCGGAGATGTGCACCGCAGGAGATGTGCGCAGCAGGATGTGTGCGCACAGTTTTTTTATTAATTTTATTTATGTGCATCTTATGTTCTGCAATGCAGGAGATGTGCGCAGCAGGAGATTTGCGCCGCAGGATGTGTGCGCACAGTTTTTTTATTACTTTGAGTTAATTATTATAATTTTTTTGTAAATAAATGTTTCATTTATGTGCAACGCAGGGTGTGCGCCGCAGGATGTGCGCCGCAAGAGATGTGCACCGCAGGAGATGTGCTCAGCAGGAGATGTGCACCACTTGAGATGTGCGCTGCAGGAGATGTGCACCGCAGGCAATATGCGCAGCAGGAGATGTGTGCCGCAGTTTTTTTATTAATATGATTTAATTTTAATTTTTTTTGTAAATAACTGTTTTATTTATGTGCAACGCAGGGTTCGCAACGCAGGATGTGCGCCGCAAGAGATATGCACCGCAGGAGATGTGTGCAACAGGAGATGTGCACCACAGGAGATGTGCGCAGCAGGAGATGTGCACCGCAGGAGATGTGCGCCGCAGGAGATGTGCACCGCAGGAGAAGTGCACGCAGGACATTAGCACGCAGGAGATGTGCGCCGCAGGATGTGTGCGCACAGTTTTTTTATTAATTTGAGTTAATTATTATAATTTATTTGTAAATAAATGTTTCATTTATGTGCAACGAAGGGTGTGCGCCGCAGGATGTGCACCGCAAGAGATATGCACCGCCGGAGATGTGCACAGCAGGAGATGTGCACCGCAGGAGATGTACACCGCAGGAGATGTGCGCAGCAGGAGATGTGCACCGCAGGAGATGTGTACGCAGGAGATATGCGCCGCAGGAGATGAGTGCCGCAGGAGATGTGCGCCGCAGGATGTGTGCGGAGATGTGCACCGCAGGAGTTGTGCGCAGCAGGAGATGTGCACCGCAGGAGATGTGCGCCGCAGGAGATGTGCACCGCAAGAGATGTGCGCAGCAAGAGATTGGCACGCAGGAGATGTGCGCCACAGGATGTGTGCGGAGATGTGCACCGCAGGAGATGTGCGCAGCAGGATGTGTGCGCACAGTTTTTTTATTAATTTTATTTATGTGCATCTTATGTTCTGCAATGCAGGAGATGTGCGCAGCAGGAGATTTGCGCCGCAGGATGTGTGCGCACAGTTTTTTTATTAATTTGAGTTAATTATTATAATTTTTTGGTAAATAAATGTTTCATTAATGTGCAACGCAGGGTGTGCGCCGCAGGATGTGCGCCGCAAGAGATATGCACCGGCGGAGATGTGCGCAGCAGGAGATGTGCACCGCAGGAGATGTGCAACGCAAGAGATGTGCACCGCAGGAGATGTGCGCAGCAGGAGATGTGCACCGCAGGAGATGTGTGCCGCAGAAGATGTGCGCAGCAGGAGATGTGCGTCACAGGAGATGTGCAGAGCAGGAGATGTGCGCAGCAGGAGATGTGCAGAGCAGGACATGTGCGTTGCAGGATTAGTGCGCACAGTTTTTTTATTAATTTGAGTTAATTATTATTTTTTTTTTGTAAGTAAATGTTTCATTTATGTGCACCGCAGGGTGTGCGCCGCAAGAGATGTGCACCGCCGGAAATGTGCGCAGCAGGAGTTGTGCGCCGCAGGCGATATGCGCAGCAGGAGATGTGTGCCGCAGTTTTTTTATTAATATGATTTAATTTTAATTTTTTTTGTAAATAAATTTTTTTTTTGTAAGTAAATGTTTCATTTATGTGCACCGCGGGGTGTGCGCCGCAAGAGATGTGCACCGCCGGAAATGTGCGCAGCAGGAGATGTGCACCGCAGGAGATGTGCGCAGCAGGAGATGTGTGCCGCAGGAGATGTGCTAAGCAGGAGATGTGCACCACATGAGATGTGCGCTGCAGGAGTTGTGCGCCGCAGGCGATATGCGCAGCAGGAGATGTGTGCCGCAGTTTTTTTATTAATATGATTTAATTTTAATTTTTTTTGTAAATAACTGTTTTATTTATGTGCAATGCAGGGTTCGCAACGCAGGATGTGCGCCGCAAGAGATATGCACCGCAGGAGATGTGCACCACTTGAGATGTGCGCTGCAGGAGATGTGCGCCGCAGGCGATATGCGCAGCAGGAGATGTGTGCCGCAAGAGATATGCACCGCAGGAGATGTGTGCAACAGGAGATGTGCACCACAGGAGATGTGCGCAGCAGGAGATGTGCACCGCAGGAGATGTGCGCCGCAGGAGATGTGCACCGCAGGAGAAGTGCACGCAGGAGATTAGCACGCAGGAGATGTGCGCCGCAGGATGTGTGCGCACAGTTTTTTTATTAATTTGAGTTAATTATTATAATTTATTTGTAAATAAATGTTTCATTTATGTGCAACGAAGTGTGTGCGCCGCAGGATGTGCACCGCCGCCGGAGATGTGCGCTTCAGGAGATATGCACCGCAGGAGATGTGTGCCGCAGAAGATGTGCGCAGCAGGAGATGTGCGTCACAGGAGATGTGCAATGCAGGAGATGTGCGCAGCAGGAGATTTGCGCCGCAGGATGTGTGCGCACAGTTTTTTTATTACTTTGAGTTAATTATTATAATTTTTTTGTAAATAAATGTTTAATTTATGTGCAACGCAGGGTGTGCGCCGCAGTATGTGCGCCGCAAGAGATGTGCACCGCAGGAGATGTGCTCAGCAGGAGATGTGCACCACTTGAGATGTGCGCTGCAGGAGATGTGCACCGCAGGCAATATGCGCAGCAGGAGATGTGTGCCGCAGTTTTTTTATTAATATGATTTAATTTTAATTTTTTTTGTAAATAACTGTTTTATTTATGTGCAACGCAGGGTTCGCAACGCAGGATGTGCGCCGCAAGAGATATGCACCGCAGGAGATGTGTGCAACAGGAGATGTGCACCACAGGAGATGTGCGCAGCAGGAGATGTGCACCGCAGGAGATGTGCGCCGCAGGAGATGTGCACCGCAGGAGAAGTGCACGCAGGACATTAGCACGCAGGAGATGTGCGCCGCAGGATGTGTGCGCACAGTTTTTTTATTAATTTGAGTTAATTATTATAATTTATTTGTAAATAAATGTTTCATTTATGTGCAACGAAGGGTGTGCGCCGCAGGATGTGCACCGCAAGAGATATGCACCGCCGGAGATGTGCACAGCAGGAGATGTGCACCGCAGGAGATGTACACCGCAGGAGATGTGCGCAGCAGGAGATGTGCACCGCAGGAGATGTGTACGCAGGAGATATGCGCCGCAGGAGATGAGTGCCGCAGGAGATGTGCGCCGCAGGATGTGTGCGGAGATGTGCACCGCAGGAGTTGTGCGCAGCAGGAGATGTGCACCGCAGGAGATGTGCGCCGCAGGAGATGTAAACCGCAAGAGATGTGCGCAGCAAGAGATTGGCATGCAGGAGATGTGCGCCGCAGGATGTGTGCGGAGATGTGCACCGCAGGAGATGTGCGCAGCAGGATGTGTGCGCACAGTTTTTTTATTAATTTTATTTATGTGCATCTTATGTTCTGCAATGCAGGAGATGTGCGCAGCAGGAGATTTGCGCCGCAGGATGTGTGCGCACAGTTTTTTTATTAATTTGAGTTAATTATTATAATTTTTTGGTAAATAAATGTTTCATTAATGTGCAACGCAGGGTGTGCGCCGCAGGATGTGCGCCGCAAGAGATATGCACCGGCGGAGATGTGCGCAGCAGGAGATGTGCACCGCAGGAGATGTGTGCCGCAGAAGATGTGCGCAGCAGGAGATGTGCGTCACAGGAGATGTGCAGAGCAGGAGATGTGCGCAGCAGGAGATGTGCAGAGCAGGACATGTGCGTTGCAGGATTAGTGCGCACAGTTTTTTTATTAATTTGAGTTAATTATTATTTTTTTTTTGTAAGTAAATGTTTCATTTATGTGCACCGCAGGGTGTGCGCCGCAAGAGATGTGCACCGCCGGAAATGTGCGCAGCAGGAGTTGTGCGCCGCAGGCGATATGCGCAGCAGGAGATGTGTGCCGCAGTTTTTTTATTAATATGATTTAATTTTAATTTTTTTTGTAAATAAATTTTTTTTTTGTAAGTAAATGTTTCATTTATGTGCACCGCGGGGTGTGCGCCGCAAGAGATGTGCACCGCCGGAAATGTGCGCAGCAGGAGATGTGCACCGCAGGAGATGTGCGCAGCAGGAGATGTGTGCCGCAGGAGATGTGCTAAGCAGGAGATGTGCACCACATGAGATGTGCGCTGCAGGAGTTGTGCGCCGCAGGCGATATGCGCAGCAGGAGATGTGTGCCGCAGTTTTTTTATTAATATGATTTAATTTTAATTTTTTTTGTAAATAACTGTTTTATTTATGTGCAATGCAGGGTTCGCAACGCAGGATGTGCGCCGCAAGAGATATGCACCGCAGGAGATGTGCGCAACAGGAGATGTGCACCACAGGAGATGTGCGCAGCAGGAGATGTGCACCGCAGGAGATGTGCGCCGCAGGAGATGTGCACCGCAGGAGAAGTGCACGCAGGAGATTAGCACGCAGGAGATGTGCGCCGCAGGATGTGTGCGCACAGTTTTTTTATTAATTTGAGTTAATTATTATAATTTATTTGTAAATAAATGTTTCATGTATGTGCAACGAAGGGTGTGCGCCGCAGGATGTGCACCGCCGCCGGAGATGTGCGCTTCAGGAGATGTGCACCGCAGGAGATGTGTGCCGCAGAAGATGTGCGCAGCAGGAGATGTGCGTCACAGGAGATATGCAGAGCAGGAGATGTGCGCAGCAGGAGATGTGCAGAGCAGGAGATGTGCGTTGCAGGATTAGTGCGCACAGTTTTTTTATTAATTTGAGTTAATTATTATTTTTTTTTTGTAAGTAAATGTTTCATTTATGTGCACCTCAGGGTGTGCGCCGCAAGAGATGTGCACCGCCGGAAATGTGCGCAGCAGGAGATGTGCACCGCAGGAGATGTGTACGCAGGAGATATGCGCCGCAGGAGATGAGTGCCGCAGGAGATGTGCGCCGCAGGATGTGTGCGGAGATGTGCACCGCAGGAGATGTGCGCAGCAGGATGTGTGCGCACAGTTTTTTTGTTAATTTTATTTATGTGCATCTTATCTTCTGCAATGCAGGAGATGTGCGCAGCAGGAGATTTGCGCCGCAGGATGTGTGCGCACAGTTTTTTTATTAATTTGAGTTAATTATTATTTTTTTTTTGTAAGTAAATGTTTCATTTATGTGCACCGCAGGGTGTGCGCCGCAAGAGATGTGTACGCAGGAGATATGCGCCGCAGGAGATGAGTGCCGCAGGAGATGTGCGCCGCAGGATGTGTGCGCACAGTTTTTTTAGGAATTTGAGTTAATTATTATTATTTTTTGTAAATAAATGTTTGATTTATGTGCACCGCAGGGTGTGCGACGAGGGAGGGTCACTGCAGGAGATTTGCGCAGCAGGAGATGTGCGCCACTGGAGATGTGCACCGCAGGAGATGTGCACGCAGGAGATGTGCGCCGCAGGAGATGTGCGCCGCAGGAGATGTACATAGCAGGAGATGTGCACGCAGGAGATGTGCGCCGCAGGAGATGTGCGCAGCAGGAGATGTGCGCCGCAGGAGATGTGCACCGCAGGAGATGTGTACGCAGGAGATATGCGCCGCAGGAGATTAGTGCCGCAGGAGATGTGCGCCGCAGGATGTGTGCGCACAGTTTTTTTAGGAATTTGAGTTAATTATTATTATTTTTTGTAAATAAATGTTTGATTTATGTGCACCGCAGGGTGTGCGACGAGGGAGGGTCACTGCAGGAGATTTGCGCAGCAGGAGATGTGCGCCACTGGAGATGTGCACCGCAGGAGATGTGCACGCAGGAGATGTGCGCCGCAGGAGATGTGCGCCGCAGGAGATGTACATAGCAGGAGATGTGCACGCAGGAGATGTGCGCCGCAGGAGATGTGCGCAGCAGGAGATGTGCGCCGCAGGAGATGTGCACCGCAGGAGATGTGCGCCACAGGAGATCTGCACGCAGGAGATGTGCAACGCAGGAGATGTGCACAGCAGGAGATGTGCGCAGCAGGATGTGTGCACACAGTTTTTTTATTAATTTGATATAATAATATTTTTTTGTAAATAAATGTTTCATTTATGTGCACCGCAGGGTGTGCGCCGCAGGATGTGCGCCGCAAGAGATGTGCACTGCAGGAGATGTGCGGAGCAGGAGATGTGCACCGCAGGAGATGTGTGCCGCAGAAGATGTGCGCAGCAGGAGATGTGCAGAGCAGGAGATGTGCAGAGGAGGAGATGTGCGCAGCAGGAGATGTGCAGAGCAGGAGATGTGCGCTGCAGGATTAGTGCGCACAGTTTTTTTTCTTAATTTGAGTTAATTATTATTTTTTTTTGTAAGTAAATGTTTCATTTATGTGCACCGCAGGGTGTGCGCCACAAGAGATGTGCACCGCCGGAAATGTGCGCAGCAGGAGATGTGCACCGCAGGAGATGTGCGCAGCAGGAGATGTGTGCCGCAGGAGATGTGCTCAGCAGGAGATGTGCACCACTTGAGATGTGCGCTGCAGGAGATGTGCGCCGCAGGCGATATGCGCAGCAGGAGATGTGTGCCGCAAGAGATATGCACCGCAGGAGATGTGTGCAACAGGAGATGTGCACCACAGGAGATGTGCGCAGCAGGAGATGTGCACCGCAGGAGATGTGCGCCGCAGGAGATGTGCACCGCAGGAGAAGTGCACGCAGGAGATTAGCACGCAGGAGATGTGCGCCGCAGGATGTGTGCGCACAGTTTTTTTATTAATTTGAGTTAATTATTATAATTTATTTGTAAATAAATGTTTCATTTATGTGCAACGAAGTGTGTGCGCCGCAGGATGTGCACCGCCGCCGGAGATATGCGCTTCAGGAGATATGCACCACAGGAGATGTGTGCCGCAGAAGATGTGCGCAGCAGGAGATGTGCGTCACAGGAGATGTGCAGAGCAGGAGATGTGCGCAGCAGGAGATGTGCAGAGCAGGAGATGTGCGTTGCAGGATTAGTGCGCACAGTTTTTTTATTAATTTGAGTTAATTATTATTTTTTTTTTGTAAGTAAATGTTTCATTTATGTGCACCGCAGGGTGTGCGCCGCAAGAGATGTGCACCGCCGGAAATGTGCGCAGTAGGAGATGTGCACCGCAGGAGATGTGTACGCAGGAGATATGCGCCGCAGGAGATGAGTGCCGCAGGAGATGTGCGCCGCAGGATGTGTGCGCACAGTTTTTTTAGGAATTTGAGTTAATTATTATTATTTTTTGTAAATAAATGTTTGATTTATGTGCACCGCAGGGTGTGCGACGAGGGAGGGTCACTGCAGGAGATTTGCGCAGCAGGAGATGTGCGCCACTGGAGATGTGCACCGCAGGAGATGTGCACGCAGGAGATGTGCACGCAGGAGATGTGCGCCGCAGGAGATGTGCGCCGCAGGAGATGTACATAGCAGGAGATTTGCACGCAGGAGATGTGCGCCGCAGGAGATGTGCGCAGCAGGAGATGTGCGCCGCAGGAGATGTACACCGCCGGAAATGTGCGCAGTAGGAGATGTGCACCGCAGGAGATGTGTACGCAGGAGATATGCGCCGCAGGAGATGAGTGCCGCAGGAGATGTGCGCCGCAGGATGTGTGCGCACAGTTTTTTTAGGAATTTGAGTTAATTATTATTATTTTTTGTAAATAAATGTTTGATTTATGTGCACCGCAGGGTGTGCGACGAGGGAGGGTCACTGCAGGAGATTTGCGCAGCAGGAGATGTGCGCCACTGGAGATGTGCACCGCAGGAGATGTGCACGCAGGAGATGTGCACGCAGGAGATGTGCGCCGCAGGAGATGTGCGCCGCAGGAGATGTACATAGCAGGAGATGTGCACGCAGGAGATGTGCGCCGCAGGAGATGTACAAAGCAGGAGATGTGCGCCGCAGGCGATATGCGCCACCGGAGATGTGCACCGCAGGAGATGTGCGCAGCAGGATGTGTGCGCACAGTTTTTTTATTAATTTTATTTATGTGCATCTTATGTTCTGCAATGCAGGAGATGTGCGCAGCAGGAGATTTGCGCCGCAGGATGTGTGCGCACAGTTTTTTTATTACTTTGAGTTAATTATTATAATTTTTTTGTAAATAAATGTTTCATTTATGTGCAACGCAGGGTGTGCGCCGCAGGATGTGCGCCGCAAGAGATGTGCACCGCAGGAGATGTGCTCAGCAGGAGATGTGCACCACTTGAGATGTGCGCTGCAGGAGATGTGCACCGCAGGCAATATGCGCAGCAGGAGATGTGTGCCGCAGTTTTTTTATTAATATGATTTAATTTTAATTTTTTTTGTAAATAACTGTTTTATTTATGTGCAACGCAGGGTTCGCAACGCAGGATGTGCGCCGCAAGAGATATGCACCGCAGGAGATGTGTGCAACAGGAGATGTGCACCACAGGAGATGTGCGCAGCAGGAGATGTGCACCGCAGGAGATGTGCGCCGCAGGAGATGTGCACCGCAGGAGAAGTGCACGCAGGACATTAGCACGCAGGAGATGTGCGCCGCAGGATGTGTGCGCACAGTTTTTTTATTAATTTGAGTTAATTATTATAATTTATTTGTAAATAAATGTTTCATTTATGTGCAACGAAGGGTGTGCGCCGCAGGATGTGCACCGCAAGAGATATGCACCGCCGGAGATGTGCACAGCAGGAGATGTGCACCGCAGGAGATGTACACCGCAGGAGATGTGCGCAGCAGGAGATGTGCACCGCAGGAGATGTGTACGCAGGAGATATGCGCCGCAGGAGATGAGTGCCGCAGGAGATGTGCGCCGCAGGATGTGTGCGGAGATGTGCACCGCAGGAGTTGTGCGCAGCAGGAGATGTGCACCGCAGGAGATGTGCGCCGCAGGAGATGTGCACCGCAAGAGATGTGCGCAGCAAGAGATTGGCACGCAGGAGATGTGCGCCGCAGGATGTGTGCGGAGATGTGCACCGCAGGAGATGTGCGCAGCAGGATGTGTGCGCACAGTTTTTTTATTAATTTTATTTATGTGCATCTTATGTTCTGCAATGCAGGAGATGTGCGCAGCAGGAGATTTGCGCCGCAGGATGTGTGCCCACAGTTTTTTTATTAATTTGAGTTAATTATTATAATTTTTTGGTAAATAAATGTTTCATTAATGTGCAACGCAGGGTGTGCGCCGCAGGATGTGCGCCGCAAGAGATATGCACCGGCGGAGATGTGCGCAGCAGGAGATGTGCACCGCAGGAGATGTGCAACGCAAGAGATGTGCACCGCAGAAGATGTGCGCAGCAGGAGATGTGCACCGCAGGAGATGTGTGCCGCAGAAGATGTGCGCAGCAGGAGATGTGCGTCACAGGAGATGTGCAGAGCAGGAGATGTGCGCAGCAGGAGATGTGCAGAGCAGGACATGTGCGTTGCAGGATTAGTGCGCACAGTTTTTTTATTAATTTGAGTTAATTATTATTTTTTTTTTGTAAGTAAATGTTTCATTTATGTGCACCGCAGGGTGTGCGCCGCAAGAGATGTGCACCGCCGGAAATGTGCGCAGCAGGAGTTGTGCGCCGCAGGCGATATGCGCAGCAGGAGATGTGTGCCGCAGTTTTTTTATTAATATGATTTAATTTTAATTTTTTTTGTAAATAATTTTTTTTTTTGTAAGTAAATGTTTCATTTATGTGCACCGCGGGGTGTGCGCCGCAAGAGATGTGCACCGCCGGAAATGTGCGCAGCAGGAGATGTGCACCGCAGGAGATGTGCGCAGCAGGAGATGTGTGCCGCAGGAGATGTGCTAAGCAGGAGATGTGCACCACATGAGATGTGCGCTGCAGGAGTTGTGCGCCGCAGGCGATATGCGCAGCAGGAGATGTGTGCCGCAGTTTTTTTATTAATATGATTTAATTTTAATTTTTTTTGTAAATAACTGTTTTATTTATGTGCAATGCAGGGTTCGCAACGCAGGATGTGCGCCGCAAGAGATATGCACCGCAGGAGATGTGCGCAACAGGAGATGTGCACCACAGGAGATGTGCGCAGCAGGAGATGTGCACCGCAGGAGATGTGCGCCGCAGGAGATGTGCACCGCAGGAGAAGTGCACGCAGGAGATTAGCACGCAGGAGATGTGCGCCGCAGGATGTGTGCGCACAGTTTTTTTATTAATTTGAGTTAATTATTATAATTTATTTGTAAATAAATGTTTCATGTATGTGCAACGAAGGGTGTGCGCCGCAGGATGTGCACCGCCGCCGGAGATGTGCGCTTCAGGAGATGTGCACCGCAGGAGATGTGTGCCGCAGAAGATGTGCACAGCAGGAGATGTGCGTCACAGGAGATATGCAGAGCAGGAGATGTGCGCAGCAGGAGATGTGCAGAGCAGGAGATGTGCGTTGCAGGATTAGTGCGCACAGTTTTTTTATTAATTTGAGTTAATTATTATTTTTTTTTTGTAAGTAAATGTTTCATTTATGTGCACCGCAGGGTGTGCGCCGCAAGAGATGTGCACCGCCGGAAATGTGCGCAGCAGGAGATGTGTACGCAGGAGATATGCGCCGCAGGAGATGAGTGCCGCAGGAGATGTGCGCCGCAGGATGTGTGCGGAGATGTGCACCGCAGGAGATGTGCGCAGCAGGATGTGTGCGCACAGTTTTTTTGTTAATTTTATTTATGTGCATCTTATGTTCTGCAATGCAGGAGATGTGCGCAGCAGGAGATTTGCGCCGCAGGATGTGTGCGCACAGTTTTTTTATTAATTTGAGTTAATTATTATTTTTTTTTTGTAAGTAAATGTTTCATTTATGTGCACCGCAGGGTGTGCGCCGCAAGAGATGTGTACGCAGGAGATATGCGCCGCAGGAGATGAGTGCCGCAGGAGATGTGCGCCGCAGGATGTGTGCGCACAGTTTTTTTAGGAATTTGAGTTAATTATTATTATTTTTTGTAAATAAATGTTTGATTTATGTGCACCGCAGGGTGTGCGACGAGGGAGGGTCACTGCAGGAGATTTGCGCAGCAGGAGATGTGCGCCACTGGAGATGTGCACCGCAGGAGATGTGCACGCAGGAGATGTGCGCCGCAGGAGATGTGCGCCGCAGGAGATGTACATAGCAGGAGATGTGCACGCAGGAGATGTGCGCCGCAGGAGATGTGCGCAGCAGGAGATGTGCGCCGCAGGAGATGTGCACCGCAGGAGATGTGTACGCAGGAGATATGCGCCGCAGGAGATTAGTGCCGCAGGAGATGTGCGCCGCAGGATGTGTGCGCACAGTTTTTTTAGGAATTTGAGTTAATTATTATTATTTTTTGTAAATAAATGTTTGATTTATGTGCACCGCAGGGTGTGCGACGAGGGAGGGTCACTGCAGGAGATTTGCGCAGCAGGAGATGTGCGCCACTGGAGATGTGCACCGCAGGAGATGTGCACGCAGGAGATGTGCGCCGCAGGAGATGTGCGCCGCAGGAGATGTACATAGCAGGAGATGTGCACGCAGGAGATGTGCGCCGCAGGAGATGTGCGCAGCAGGAGATGTGCGCCGCAGGAGATGTGCACCGCAGGAGATGTGTACGCAGGAGATATGCGCCGCAGGAGATGTGCGACGCAGGATGTGTGCGGAGATGTGCACCGCAGGAGATGTGCGCAGCAGGATGTGTGCGCACAGTTTTTTTATTAATTTTATTTATGTGCATCTTATGTTCTGCAATGCAGGAGATGTGCGCAGCAGGAGATTTGCGCCGCAGGATGTGTGCGCACAGTTTTTTTATTAATTTGAGTTAATTATTATAATTTTTTTGTAAATAAATGTTTCATTTATGTGCAACGCAGGGTGTGCGCCGCAGGATGTGCGCCGCAAGAGATGTGCACCGCAGGAGATGTGCGCAGCAGGAGATGTGCACTGCAGGAGATGTGCGCCGCAGGAGATGTGAGTCGCAGGAGATGTACATAGCAGGAGATGTGCGCCGCAGGCGATATGCGCAGCAGGAGATGTGTGCCGCAGTTTTTTTATTAATTTGATTTTATTTTTTTATTGTTTTGTAAATAAATGTTTCATTTATGTGCAACGCAGGGTGTGCGCCGCAGGATGTGCGCCGCAAGAGATATGCACCGGCGGAGATGTGCACAGCAGGAGATGTGCGCCGCAGGAGATGTGCACCGCAGGAGAAGTGCACGCAGGAGATTAGCACGCAGGAGATGTGCGCCGCAGGATGTGTGCGCACAGTTTTTTTATTAATTTGAGTTAATTATTATAATTTATTTGTAAATAAATGTTTCATTTATGTGCAACGAAGGGTGTGCGCCGCAGGATGTGCACCGCCGCCGGAGATGTGCGCTTCAGGAGATGTGCACCGCAGGAGATGTGTGCCGCAGAAGATGTGCGCAGCAGGAGATGTACACCGCAGGAGATGTGCGCAGCATGAGATGTGCACCGCAGGAGATGTGTACGCAGGAGATATGCGCCGCAGGAGATGTGCGACGCAGGATGTGTGCGGAGATGGGCACCGCAGGAGATGTGCGCAGCAGGATGTGTGCGCACAGTTTTTTTATTAATTTTATTTATGTGCATCTTATGTTCTGCAATGCAGGAGATGTGCGCAGCAGGAGATTTGCGCCGCAGGATGTGTGCGCACAGTTTTTTTATTAATTTGAGTTAATTATTATAATTTTTTTGTAAATAAATGTTTCATTTATGTGCAACGCAGGGTGTGCGCCGCAAGAGATGTGTACGCAGGAGATATGCGCCGCAGGAGATGAGTGCCGCAGGTAATGTGCGCCGCAGGATGTGTGCGCACAGTTTTTTTAGGAATTTGAGTTAATTATTATTATTTTTTGTAAATAAATGTTTGATTTATGTGCACCGCAGGGTGTGCGACGAGGGAGGGTCACTGCAGGAGATTTGCGCAGCAGGAGATGTGCGCCACTGGAGATGTGCACCGCAGGAGATGTGCACGCAGGAGATGTGCGCCGCAGGAGATGTGCGCCGCAGGAGATGTACATAGCAGGAGATGTGCACGCAGGAGATGTGCGCCGCAGGAGATGTGCGCAGCAGGAGATGTGCGCCGCAGGAGATGTGCACCGCAGGAGATGTGTACGCAGGAGATATGCGCCGCAGGAGATTAGTGCCGCAGGAGATGTGCGCCGCAGGATGTGTGCGCACAGTTTTTTTAGGAATTTGAGTTAATTATTATTATTTTTTGTAAATAAATGTTTGATTTATGTGCACCGCAGGGTGTGCGACGAGGGAGGGTCACTGCAGGAGATTTGCGCAGCAGGAGATGTGCGCCACTGGAGATGTGCACCGCAGGAGATGTGCACGCAGGAGATGTGCGCCGCAGGAGATGTGCGCCGCAGGAGATGTACATAGCAGGAGATGTGCACGCAGGAGATGTGCGCCGCAGGAGATGTGCGCAGCAGGAGATGTGCGCCGCAGGAGATGTGCACCGCAGGAGATGTGTACGCAGGAGATATGCGCCGCAGGAGATGTGCGACGCAGGATGTGTGCGGAGATGTGCACCGCAGGAGATGTGCGCAGCAGGATGTGTGCGCACAGTTTTTTTATTAATTTTATTTATGTGCATCTTATGTTCTGCAATGCAGGAGATGTGCGCAGCAGGAGATTTGCGCCGCAGGATGTGTGCGCACAGTTTTTTTATTAATTTGAGTTAATTATTATAATTTTTTTGTAAATAAATGTTTCATTTATGTGCAACGCAGGGTGTGCGCCGCAGGATGTGCGCCGCAAGAGATGTGCACCGCAGGAGATGTGCGCAGCAGGAGATGTGCACTGCAGGAGATGTGCGCCGCAGGAGATGTGAGTCGCAGGAGATGTACATAGCAGGAGATGTGCGCCGCAGGCGATATGCGCAGCAGGAGATGTGTGCCGCAGTTTTTTTATTAATTTGATTTTATTTTTTTATTGTTTTGTAAATAAATGTTTCATTTATGTGCAACGCAGGGTGTGCGCCGCAGGATGTGCGCCGCAAGAGATATGCACCGGCGGAGATGTGCACAGCAGGAGATGTGCGCCGCAGGAGATGTGCACCGCAGGAGAAGTGCACGCAGGAGATTAGCACGCAGGAGATGTGCGCCGCAGGATGTGTGCGCACAGTTTTTTTATTAATTTGAGTTAATTATTATAATTTATTTGTAAATAAATGTTTCATTTATGTGCAACGAAGGGTGTGCGCCGCAGGATGTGCACCGCCGCCGGAGATGTGCGCTTCAGGAGATGTGCACCGCAGGAGATGTGTGCCGCAGAAGATGTGCGCAGCAGGAGATGTACACCGCAGGAGATGTGCGCAGCATGAGATGTGCACCGCAGGAGATGTGTACGCAGGAGATATGCGCCGCAGGAGATGTGCGACGCAGGATGTGTGCGGAGATGGGCACCGCAGGAGATGTGCGCAGCAGGATGTGTGCGCACAGTTTTTTTATTAATTTTATTTATGTGCATCTTATGTTCTGCAATGCAGGAGATGTGCGCAGCAGGAGATTTGCGCCGCAGGATGTGTGCGCACAGTTTTTTTATTAATTTGAGTTAATTATTATAATTTTTTTGTAAATAAATGTTTCATTTATGTGCAACGCAGGGTGTGCGCCGCAGGATGTGCGCCGCAAGAGATGTGCACCGCAGGAGATGTGCGCAGCAGGAGATGTGCACTGCAGGAGATGTGCGCCGCAGGAGATGTGAGTCGCAGGAGATGTACATAGCAGGAGATGTGCGCCGCAGGCGATAAGCGCAGCAGGAGATGTGTGCCGCAGTTTTTTTATTAATTTTATTTTATTTTTTTATTGTTTTGTAAATAAATTTTTCATTTATGTGCAACGCAGGGTGTGCGCCGAAGGATGTGCGCCGCAAGTGATATGCACCGGCGGAGATGTGCGCAGCAGGAGATGTGCACCGCAGGAGATGTGCAACGCAAGAGATGTGCACCGCAGGAGATGTGCGCAGCAGGAGATGTGTGCCGCAGAAGATGTGCGCAGCAGGAGATGTGCGCAGCAGGAGATGTGCAGAGCAGGAGATGTGCGCTGCAGGATTAGTGCGCACAGTTTTTTTATTAATTTGATGTAATAATATTTTTTTGTAAATAAATGTTTCATTTATGTGCACCGCAGGGTGTGCGCCGCAGGATGTGCGCCGCAAGAGATGTGCACTGCAGGAGATGTGCGGAGCAGGAGATGTGCACCGCAGGAGATGTGTGCCGCAGAAGATGTGCGCAGCAGGAGATGTGCAGAGCAGGAGATGTGCAGAGCAGGAGATGTGCGCAGCAGGAGATGTGCAGAGCAGGAGATGTGCGCTGCAGGATTAGTGCGCACAGTTTTTTTATTAATTTGAGTGAATTATTATTTTTTTTGTAAGTAAATGTTTCATTTATGTGCACCGTAGGGTGTGCGCCGCAAGATATGTGCACCGCCGGAAATGTGCGCAGCAGGAGATGTGCACCGCAGGAGATGTGCGCAGCAGGAGATGTGTGCCGCAGGAGATGTGCTCAGCAGGAGATGTGCACCACTTGAGATGTGCGCTGCAGGAGATGTGCGCCGCAGGCGATATGCGCAGCAGGAGATGTGTGCCGCAGTTTTTTTATTAATATGATTTAATTTTAATTTTTTTTGTAAATAACTGTTTTATTTATGTGCAACGCAGGGTTCGCAACGCAGGATGTGCGCCGCAAGAGATATGCACCGCAGGAGATGTGCGCAACAGGAGATGTGCACCACAGGAGATGTGCGCAGCAGGAGATGTGCACCGCAGGAGATGTGCGCCGCAGGAGATGTGCACCGCAGGAGAAGTGCACGCAGGAGATTAGCACGCAGGAGATGTGCGCCACAGGATGTGTGCGCACAGTTTTTTTATTAATTTGAGTGAATTATTATAATTTATTTGTAAATAAATGTTTCATATATGTGCAACGAAGGGTGTGCGCCGCAGGATGTGCACCGCAAGAGATATGCACCGCCGGAGATGTGCACAGCAGGAGATGTGCACCGCAGGAGATGTACACCGCAGGAGATGTGCGCAGCAGGAGATGTGCACCGCAAAAGATGTGCGCAGCAAGAGATTGGCACGCAGGAGATGTGCTCCGCAGGATGTGTGCGCACAGTTTTTTTATTAATTTTATTTATGTGCATCTTATGTTCTGCAATGCAGGAGATGTGCGCAGCAGGAGATATGCGCCGCAGGAGATGTGCGCAGCAGGAGATGTGCACCACTTGAGATATGCACTGCAGGAGATGTGCACAGGAAGTGTGCGCTGCAGTATATGTACATAGCAGGAAATATGAACCGCAGGCGATATGCGCAGTAGGAGATGTGCGCCACTGGAGATGTGCATCGCAGGAGATGTGCGCCGCAGGAGATGTGCATGCAGGAGATGTGAGCAGCAGGAGATGTACATAGCAGGAGATGTGCGCCGCAGGCGATATGAGCAGCAGGAGATGTGTGCCGCAGTTTTTTTATTAATTTGGTTTGATTTTTTTATTTTTTTGTAAATAACTGTTTCATTTATGTGCAACGCAGGGTTCGCAATGCAGGATGTGTGCCGCAAGAGATATGCACCGCAGGAGATGTGCGCAACAGGAGATGTGCACCACAGGACATGTGCGCAGCAGGAGATGTGCGCCGCAGGAGATGTGCACCGCAGGAGATGTGCATGCAGGAGATTAGCACGCAGGAGATGTGCGCCGCAGGATGTGTGCGCACAGTTTTTTTTATTAATTTGAGTTAATTATTATTATTTTTTTGTAAATAAATGTTTCATTCATGTGCACCACAGGGTGCGCGCCGCAAGAGATGTGCACCGCCGGAGATGTGCGCCACTGGAGATGTGCAACGCAGGAGATGTGCGCCGCAGGAGATGTGCATGCAGGAGATGTGAGCCGCAGGAGATGTACATAGCAGGAGATGTGCACCGCAGGAGATGTGCGCCGCAAGAGATGTGCACCGCCGGATATTTGCGCAGCAGGAGATGTGCACCGCAGGAGATGTGCGCCGCAGGAGATGTGTACGCAGGAGATATGCGCCGCAGGAGATGAGTGCCGCAGGAGATGTGCGCCGCAGGATGTGTGCGCACAGTTTTTTTAGGAATTTGAGTTAATTATTATTATTTTTTGTAAATAAATGTTTCATTTATGTGCACCGCAGGGTGTGCGACGAGGGAGGGTCACTGCAGGAGATTTGCGCAGCAGGATATGTGCGCCACTGGAGATGTGCACCGTAGGAGATGTGCACGCAGGAGATGTGCAAGCAGGAGATGTGCGCCGCAGGAGATGTACATAGCAGGAGATGTGCACGTAGGAGATGTGCGCCGCAGGAGATGTGCAAAGCAGGAGATGTGCGCAGCAGGCGATATGCGCCGCAGGAGATGTGCGCCGCAGGAGATCTGCACGCAGGAGATGTGCAACGCAGGAGATGTGCACAGCAGGAGATGTGCGCAGCAGGATGTATGCACACAGTTTTTTTATTAATTTGATGTAATACTATTTTTTTGTAAATAAATGTTTCATTTATGTGCACCGCAGGGTGTGCGCCGCAGGATGTGCGCCGCAAGAGATGTGCACCGCAGGAGATGTGCGCAGCAGGAGATGTGCACTGCAGGAGATGTGCGCAGCAGGAGATGTGCACCGCAAGAGATGTGCGCCGCAGGAGATGTGCGCCACAAGAGATGTGCACCGCAGGAGATGTGCGCAGCAGGAGATGTGCACCGCAGGAGATGTGCGCCGCAGGAGATGTGCGCCGCAGGATGTGTGCGCACAGTTTTTTTATTAATTTTATTTATGTGCATCTTATGTTCTGCAATGCAGGAGATGTGCGCAGTAGGGGGTGTGCACACGTTTTTTTTATTAATTTGATTTAATAATATTTTTTTGTAATTAAATGTTTCATTTATGTGCACCGCAGGGTGTGCGCCGTAAGAGATGTGCACTGCCGGAGATGTGCGCATTAGGAGATGTGCACCGCAGGAGACGTGCGCTGCAGGAGATGTGCGCCGCAGGAGATGTACATAGCAGGAGATGTGCACGCAGGAGATGTGCACGCAGGAGATGTGCGCCGCAGGAGATGTACATAGCAGGAGATGTGCGCTGCAGGATGTGTGCGCACAGTTTTTTTAGGAATTTGAGTTAATTATTATTATTTTTTGTGAATAAATGTTTCATTTATGTGCACCGCAGGGTGTGCGACGCAGGATGTTCACCGCAGGAGATTTCCGCAGCAGGAGATGTGCGCCACTGGAGATGTGCACCGCAGGAGATGTGCGCCGGAGGAGATGTGCGCCGCAGGAGATGTGCGCACAGTTAATTTATTTATGTGATTTAATAATATTTTTTTTGTAAATGTTTTATTCATGTGCACCACAGGGTGTGCAACGCAGGATGTGTGACGCAGCAGATTTGCAATGCAGGAGATGTGCGCCGTATTATTTATATTTCCTCCTTCCTGAGAATTCCTTTTATTTCATTAACAATTCTGTTTCATTTCGTCTGTATTTAATTTATTATTATTAAGTCATTTCCTTTTTGCTCAGGAAGCGTTCTACCGGTCAAAAAACTTAACAAGTGAGCCTATTGGTTCAAGGTGAAATAACTGCATGTTATTGGTGTAAAACGGTCTAAGTCCCGCCTCCTCACTCGAGTCAGAGAGGTGCGGTTCAGTGTGGAGACAGATGGAGCCTGATGAGAAGTTGAAATTACGGAGCGATATTACTGCTACTGGTACTCAATATAATACTGAACAAAGAGAAGTTAGAGTATGTTTGAGCCCATAACAAGTTTATCAACTACTGAGAGGACCTGGAGAGCAGCTTAGAGCACCGTTTATTCTTTTCTTTTCCCGGTGAGTTACACCTGCTAAATTAGCGGCCACACGTGGCACAGTAGCAAAATGCTATATGACTTAGCATAGCCTCGTGGTGTTTATGCCATTGAGTGTACTGTAAGATGTTTCATATTTCTTTAGTTATAGAGACAAAAGTGGACATTTGTATGTGTAATATGAGTATGTATGTGAGTTACATTTAGTACAGAGCTAAGGATTATGTAGCTGAATTTGAGCTTTGAGATTAGCTTTCTGTTCATCATTGTGCTGCTTGCATTCACAAATGCAAGGTGTCAGTGTTGTGACAAGAAAATGATTCACATTGCTTTACTTCCGATATTCACATATAGTGAGTAATTGATGTTAAGCTGCAGGTTGTTTGCATAATAATCTAACATTCATATTGTTTCACTGCCATTAAAATTGTAATTTAATAGTATTGTTTATACTTTAATATTAAGAGTTAATGTTATGATACAACAGTAATCCTTTATTCATGGGTTAAGTACTGAAATGTATTATATGTTGACATTGATCAAATTGAACTGTACAGTTAAGAGAATAAGAATATTTGCATATGTTGCTATATAAGCCGTGTTATGTTACACAGGCTGGGTTTTCTGGATACCCTTGAACTTTGAGTTGGATTGGAATCTCTCCCTGACGAGGGAGATGGCGAGCCACCCGTGTTGAGCACCTGGATTGAGGAGCGCTTCCAGCATTCATCTACCTTGCTGTCAGTGTGGTAAGACTGTGGGGAGGACCTCAAACGACAGTTGAATCTAGCAGAACTAGGGATGGGCATAATTAATCGACGATCGATTAATTGACCATTAAGAATGTCGTCGATGAAATCATTTTTTCATCGAGAAATTCGCTAATTACACATTTGACCACGGGGGGCAGTGTTTGAAAAAAACGCCACAGTCCTACTCAGTTACCTGCGACTTGCTGCGAGTTACCGTGTAGTTCCATTTCCAAAATAAACATGAAAAGGTCACGGCGAAGTGTTGCGTGGGACCATTTTGAGTTAAAAAAGGACTTGGTTCACTGCCAACACTGCGAAGCTATCCCAGAGGCTGCGGGAGACAAGGAGCCTGCGTTGTCTGACACGGACGAGGGGAGCGCTAACACCGGAATCACAGTAATGTGAGTTACTGGTTATTTTTATGAAGCTTTCTCGACTCGGTACCTTGTCTGATAGTTTTGAGTTACATTTGGCAAAACCTGTCAGACCTAAGTATTATATATTTGTAGTTGTTGTTTAACATTACGTTTTTTAAAATTATTATTATTTTATTTTGGAGGGAAAAAAAACGAGGGTCAGTTGTGTTTAGTAGCACCGGCTTCTAGCTGTCGGCTCCGCTGCTTAAGATTACGGCAGCGCATATTTTGTTCATCTTGTAATAAAGATCTCAATGAGGAAACATCACTGCATTTTAATGTAGCTTATAAATAGTGAATTTTTGAACTTGAAAATATTAATGATTAATCGAAAATTCGTCATTAACTCTCCCGACGATCGACGAAGACAATTTAATCGAACGCCCATCCCTAAGCAGAACATCCTATTTTTTGAGGATTACTTTTATTTTCTGGGTGCACCCATTTCAAAAGACATTTCTAATTTTACTAAACTGAATGCCGGCAATGTTGTAAATATTTTGTGTGTTAATACAATTGTTTTCATTTAAACCTAACTCTGTGTTCTGTTTGCTCATTGTGGTGTCTGATTCCTGTTAATTACTCCTCCCTACGAATCTTGGTTATACTGGTCCAGTGTGCGCCTCCATGTGGGTTACATGCGCAGCAGGAGATGTGCGCTTCAGGAGATGTGTGCCGCAGGAGATGTACATAGCAGGAGATGTACATAGCAGGAGATGTGCGCCGCAGGCGATATGCGCCACCGAAGATGTGCACCGCAGGAGATGTGCGCCGCAGGAGATGTGCACGCAGGAGATGTGCGCCATCGGAGATGTGCACCGCAGGAGACGTGCACTGCAGGAGATTTGCGCAGCAGGAGATGTGCACCGCAGGAGATGTGCGCAGCAGGAGATGTGCACTGCAGGAGATGTGTACGCACAGTTTTTTTAGGAATTTTAGTTAATTATTATTATTTTTTGTAAATAAATGTTTCATTTATGTGCACCTCAGGAGATTTGCGCAGCAGGAGATGTGTGCCACTGGAGATGTGCACCACAGGAGATGTGCACGCAGGAGATGTGCACGCAGGAGATGTGCGCCGCAGGAGATTTACATAGCAGGAGATGAGCACGCAGGAGATGTACATTGCAGGATATGTGCACCGCAGGAGATGTCCACCGCAGGAGATGTGCGCAGCAGGAGATGTGCACAACAGGAGATGTGTACACAGGAGATATGCGCCGCAAGAGATGAGTGCCGCAGGAGATGTGCGCCACAGGATGTGTGCACCGCAGGAGATCTGCACCGCAGGAGATGTGCGCAGCAGGAGATGTGCACCGCAGGAGATCTGCACCGCAGGAGATGTGCGCAGCAGGAGATGTGCACCGCAGGAGATGTGCACGCAGAAGATTTGCGCCGCAGGAGATGTGCGCCGCAGGAGATTTACATAGCAGGAGATGAGCACTTAGGAGATGTACATAGCAGGATATGTGCACCACAGGAGATGTCCACCGCAGGAGATGTGCGCAGCAGGAGATGTGCACCGCAGGAGATGTGTACACAGGAGATATGCGCCGCAGGAGATGTGCGCCACAGGATGTGTGCGCACAGTTTTTTTAGGAATTTGAGTTAATTATTATTATTTTTTGTAAATAAATGTTTCATTTATGTGCACCGCAGGGTGTGCGACGCAGGATGTTCACCGCAGGAGATTTCCGCAGCAGGAGATGTGCGCCACTGGAGATGTGCACCGC